>NC_090447.1:196026903-196336502 GCF_031143425.1 Pleurodeles waltl
TGTGGTTTGCTAATTGTTTTTCATTAAATACAAATGGCTTTTTGTGCTGATAATAGTCTTTCCATCAATAATAAGCCATAGTTTTGTTTGGTGAAACAATATGGCTTAGGTTTTTTTGTTTTTAAAACTGCGAGATAAGCAGGAAAACCCGAAAGCTGAATTTGTTGTGTCTTTCAAAAAATCTTGTCTGGCTCACTAAGTGGAGTATTTGTTGTCTGACTATGTAGTCAGCGAAGTTTACGAAGGTAGTTTGAGGGGATGGTCGATGGCTTAGAATGGGCATGAATTTTGACAATTAAAGTTGCAGTTGTCTCTGCCACAGATGATCCTGTCTCCCTGTCCTCAGAATACCTATGAATCTAAGGGTAGGCCTTCTTGCCTTGTTTTCAAGTTCATCACATTTTTCTCATACTCAGTGGATTTCTTTAGCAAGCTTACTAATTTCGGTGCGGCAGAATATTGCTCACCTTCAGAATTCGAGACTCTTTGCTCTAGGGTCCCCAATCTGTTTTCGTACTGCACAAACTTATAATCAGTCTGCACAATCTTAGTGCTCAACAATGTTGTGGTTATAACTTAAGCTTCTTCAAGGCAGTGATATCGGAAGGATGTATGAGGCCCCAAGCAATATACATTTTGGTGCCCCCTTTTTGGAAAAACTTTAAATCTATTACCCCTTTTTGGTTCACTCAAGCCCTCCTAATGGCAGTCAATACTGTATTATTTTCTAAACCTTCTTAAACAAATACACGAAAAAAAGCCAAAAGATCAACTTTCCTGATGTCTTCCAACCAAATAATGCTAAAGCAACTAAAACTAGCCTTGATAAAGGCATTTCTTTTTGAGTTTGGATTTAAATATTTAGGTTGAGCCTAGGCAGTGCACATGCGCTGTCTGCAAGACCTGCTGAATTCAGTAAAATGACTTTGATCCCGCCTGCGGCTTACCATAGGTTAACTCCAGTGTCGCTCTTCTTTCCTGCCTCCTAACTTGTTTGCACACCCATTACGTGACTTCTATTCTTAGCTGAGGAGCATAGGCCGAGTTCAGATTAATTTCTCTTGATTAGTGCCCTTCCACTGCAATGCAGGTACTATTTCTTCTACACCCTCCCGCTCTCCCTGCCCTCTTTTTCTATACAAATGTGGCGGCCATCTTAGAAGTGGGCTGAAACCTTGAATTAGGAATAAAATTGTTGTACTAACTGAAACATCTACTTTGTGTAACTATATTTTTCACAAATTAATGAACATTATAATTGAAAAAAATAGCTTTGCATTATGATGTTTTTTGATATACATGTATTATTCTGGTACTAGTATCATTATTTCATTCAACGTAACATTATCACATTCAAATTCAATGAACATATTTGATTTAGATTGATTGCTTTCAAAACGCGATTGCTCGTAATGAATTCAGCTGTTTTATATAAAACAAGTTTTATGATGTAAACATATGGATGCCTGTGGCTGATCGAGATCTTGTGATATTTTGAAGTCGTCATGCCACTCTCAGAGTGCTCCGCTGTCTTTTCCTGTGTGGCATGGCAGCCAGAGCTGAGAGAAGGGGTCTAAGTTCAATCCGTGGAGAATCTAGCTTCTACCATGTCAATAGGCCATAGACAAGAGTTCTGGTGTTTTGCATCACTTCCTCCTCAAACATTGCAATCCTTTCTTTTCGGGGTCTGGGCAAGGCAGCCATAAAGGGCCTCTTGTCATGCTGGGCGGGCGCACCTCCAGGAAGGCAGTCCACAACCAGAATGGTAACTATACTGTCTTTGTTTGCTCACAGGTGGGCAGGTGATGCTTATTCCGAACAGGCTGCTGTTAGCTGTTCCAACAAACATGATGCAGCCTGGGGCTCTGCCCATGTACTTGCAACTGCCATTTTGTAATTCCTCTTGTCATTGAGCGCTGGTCTCCACTTCACTGATGTCTCATGCACTTCTGACACTTTTGAGGAATTATGTCTGTTTGGCTTTTTATGGGTAAAACACAGGAGGCCCGTATTCATGATAAGCGGCTGCCATTGAGCTTCCTTTGATTTCACTAGAGCTCTATGATTTTACTGCACTGCCTGGCAGAGTAGAACAGAAGTTCATTTTTCTATTAAATGGCAAGGTTGAAACTCAAAAATCTGACTGGTTACAAAATCACATAACTTATAGCTCAATCAGACAGTATCCAATGGGCTGGTCTGACAGGTTAATATGTGGGCTGTTTTTTTAAACAGTTCATGGGCCTGTTTAATGGCCAGATAGGCCGGTTCTTTACAATAAACACATCTTTCTCTTGCACTTCCACCAACCCTGTCATCTCTCCCCCACACACCCACTGCACCCCTCATCCCTACCTCACACTCCCTGTCTCCTGTCTATACTGCCTGCTCACACATATACCTTCCTGTACCTCCTCACACTGTACACTGGTACACCTCTTACCCCACCACCCCAAGGTGCCCCTCCACTCATCCCTTTATCTCTCTCCCGTACTCCCACCCCTCTCTCGCACTCTCACACATCCCAGTGCTTACCACTGAGATTTGAATCCTCAAGGACAGGCCTAGCACTGAAGTCCTTCATCTATGTTTACTATCACGACTCCTCCCCCTCCTCCTTCTGTATGTTACCAAGCCATGCCACACAAGGTGGAACCGGGAGGGCAGGAGAGAAGAGCACTGAGATGAGGAGGACCCCTAATTAGGATAATGAAGATTACCGATAAGTAACTGAGGGTTACCCCCTCATGGGGTCCTCCCTGTACTAGTCCTTAACATTGAGGTCGTAACCAAGCTCAAATGAAACAACGTTACACCAAAAACAGTATGCAAACAATGTTTATTTAGTGAAAAAAACAGAATCATTTAGTAGCAATAGGCAAAACAGCAGAACCAAACTGTCCATCAAGGTAATCACAAATCAACAGCCGGTAGCGAGTAAGGAGCGTATGCAGGGAAAACCACGTGGAAGCCCTGCAAATTTCCAAGAGGAAAACAACCTCTAGCCTTGGCCAGGAACTTGACACCACCCTGGTTGACATTCCCTGAACACCTTCCGGGAGAACATCCCCCACTGCAGCATAAGTCTGAGAAATAGCTTGCCTCACCCACCTGGGTGTAAACTTTCTGGTCTTTGGAAACAAAACTGTAAGCCAAAAACAATGACTGCGACAACCAAAAAGGCTAAGTACAATCCAAATACACCAGGAGAACCCTCCTGATATCCAGGATAGAAGGAAGGGAAGATAAAGAATCAGGATAAATAGGCTAAACAACCTCCTGAGCAAAATGAAAAGAGGAGGAAACCTTAGGGACAAACCCAGGGTCCAAATCAAGAACCACCTGATCCGGGAAAACTACAAGTGGGGAAAAACATGAAGCAGAGTCTCCAATTCCCCCAAATGTCTCACCGAAGCTATAGCCACCAGGAAAACCACCTTGGCAGACAACCAGACCAACTTCGCCTCCTTCAAGGGTTCAAACGGGGCTTCCTGCAATCCCTGCAAGACAATGGACAAATCCCAAGAAGGAACCATCTGGCGGACAATTGGAGACTGGAACCTGAATCTCCTAAGTAACCTCAAAAATGGGGGGGACAAGGTAGAAAAATCATCAGTAAAGGAACGATAGTCTCAAATAGCCAGCCATTGTGCTGAAAGAATGCCAGGAGTCAACCCCTTGCCATGGCACCAAACACCACCAATAAAGCACAAAAATGCGCTATAGCAGCGTCTGTGCTTCCTGTTTATGTACCCATCGCTAGGCAACCTGCTCTTGTCTCACGAGATCCAGGTCGGCTAAGAGAAAGTGTGCACACAAGAGGAAGTTGCCACAAATACAAACACAAAATATAATGGACAACTAGTGCTGCCTACCTGCACTGCAACAGGAAACAAAACAGAAGGAGTCAGGGGGAGGAGTCATAATGTTAAATAAGGAAAAATAGATGAAGTACGTCAGTTCTAAGCCTATCAGTAAGGATTCAAACCTCAATGGTAAGCACTGGGACTAGGAGGACCCCATGAGGAACTAATGCACAGGTGCCTAAAAGGGGTTGGGGGACTAAAATGCCTCAGAGTCCCTAACCCCCTTGGCTTTTTCCCAACCAGCTTGAAGCAATTTTGGCAATGATTTGGCTTCCACTTCATCAATTGGTTACTAAACCCAATGCTCCGATAGGGCATGAAAATGGAGAAGCAGATCACCTTTAATCCACTGACAGTAAGATCCTCTCTATAACATTCCACAAATGTAATAAATGAGTGAATGTCTCTTTCCTGGGCATGGGACAGCAAACAGCACGTCACTGTTGGGTGACTGCAGGGATCAGGAAGCTTATCCGGTGTGTTGTAGAGTGACAGATGTCAATTCACCAAAATGCCAGGGGTAGTGGAAGTAACATAACTTCATTTTACCCTAATAACATCACAGAAAATGAATTCAAATGGCTCTTGACATGTCACCCTCTCTCAACTGTTTCTCACTCATCAGAAATTATTATCTCTTTTATCTGTCTTTCCAACACGTCGCTGTCTCTTTCTCACTCTTCCTGTCTTATCTATCTAAACTGTTATTTCTCACTGATTTCCTTAAAAGCCTCGCATACCTCCCATCACCTGACTTCCTCACTTCTTCTCTCTATTTGTACCTCTCTTTCTTTTAGTCCTTTGTCTGTCTCTTTCTCACCTGTCCCTGTCTCACTATCACCACCCGATTGCTCATTTTTTTCTCATTCCTTCTCCCTCAGTTATTTTTTGTGACCTGCCTCTTTCTTCTTATCATCAATTTCTGTTTCTCTGTTTAAACTGTTTAACCACTCCATTTCCTCTACAGCTGTCACTTTATCACTACTCGCTCAATTGTCTCCATTCTTTCAGCTCCTATTTTCCGACACTTCTTCCTCACATCTGTCTTTCTTACCGGTTTCTTCATCACACCTATTAATCTTTGACCTCTTTCTTTCTAATAAATTTCACCCACTTCCTCTACCTCTCTGCTGTCTATCGCCAGCTGTGTTGTTATTACTTTTCTCATAGATGCCTTAGCTCTTTCTCATCAGTCTCTACATATATCAAAACTCTCATTATGTCATCCCCTCTCACTGGACTTCCCCCCCTCTGTCTGATTCTTGACTGTCTCTTTGCCGCCTGTCTATGTGTCTATCACATGTTGCACTCAAGTCTCACCTCACTCTCTTTCACACCTGTCTATATTTTTCTCACACTTGTCACCACTCTTATGTCTCTTAATCCCCCTTTTTGTCTATCTCACAGATGCACATACACACCCATGTCTTTGTCTCTATCGCACGTCAGTCTCCTCCTGCTCTTCTTGTTGTTATTTCCCTTCATTTCTCCTTATTTTCCTTCAACTCTACTTTCTCTTTTTCTCTCCTGTATTTCACTCACGCATATTTTTACCGGGATCTGCAATATAGATAAGGGGCACGGAATGTAAAGAAGGCTTACCTGAGCCTTGTTTAACTTTTGTTTCTGACACTGTCTTTACCACCCTTGAGGCCACAGGTTGAAAAGCTAGTGGCAGAGGTTGCCGGAGGCAAGCCAGGGGTAACAGTTGTGGTACAGGTGTTTTTTAAATTGCAGGTGTGAAAATGCCATGTTTGAAAAGTTGGCATTTTCTTACTTTAACCATCCTGTGCCTTAGCCTGCCTCCAATCCACATCTGGTCTGCGTAAGGTTAGATAACAGCTACCTTTGTGCATTCCATCGAGACAGCCATAAATACAGGACACTCAAATGCCCCTGCATTCCATCTGCATACTTATGCGTCTTCCTGGGCAGGAAGGGCTATGGACTTACACTTCACAAGTGTAGTGGTCTGACCCCACACAAAGGACTGATAACCGGCCACAGACCTCCTGAAAGACAGGACTGGGCTGAAAGGGAACAGGGGCACTTCAAAACCACTCTTTGAAGTCTCCCCCACTTCAATGGCACATTTGAGTATAAGTACTGGGCCTCTGACACCATACACTCAGAACACTTCTGGACTGAGGACATTCTACCAGGAAGAAGGATTGCAGTATATTCAGGAGGGACTGATACTGTTTGTTCTGATGTGTTAATACAATACTCAGTGGAACATCGGGAGAAGTGTAATAGGTCAATGCATAAAGTAGGGAAGAAGGAAAACCAAGCATAAAGAAGTTAAATAAAAAACCATATGGATGACTACATTCTTTTGATCATTACCATCTTTAATAATAATAATTTATTTCTACATATTAAAAAGGCAAGGTAGAACTCATCAAGTCCATAGTTCATAGAATCACATAAAAAAACAACAATAAAATTATTAACTTATGGAAATAAACCAAAAACAATATCCATTAGATTGAAGTTCCATTTGTCAGTGGAGCTCAAATATCCAGTCTTTATAACACATTAACCAATAATGGTAAGATTAAGTTCATATGATGTTGATCCAGATGTTCAGTCCTTATTGGTCCTCAACTAATGGAGATAAATTTCAGCCCGTATGATGTTTTGACCAGTCCTTATGAATCCTCAACCCATGAAGGTGAACTTCAGCCCATATGATGTTTTAGCCGACACGTGTTTCGTCCCATTCTGGGACTTTATCAAGGCTGATGAGATATTCACACCGAAAAAAAAATATTTTATCATCTATTTCATGTATCCATCCGCTCATAGATATTTGTAACACCCAATTATTATTAAATAGATGCCATGTGGCAAAGTCACCTTATAAACCAGTGTCCTATGCTATATTCGTTATTCAGAACCACAGTGCCAAATATATGTAAAAAGAACTTAGAGTAAAAGTATAGTCCAACACCCATAGATTCAGAGAACATTTGTTAAACCAAGGAAAGCCTCAGTGATCCTTTATAGTGTGGACCATGCTTTGTTAATAATAATATCAAGAGATAAAGAATTGGAGTTAGGAAGTGGCCACAAAATCCCATAACAATAAGGTTTCTTAATATACCTTATGTTCTGTTCGCAATAAACTCCAAATCTCAAATTCATTAGAATCCAGCTCTGTAAAATAACGTCCAAAGATTTTTTGAAGTATCACACATTTTGTGAACTATCTAAGGCTCAAACTATATATCTACGCATATCACATAAACCAACCTTATTATTGGCTTGTTTGTTTGTTTTTCAATATCCTGGTTTGAATCTTTATCATCTCTTAATTTACCCGTATTTAGGATTTCCAGACTCTCAATGCCGGTCTGTATGTTGCATATAGAAACTTGTACATATCTGAATATCATGAACAACACGAATGATTTAGTTAGATAGAGTAACCGAAGGCCAGAAAATTACAGAATCCATAAAGTATTAGTATGTTGATGCCACATATTGACCAAACAAGGATCAAATAAACCGCGACCATAAAATATCACTTTTTCCACTAGATTCAATTAATATTTACAAAATCATCAAAAGCCAAAATGAAGCCATTGCACGTCGGCCAATATTAAAAATAAATCATTGGCAGATGTGGGCAGATGTGATATCTATTGTATGACTCCAAAGCCCGATTGCATCGGCTGCTAGCGCAACGCATCCCCTCCTCTGGATCAACGCATTAGCACCGAGCATCAACGCAACAAAGGTACTGTCTATGGGTCGGCGTGACTCCTCTACCCAGCCCGCTCTCCATCATGGTCGGACTGTACTTTTGAATTTGCCCTGGTCCAGCACTATTACATAGTTCCAGTTAGAGCTATTGTCTCCTAAGCACTGCTGGCTTGATTTATACTTTTTTTTGTGCGTCATTGTTTGACGCAAAAGCGGCGCAAACTTACAAAATATAATTTAATTCTGTAAGTTTGTGCCACTTTTGCGTGAAAATGACACAAATGTGGCGCTAAAAAAGTATAACTCAGACCCTGCATTTTTTATCTAATCTTTGAGAATTCATAACATGACTTGTGTATGTTGTATGTTTGTCATTTTGGGAGTGTTTGACTCAAACAAATACTGGCTTTTTTCCTAAACTGGTTTGGAGTTTTCGCTGTGTTACGGTGTGTGTGTGTGTGTACACAACTACCTTACAGATTGCATATTTACTTTAGCCTGACTGCTCTGTGCCTAGGTACCAGAGAGTGAGCACAGGTAGCCTTTTAATGTGTATCTTACTTGCTCTGACTAGAATTGTAGTCCCTACTTGGACTGAGTGCAAACCTCTGCCAACTAGAGACTCAATTTCGAAAACTGGACCTAAGCGGAAATACAACTGTTCTGACCAGGAGTTTCAGAAGAGATACCAGAAAGGCAGGAGTTCCTTTCCGTGGATGTTGTCACTTACATCTTACGACTAAACACTTGACCATAATTTGCGTGTCTACCTAGGTTTTACCTAGGCCATAATATAAAGTTTGAAAATCGTTTCAGTGATCTTCCTTTCAATGTAGCAGAGTGGCGCTATGGTTTAGCATCATTCCAAGCATTCTCATTCCACCACACTTATTTCAAATTTAGGTTATGAGTAGAGCATTTCTCTTTCCTCAGGGGCTACCCATTTTGAATAAACGGATTACTAAATCTTGCTAACAGTGTTCTATCGTTAGCCCAGTGCTTAATTTGTAAATTAAAAAGGTGCCGTGCCCAAAGCCCTCCTCTTAAACACGCAGCTGCTGCAATTAAATGTGTGAACACGGAATACTGAGGTGGCGTAATCCAGAAGCCATCTCGGGCCTCTTCAATCCATATGAAGCCACTCCCTGCCCCTTCAGCTCACTCTTGCATCTTTCTACTTTCTCCCATTGTGACGCTTTGTCCTTTTTCCCTTCATTCGTCTTTCCCATGTGTGTCTTTTGCTCGCAGCAAATGCTTGAGGCAGGAGAATAAGCCCTGGCCCTCAAACATAAGTGCTGGTGCTCAGCACCAGAAACAAAAAGCACAAATTAAACACTGCGTTAGCCAGTCTAGAATACAGAGGATAGTGCTTGCCAAATATTGTTCAAATTAAATTATGGCGTTTCCAATGTTCATCTTCAAACAGGCCTGAAAATGAGATAGCCAAGAGTTGGCGCACCCCACTGCTTGCCCAAAACGCATTTACAAATGACAGTCTTTTGTTACTAAATTTGTCTGTGCTGCCCATAAAGATATACAGATTAAAATCGGCACGATTCTTTTTCAATACTGGCGAGCTAAGGGCCAGATGTAGCAAGAAATGCTTTTGCGACTCGGAAAAGCATATGCAGAATGGTGTCTCAGACACCTTCTGCAAGTCGCTATGGGGTCGCAAAGACCCACCTCATTAATATTAATGAGGTGGGTTGCATTTTGCGACCCCATAGCGAGTCCTTGCACTCACAGGGATGGTGGCCTGCTGAAGACAGCAGACCTCCATGTCTGTGACTGCTTTTTAAATAGAGCAGTTTTAAAAAAAAAATTGCAGCCCGTTTTCCTTAAAGGAAAACGAGTTGCAAAATAAAAAAATACCGAAACCTTTTGGTTTCAGTTTTTCAGAGAAAAACCCTTACTGGCAACTTTCACAAAGGGGAAGGGGTCCCATAGGGAACCCTTCCCTTTTGTGAATGGGTTATCACCAGTGTGACACTGGTGGTAACTGCGAATTGCTTTGCGACCGCATTCGCGGTCTAAAAGCAATTTAGCATAGCGATGCGAGTCGCAAATAGGAAGGGAACACCCCTTCATATTTGCGAGTCGCATTCACAATTTGCGAGTCGGTACCGACTCGCAAATTGAGAATGTGCATCGCAAAATGCATTTTGCATGGGGCAAACTGCGATTTTCACAGTTTGCACCATGCAAAATGCTTTCTACATCTGGCCCTTAGTCCCTTTACACAGAAAGACATGCCGATCATTGACTTCCACAGGTATCAAATAGATTCCTTTACCGGTTTCACCACCACCAACCTTCATTTATTAATAGAGAATACAATTATTACCATTTGCAGCTTTAGCATGGAAGTGAAGGAAAAAGCGATGAGAACTGCGTAAGCCAAAACATGCATAAAAACAACATTTAACTTAGAAGGGGAAGATTGGGCAAAAGTCAACAGACACCCTTAACAAAAGACAACAGAAACATCATGGGAAAGCACTGAATCACCGTACTGAACCTTAACGATTCCCACGCACACTTTAGTTTCAGACGTAAGCATCCAAGCAGAACACCGTTACTTTTCAGTTTCTTCTGATTGGTGGTGGGCAGCGATTTTTATTATTTTTCAGTGGTTGAAAGATAGAATCAGTCACCTCCCGCGACTCCCCAAGTAGAGCACCAAGATGGTCTACATTTTCTGCCCCATCAAATTCAATGTAATGATGATTTATTTTATTGTTTTGTTCCCACATTTTGAAGTCTGGACTGACAGGTAGTTGTCTGCCAGAGATTCCATCACTACTCTTCAATACAAATAATAACGCAGGGGGCTTGAGAAGATTAATCATCTTTCACACCATGCTATTGACTGGTGAATTATTCTGCCACCGATGTGATGCTTTGCTTGAGGGACATTTTAAAAGCACAATCATCGCAGCTTTCATCTCATTCAAATCTTCATTTCACACATTCAGGCCCATATTTATACATTTTTAGCGCCTCATTTGCGTCTTTTTTTTACACAAAAGCAGCGCAAACTTACAAAATACTATTGTATATTGTAAGTTTGCGGCGATTTTGCGTCGGGGAAAAACTACGCAAATGCGGCGCAAAAAAATTATAAATATGGGCCTCAGAATAAAGAAGAAAAAAACAATTCTTTTCTTCTAATTGCTTCACTGCAGCATACATTTTTTTGAATGCATGTCCCAGGACTCGAGTGCAAGCCTGACCCTATCATGGCATCATTACTGGGTTTTGCCTTTGCAGATCGCTTAGGCTGCCCACAAGATGGCCATCCGAAATCTTGTGAGATCAACAACAAAAGCCACTATCTCTGGAGACTTTGGCCCATATTTATTCTTTTTTAGTACCACATTTGCATAATTTTTTTACGCAAAAGCAGCGTAAACTTCCAAAATACAATTGTATTTTGTAAGTTTGTGCTGCATTTGCATCACAAAACGACACAAATACGGCGCAAAAAAAGTATAAATATGGGCCTTTGTGTGCCACCTTCAGGTAAGGCCACCCCTTCTGAAACAAAAAAGCCACCTACAGCCATCCTCTTGCATCCTCTCCATATCGTCAATCTGCTTTCTTCCTCCTCTGTCTCTTATTTTTCTATTACTTCTCTACAGCTTTCCTCACCCTACTGTTCCTCACCGTTTCCCTTCTTATCTCTCTCACTGCTACTTACGTTTTTCTTCTCCTGCCCTTTTACTTCCTTATCCCTTCCTCTTTTCCCTCCCTATGTATTGTTATTCTCATCACGTCGCTCCCTTCGTATTTTACTGTTCTCTTTTCTTCTCCATTTCTCTCTTTCAGACCTCTTTCCAGCTGCGCAATTTGTCACAAATGTGAAGAAAATAGGATTCACTTTCATAAGTCAGATGAGAACAGCTGTAAAGAGTGTCTGTCTTCATGTTTGAAAATAATGGGACTCCAGCAAGGTTTTATGACCACAGCAGTTCACCTGGAATTAATTTTAAACAAAATCCTGGCTATAAAATTATTTTGCCTGCTCAGTTCTCTAACAGATAGGATGTTGCCCAAAATAGAATTTATGATGCGTCATGAGCAACCGGTCAGTTTTTCTGTACTAGTGTTTATTTGCTGCTGAAGAATGACAACAGAGGTTGGAGAGATCACTCCATAGGGGAGTTTTAAAATCTAGTGTTGGAATGGAATGCCTAAACTCCATTTTCTCCATGGTAAATTTCTGGGTCACTACAAATCTCTTAAAATAGGTGAGTCAGTGTTGATCCACACTCTTCTTGTTTCCCACTACAGCTCTCACTAGACTTATACACTGTGATGCTGATTATCGAGATTATGGACCAAGCGCCACATTAGTGTCATTTAAAAAAAAAATGCTAATGTGGACCTCTGAGGCCAAAATCCTAGCGCCATATTTACAAAGTGGTGCAATGCATGTGCAAAAGCATGTGTGGGAGCGGGCTAACACATGCGGTCAAAAGTAAAAAAGAAGGTTCAAAATCAATCTGAAAAACATCTATCTCGGGCCAAATTGAAGTAACTAAACAAAAGAGGCAGCTGTCAGCATGCTAACTCTACTCAGGAAAGGAGGTCAGGAAAAAATAAAATTTGCATTAGAGTATACCAGCATTCAATTCAGTTTCATCAGCAAAATAGTGAAGCATCTCCAAAGTCTGTCAAAAGCAGCATCAGGGGAAATGCAGAACACAGGCTGCACAAGGAAATCAGGAGGTCCAAGGGACAAGTTAATTAAACAAGATTCAAGAGGGAACTGCTTGACAGAACAAAGATCAAGTGGGGACTGAGGCAAGCTTCACTGTCCATCCTTATTCTACATCAATCAAAGCAGGTCAATTGGTTAGTTCGATGAGTCCACGTTACGCAAAAAGGGCAATATCCAACCAAAATTAAGGCAAAAATAAAGTTTGCAACATCCACGAAAATTCCCAGGTTTGGTGTGAAGTCATCTCTCCTTCTGTGTGACACCGACAATGATTAGCAACGCTATACATTAGATGATACAATCAACATCTTCCCATGATTCACAAAGGTTCCAATGGTTCTCATGAGAATGAACTGTCAAACAATAATGTTGCTCTGCTTTTCAGTCCTCATGTTCTAATGTTGCAACATCCAAGGTTGCTGTGCATGAAGCTTACACATAATACAATAGGACTCATAACTATTCATGCAAAACAACCTAATGTAAAAATTCATGTTAGGAAAAAAGAAATGACTTGGCATTTTACTGCTGCTGCAAATATAACGACTTCAGGGCTAGTTATGCTAACACAAGAAATACAATGCATTAATATTGCCATTAATGAAACACACATAATATGCAAACTTATGAATTCATCATTAATAATACCTCATCAATATATGTAAAAGAAATTCATGAATAATTGCAGACTTTACTAAAACAATACCTCAAGTGACAAAGATGTGCATCATTTTTTCTGTGCACATGTAACTTAAACTAATAAATCATAAAACATTATAAACCATTTTCATTTCTACTATTAATAATTCACTTTAATGATTAAAATATAATTCAGCATTGTTTAATCATGTTAACACATTGTCAGTTCTGGTAGGCACAACATCTGCCCTGACAGGCCTAATGTCCACCACAAAATAAATGTATACACTTTAAAAACACTTGTCAGTGCAGCTTAGCTCTGTTAGGCTTTTAAGAGTAAATATAAAAGTCACCTAGTGCTGACTTCTGTGGTAAGCATTACTAAAATTTACGCTCCAGCAATCCCTCCTCTGATGGCAAAATATGCCGTCACAAAAAGGACACTCTCTTCAAAGCTTAGTGGTCTGATAACATAATGGTCTTGGTCTACTTAAATTAGCAATTCTTTTCAGGTTCTTATAATAATTGTTCCTCATTTTGTCCAATTCAATCTCGCTCCTCCTCTGCTTATTCTTAGTACTTTCTAAAATCTGTATAACTTGTAAAATCCAAGTGCGACTATAACACACAATGTCACAATCAATGAAGTTTATAGGATCATCCTCACAATTAATTCCCTGTCCTAGATCTCCAAACCATAGTCCAACATTAGCAAATCCTCTACTTATTGCTCCCAGATATTTGTCTCTTTCAGACCTTTCAGGTCATTTTTCAAATTTGTCATATTTGATAACAATCTCCTTAGCTCCTTATTGTTATCTGGTATGAACATACAGCGATGTTGCACCTTTAAAACTTTGCAGACTCTGCCTTCCTTTTGCCAATAAGATGTCTAATGCAAGATGATTTTGCAAAACCATTGATCTCATAGCAACTATTTCTGTGCCCACCAAAAACATGGGACCTGCATTATCAGTTGACATATTATCTACAATAATTGATAACTTTCTAATCCTGATGTCATTCAGAATCACACACACTGATGGAATAATGGTATCAAATATATCACCTGTAATCTCCACTGCACTTGCTACTCTTCTTGTTCTAGATTTAGGTCTCTCTTCCTGAATTAAATTGTCAAAACAGTCCACATGGTAGATTTTCAGAAAAACTACCCCTAAGTAACATGTACCGTACCAGCCTTTCGGCAGCTTGTAATGGGCATTTTTCCACAAATTAAATAATCATCTGCTACAGGAGGGTCCTGCCCATTTATCATAACATTTCAAAAACTTCTAAACAAAAACATGTCACATTCACTAGTCCCTACAAATATTGTGTTAGTTTTTGACTGCGGCCCATATGTACTTAGCTTCTGTACATGTTGCCAATCTAAAGCTAAGCATGGCTTGCATCACCACCTGCAAGATGGGTAACATCTTTCTGTCAATCCTGTAAAACTATTAATTTTTCTATTTTAGTTTTAATTGCTTTTTCTCCTGTCATCTACTTGATTAATGAAATCTTTCTCTACTTGTGTGAGAATGCAGGTAAAATCATTCTTGGGCGCATAAGCAGTGCCAAAGGTTAGTGTTGGTTCAAAGAAACCGCCAACTATGTCAATGTGTTTAGCTTTAGCAATACTACTCAAATGCTGGTTAATAGAACAAAGGAAAAGACCAGAGCCACACTGGATTAAAAATACTGAGAATACTCTTGATTATATAGACTTGTTAATAGCAGACTGCAACTAATACCTTAAGTCAAAGACAAACTGGTATGTAATTCCTTCCTGTACAAATACTGGAATCTACACATAACAATCACACACATCCATAGTTTCAATGTATTCATACTGTAATCTGTAGTATACATTAGAAGACAAGCCTCCCTGTGAGCTGTTCAAATGAAGCAATCTCTCATTTTCATACAATTGATCTTGTTTTGTATATGACTGTTCATGCACTGATGTAACTGTGCTCTCGACTTTGTCTTTTCCAGACACACTCAAATCAGCAACCACGAAATATGCTCACAATCACACACATATTTACTTAACCTAAACACAATTACTTGCACCTACTCTGTTTACCTTGATCTGTATTCATGACTTGTCCAGAATCAAACCAAAAAAAACAGATTCAAAAATCAAAAACGTAAAGTGGCTTTTAAAATATATATATTTTTTCCTTTCAACATGAGCAAAGCAAAAACAAATAAAAAAATACTTCAAAGTCTTTTGGCACCTATTTAAAACAGTTCTCACTCTTCTACAAAATTTATCAAGTTTCAACTAGCACATTATCAAAGTTAAAACAAAGTCTTTAATAAATTACCATTTGGTTATCGCTAATTAGCACTTCCAGCAGATAGTGTCTCTGTTCATTGATTGGCAATAAATTTCAAAGTTCAGTTTGAGGGTAATTTCAAGTTCCAGAATGTTCAGCTGAATCTGCGCAGTCAAAACAATAGGCAAGAAAGACCTTCTCCCATTCATTAGAAGCAACTTATGTCCATTTGGATGCTGAGTACCTATGACTTGGCACTCATTTTCTTTTTGATCTCTTTGCTGCAGTTTTTATTGTCACTTTGATCCGACTCTTCAGCTACTTCAGCTATAGCTGGAAGCACATCTGCAATGGGTCTGGACTTTTTGCTGGACACTAGTCTCCTCTCTGAGTTCTTGTTTCAGGCACAACTGTATTATCAACATTCTCTGAGCTAGCAGGAGTTGACTGACACTGACTTGACTCTCCTGCACCTCCGACAGTCTCTGATGCACTCAGACTCTCACCACCTTGTGCAGGCTCTGTGAAAGCCACTTTCCAGTCCTCACAGATTGGCTAACTTGGACCCTTTCACTCACCAATTCAGACCATAGAGGAACAGGCACTGTATCTTCAAGAGAACTTGGAACTTTGTGTGTATGGCTTGCATGGACCCAGTCCCGAAGATCAGCATATTTCACATCTGTTGTAGTCACCAAAATAACCTAGAATGTCCCTTTCTGGTGTGGCTCTAAGCATCACTTTTCAACATGTTCCCTCCCCAAAACTAATTTGCCTGGACTCAAGTTATGACGCTGCTCTTGTGCAGGCTGAACAGTTGCTTCTTCAACCTGGCAAGACAAAGAGTAAAAAACATCAGCTAGTCCTTTGCAATAATCCAGCACTAAATCATCTGAAATGTTCACCAGTGCATTTGCAGGCAAACCTTGTAGACTCATGGCGCATCCCATGAGAATCTTGCGTGGAAACAGTCCTGTCTTCCTGTCAGGAGTGCTACGCATGCTCATCAGAACAATTGGCAATTCATCCATCCATTTCAACATTGTAGATGCACACACTTTAGCCAGTCAAGACTTTAAAATTCCATTCATCTGCTCAACCTATCCGGATGCTTCCGATTTGTAACTGCACTGCAATCTTTGATCAATTTGTAATGCCACACACAACAATTTTATGATCTTAATATTAAATTGAGATCCTCAGTCTGATTCCAAAAAAGATGGAAATTCAAACCTTGGGATCAGCTCCCTTGACAATAGCTTTGCAACAGTGAGACTATCATTCCAGAGAGTTGGATAAACATCCACCGAATGTGAAAAGACACACACCACCCCCAACACATACTTCAATCCATTGCAGACAGGCATCTCAATGAAATCAAGTTGCATTCAGTTGAAAGGACATCCCGATCTACCTATGTGGCTCAGATTAACCATAGTGTGTTTCCCAACATTAATCTGCTGACACGTTACACATCTGTGACATACAGCTTCTGCAACCAATCTGACACTGGGGTATACCATGTCACACTGAATGCTCTAATCATGGCACGTCTGCTGATATGTGCTTGCCCATGGTAATACCTTGCCATTGATGACAACACACTATTTGGCAACACTGCTTTCCCCTCACTGGAAACTCAAACATCATCTTCATCTCTCTGAACACACCCTGCTCTACTCCAACCTCTGCCCTGCCCTTCAGTAACTTCCTCCTATAATCTCTTCACCCATCAAGAAACTTTGGTTTGTCTCATTGGTAATGGAGCGCATAGTATCTGGCTGATTGGTCATCCTAGGCATTGCCCAACGAGACATAATCGCTTGACTTTTGATGTGCTGCACATTTCACAACATCCAATTTTAACTGGTAATTATAATGCTCTCAATAACTGATATATTCTTTCACCATTTTGGATTGGTGATCCTAAAGCGGTCATAAAAACTCTTTGGGACCACAACTGTCCGAAGTCATGAACGGCACCAAACCCATATTGTCTATCGGTAAAAATGGTCACTTTAAGCAGTTTAGAAACACTGCATGCTCTAGTAAGAGCCACCAATTCGGCTACTTGGGCTAAAATGACTACTAAGCCATTAAGATTCTATTACTCCTGAGACTGTGCAAACTTCATAACCAGGTCTCAGAATTCCTTCATTATCTCTCAGACAGGAGCCATCACAAACATGACTTAGTCATTTTCATCTAGATGGTATCTTGAATATCTTGTCTAGGTTTGGTGCATCGTTCAGTCACATTGAGACAGTTGTGTTCCACTTCATCTTCATCATTAACATTGTCACCATCCACAGGCAAGAGCGTTGCAGGATTCAGAGTAGTACATCTTTTGATATTACCATTTGGTGAACCAAGGATTGCTAACTCATAAAGGGTTAAATGAGCATTGGTCAAATATTGGGTTTTAGTGCAAGTCGAAAGGACCTCGACAGAGTGAGGTACACAGACATTCTGGGGATAACCCCTGACAATGCCTTTGCACTGTCCAATGCTGGCACCTACTGCGGCAACTGATTTTAAATAGCCGAACAAAGCAGCAGCAACAGGATCCAGAGTAGCAGAAAAATAAGCCACTAGTCTGTTGACTCCTCCATGTAACTGCGTCAAAACAGAAAGTGCACAACCATCACATTCATGGCAAAACAATGGGGTTCGGCACAGGCTTTCTCTCAGCTCGGAGAAGGCTTTCAGGCATGTGTCATCAAATGGTACTGGTTTAGACACCTTCTTGTGTGTCAGCTTTTGCAGTAGCCAACCATTCCCAGAAACATTCTGACATCTCTCTATGTCATGAGTGGATTAATTTGCATAATTGCTGCACTTCTCTCTTGGGACACCTTACTTGCTACTTTCTGTATGTGATGACCTAAATATTTCACTTCTCTCTGACAATACTGCAGTTTTGCTGCGGACACTTTATGGCAATTCTCACCCAAATGATTCAACAGGGCAATGGTATCTCTCCTTCAGGTTTCACACGTATTAGATGTGACCATCAAATCATCAATGTACTGAACTAAGACTTAATTAAATGGCATGTTCAGGGTCTCAAAATTATTTTTCAAGATCTGATTGATAATGGAAGGTGACTCCGCAAACACCTGTTCAGTAAAGCACCAGAAATATACACAGCTTCCGAATTCAAATGAAAATAAGAACTGACTCTCTTCATGGAATGGAATGGAAAAGAATGCCTGAGACAAGTCAATGACAGATAACCATTCAGCTTCACAAGGGATCTGAAACAAAATCACAGCAGGATTCGGTAGCACAGGGCAACAGGGAAAAACAATTTTGTTCACCTTTCTCAAATATTGGACTATGCAGTGTTTTCCATTGGGCTTCCGCAATCCTTTCATAGGAGAATTACATGGGCTTCCCATTACTTCCTTTGAGACTCATTGTTCAACAAAATGTTTAATTACGGGTGTAATTCCAGAAATTACTTCTCGAGCCATATTATAGGGTGTTGTCCTTGGAAACACTGCATTTGGATTTATTGTTATTTTAACTGGCTCAACTCCTCTGATGAGTCTAATATCTTTCCCTGAAAAATCCCAAACCTTCACCATCACTATCTCTTGTAACTCTTCAGGCAAATCTTTAACTGTTATCATTGGGAACAATAAAATGAAAGAGTACATTTCATCGATTGTGCTGAACGCTTCATCATCACTATTGGTCTGAATTGATATTCTCATGTAACTACAACTAATGGAACAAATTAATTTGCATAATAGGTCACATCCTAATAAGCTCACAGGACTTGAATCGCAAACCACAAATTGATGCAAATTCTGAAATTACCCTATTTTGACTGATATAATCAGCTCTATAATTGGGGGTTGTTAAATGCTGATTCTCTACTCCTACCACCTGTACTTTCCTTCCTGATAAGGGCACGTTTGTCACTTCTGTTGTGACAGTGGAACGCGTTGCTCCAGTGTCAACCAGGAATGAAAAATCATGTTCATAGCAGTGGCATTTACATAAGGACCACGCTGATTCACCTCTAAGGATGCCGCCAGTGCACATTCTTTCTCTTTTGAACTGTCACTATTGCATGCTCGGGGACTTCATCATCACTGAAATCAATCAACGGATATAGTGTGATTGACCGATTTACATTTGCATTTGCTCTTTGATTCATGTTTTTCTGAGGAACCACCATGTGCTGCTATTGCATTGGTGCTTGAGGAACCAGCGTTTGCTGAGGGACTTGAATATGTTGAGGAACCTGCATCTGCTGTACTCTAGGAGGAACAGTCACATTTTGAAATCGGGATCTTTGAATTCTCTGCATTTGAACATGAGCATTGTCCCCAATCTGAGCAACACCACCATTCTGCACCAAATCACTTACATTACTGTACAGACACTCCTGCTTCCAATGCCCGAAACTACCGCGAGGATAACAAGGACTCAGTTTATTCATTGACTGAACATCAACCACATTACCTCTCTGGTTAATTCTGGTTTATTTGAACACCCCATCCTATACACCTAAACGTAGGCTGGTGCACACCTTGCATCCTACCAGTGTTCATCATCACCTGCGGGCCATGTTTTCCTACCTGAGAAGGCTTAATTTGTATCACTGTTGCTTTCTCCTTCAACTTTCTCCGCTTCAATTTAAGTTCATCACTACAGTACCTACTGCACTTCATCAATCAGTTTATTCTGTGAACAAATCAAATAATTCTGAATCATGCTGCTAATTTCAGGTTTCAATCCTTGCACAAAGCTGAACACAAAATGACTCATGTTTGTTGGCTCAATAACTTCAAAACCACTATGCTGTTTGAATGCTTGCAACAATCTCTCATAATAAGCATTAATCAACTCCTGTTTCCTGTGCTGTCCTGTCAATCCTTTGCCAATCAACATCCTTTGGGGAAACTTTATTTTTCAGAAGCTCAATCACTTTGTAATATCCTTTCATCACCTACTCAGATGGCACGAAGCCCCTGTTACTGGACCACTAGGTGGTTCACAAGTTGGCCAATACACACTCTGCTTGCACTCCACCCAGAATTCGACTGAAACCACAATGTCAAATACGGTATTCAAATCATCCCACAGGCATTTTAAAAGTTTAAATAATCTCTCTGTTTGCTTGTACCACTCTACGGGTTTCTCCCTCAATCTAGGGTAATCATTTGTGAAAGACAGTGTGTTACTTCTACTCCAAGGGACATGTACATAACCTCTACCTGGAATCTCTCTCATTGGCAGCATCTTAACACTCTCATCAGCTTGATTTTCTCCAGCAAATTCTGCTTTGCGTTCTTCTGATCTCTTTCCTTTGCCCATCTGCCTTCCCATTTATCTAATGCTCTTCATGTTTCAATGTATACAATTAATTCTTTAATGTGCATTCTTATGCCGGGTGAGCTCATATTTACAATGCTTTGGAACTGAATTCTATCTGTAACACCATTTTAAAGGCCTGGATTTCTCTAAATCCACATCATATTTTTTTTCAATTCTACAATTTTCTCATAAGTCTGTCCTGCACGGTTTGTGACATCCTTGCACATGAAGCGCAATTCCTGTTCTTTGCACATGTCCAATAATTACAGCTCGAGTGTTCCCTCGATTAATTCATTTATTTCTAATTTTAATCTGGTCACATTCACTATTCTGTCTCTCTCTGGAGTCTCTTCTGTTCTGGCACTGCTGTTTATCGTGACTGTTGCTCCACTCAGACTGTCTAACCACTCGGTCAACTGTTGTGCTGGAAATCCCTGCAAACTGAGGTTGTTTCCCTGTGTCAGGTTCTGCAGGGTATTACAAGGTACTCTCATAATCTGTTCTGGTGAGGACATGTGTGTCACTGGGGTTCCTGGATTGGACCTGTTCAATCTAACATCTGATTGGGGGTCGAAGCTGGAAACGATGTAGCTAATCTTTCCATTTCTAAATTAGTGAAACCCCTACAGACACAGGATTTTGTGTCTGGAGGCTACTCTCAGTATTACCTTGAGCATACAATGGGATAACTGGACCTATGGTTACTGGGACTGTCATTGCTTCAGGTCCTGTCAGATTAGCTTGATTTTCTGGAATCATCACCCCTGCACTTTCACCTGTTCATACTGTACTGAAAGTCTATCCTGATTGATTGGGGGCAAGATTTGGGGCTGTCGGTACCGAAGAATACATGGGCTTTGTCTGTCTCTGATTAAAAGTTTGCACAGGTACTGTCACATCAGGCATTGATTCCATATGAATCATTTTTTTACTTGGCATTACCTGAGTCACAACTATGCTCATACTTTGCTGTGCTGTACTAACAACAGGAACTGCAGGATACATTTTGGGTACCTGCATCACTGAACTGACAGGTGTACTGGGGACTACCTGAATCCAACTCTGTGAAACTGGAGCTTTGGCACACCTTGGGCTGCATTCTGACCTACTCTCTCAACTGACTGATATGGCGGGAACAATTCATTCAAAGCTGATTTATAAACTTGTCTTCTGAGTCACTGTAATGCACAGCTGTCTTTCTATTCTCATCTGCTGTTTGCTGTGTCTTGTCTGTCTGCTTCTTTTTTGTTTTAGGTTATGTACTACAATCCCTTTCTTCTGTAATGGCTAGAAACATACTCACCCCATGTAATGTTTCTTTTATCGACATTTTCTGTTTCTCATCCCATTTAGCTTCTGCTAACAACTTCTCTGCTCTCCTCATTCTATTCTGAAATGTTTCTGTTTCTTTTTGTCTCACAACAAGTTCCCAAATAGCAAGATATTCAAATTGTGTGGGTCTTGAAGGAAGCTTTAATTCTCACAATATTCTCCTCAAATTGTCTAAGATTCTCAAATTAAAGGTTCTGTAACATGAAAAAGCAAATTAACCCTATTTCCCAGTGATATTGCACCACTGTTTAACCCAAATGCATGATGAAGCTTCTCTTGCCTCTGCCACTTCTCATGCTGGTGTTCCTTCGGGTGCTGTCTGCTTACCCTCCCTTACTGGAATACAAACATCTCTTCTCAGTGCACTTCTTAAAGCTTTGAAAATTTTCATTTTTGCACTAATTTCAATCAATAATACTAATTTCAACGAAACCAGGAAATACATTAAATCCCATAATTCTTTTCACGAGCTGCTCTCAACCAACAGGAAAGCAGTACTGCCCACCAATAGGTGCACGGCTTCTCACTACCCGACCTATCTGAGCGCGGCATAATTGATGTGACACTCACTTCACTCAGCAGCCGCAAGTCGCATTGCAACTGTCTCTGACACAGCTCACACATACACTAAGTGTAAAATATTGTAAGCACTAGAAAAAACAAAACCCTGTCTGCTCACTACAGGTGGGACTCAAAGCTTTGAAAGTTGTATGGCTTGAACATCAGACGGTGGCTTTCACAATTAGAAAAGTAGGACTTGACCAGCAAATCTCACCCTGGTTGATACAGATCCTCCACACGCACTCAGGGTTCACCTAATACTAACCAACAACTCATACACACTCAAGGAAAACTACTGGAATTGATCATCAGCAAAGTCCATTACAAGCACCATCAGGGGGAAAGTGCAGAAACATCCAAGGGGACAAATTAACAGAACAAGATCCAAAAGGGGACTGACACTGAAAAGTACAAGTCCTTCCCTTACTAGGAATTACTCAAATCAGTTTGATTGGTTCATTCAATGAGTCCACATTATGCAAAAAAGGCACTGTCCAATAAAAATTAAAGCATATTTCAAATTTGCAACATCCACATATATTCCCATTTTGGTGTGAAGACATCTCTCCTTTCCGTGTGACTCCAATAGCTTAACAATTTGTACATCACTTGTTGCAATCCATGTTCCTTTTCATGGAACAAGACGTTTTTCTCCTTTCTCATGGGAACAGTTCTGTTAAACAATAGTACTACTCTCCTTTCAGTTATCATGTTCCAGTGTTGAAACATTCAAGGACACTGCAGTGGAAAGCTTACACATAATACAATAGCACTCTTTACTCATCATGTGAAACAACCTAATGGAAAAATTCATGTTAGAGAGAAAAACAAACAAGTTAACAACTTATGCTGCTGCAAATATGAAGTTTCAGGCATTATTATGCTAACACAAGAAATACCATGCATTAATATTGTCATTAATAAAACACACATAATATGCAATCTTATGAATTCAGCATTAATAATATATCATCAAAATATGCAAAAGCATTTCATTAATAATTGACAACTTTGTTAAGGCATCACATTATATATGATTTTGCATTTATTTTTCTGCACACATGTAACGTTAAACTAATTAATCACAAATCATATTCATTTCTACTACTAATAATTGATTCTAATGAATAAAATATATTTCAGCATAGTTGTACAAACATGAAAACGTTTAAAATACGTGTCAGTGCAGCTTTTTCTCTAGGTTAGGCTTTTAAACATGAATAGAAATTTTACCAAATGCTGACTACTGGTGCACTAAAAGTATTACTAAAACTTACGTTCCAAAAGTACCAATATGGTAGTTCTTTAAATATTGTATTGAAAACAATTGAGGAGTGCCCAATAATATATTTTGTATTATTGTTGACAAAATACCATTGTTGGATCTGTCCCACTTGAAACTTTTTCTTTGCTGGTTTTGATAGCCCACACTCTAGATGTTGATTTTGGAGTTCCCCGTAGTTGTATGCTCAGTACAAGCAGAAGGGATGGCAGCGTCTCTTTAAGATCAATGACATCTTGTCTCAGTATTATTTATGGCTTATAAGCCTCCTTTTATTTTTAAATCACCTTATCGGTGACATCTCAAAGTGTAGAAAGACCAGTTAAACTTAGGCCCACCATCTATAAAAGCTGGAACAAAGTATCTCACATCGAATTCTCAGCAGCATTAGAGGAAACCCTAGTGAGAAAGCAGAGTTCCTCTAATCCTCCTCCAGAAGCTTTTGAGACCTGGGTCCTGGACACCCTTCAGAACCCTCGTTTAGCCGCACCTAATTGCCTGTATGCATTCTTGGTCCTGATGATCACCGTAAATTAACATGGTTGAAAGACGTTGACAACTAAAGCAGCAAAAATAAAGGCTTTTTGTCTTATATGATAATTTCAACATTTTTCCACATTGTCAATTTCATGTACCTTGAACCTACAAAATTTGCCTATATTCTAGTTGCTTTTAATTTGGCCTTTTCTGTTGTGTTTCACGTGCACCAATTATGGGTACTTCATGAGTACTATGTGTTCCCATTTCTTTAATCACTGCACATTTTTAGATAAATGTGGATGCTACTATTTTCTCATGTTCAATTGATCTTGAAACATATTTGTAATATACAACCTGAGCTACCCTCTTTCTCTTGTTTTGTATGATTCAGTCACTGTTTATGTTATTTTTTGATTGCCACCTGTTGAGACATTGTTGCTGTCACAACCTACCCAGTTTTCAACTGGGTCTACGGGTTCCCCCGTAATTTGGATTTATCTGCAGCATTCGACACAGTGGCCCATTCCAACTGGAGCATAAATTGTGACTGGCGTGAATTAGTGGAAAGGCCTTGGCCTTTTGAGGCTCTTTCTTCTGTGGCATAACTCAGCTGTGGTAATTATAAGTCTGCCCCGTTTCAACTCTCATGTGGGGTACCACAAGAGTCCTCACAGCCCCACATTGTTTAATCTTTAGGTGGCCCCTCTTGCCACTTTGATACATTCATCTGGCTCCCAGGTTCTGTCATATGTAGATGACACCCATATCCTGATATCCATCATCGAGAATCTGTCAGCTGTGACAGAGAAGTTCCAACAGTGTATGACAAACACTGGGATCTGGATGAAGGACAAACGCTTGAAATTAAATGTGGAAAAGACAGAGATCATGGTCTTTGGAGCTCAAGAATTGGTGTGGTCAGATAGACGGTGGCCAGAGATGTGTGGCCCCCTTCCCACACCAGTCGAATATGAAATAAATCTACGAATGATATTCAAAAACACCCATTCCTTTGACAGGCAGGTGAAGAAGATGACTAGTTCTTGTTTCTATCCTAGTAAGATACTTAAAAAAAACCTGCATTTCATACCTCTGGAATTAAGATCGGCAGTAGTCATGGCGTTGATCACTTCTCACCTTGACTAGTGCAAAGCATTGTACTTAAATATCAACTAATCATCCCTCAGGAAACTGCAAACGATTCAGAACATGTTTGCTCAATTGGCACTTAATATACACAAATGCTCCTCTTTTACAGCGAGTCTGTGTTCCCTTCACTGACTTCCTGTTTCAAAGCCAATCAACTTCAAGTCCCTTTTTAATCTGCATAAGGCCTTGCAGCATCAGGGCTCCATATCTATGAGATCAGCTTTTCAGTGGTATTGTCCTGGAAGGCAATTGAGGTCTCTTGTCAGAAAAAAGTTTTTGTTCCAAGGTTTCGAAGAGACAGATGGGGTCGGCCACTCTATATCGGAAGTGGCAGCCTAACTCTGCAACACATTACCAGATCACATAGCTGCCTTAGACTCTCATATCGCCTTTCAAAAACAACTTAAGACTTGCCTCTTCTCCCACCTGTAATGGTCCCTGTACGCTGGCTCTTATCTTGTTGCTTCTTCTATAAACAGCGCTTTGATACCTTCAGGCATAATGAGCTTTGTAAATCATAAATACAAATACAAATAATCTGTTGAAGAAGAGCATAAAAACAATAGGGTACAGAAAGGGTGTGTGGAGGAAACAATTCATGTTATCATGCTTACCTTAGATTTATCTGTTTTTCCAAAAGCTGCTTCTGGGGATTCATTGTCATGTTTGTTCCAGACACCTGCTGGTACCTGAAAATAAAATAAGGGGACAAGTGGTAAAGACGGCAGAGAAGGAAAAAAAGGATGATGGAACACAAATATACTTTAACAAGGAAGAATAGCCCTTTTTGCAAAGACTGATAAACCTCAATAAAAGCCCTACAGTAGAAACTTAGGGCCTGATTTATACTTTTTTAGTGCTGCATCTGCATCATTTTTTGACACAAAAGCGGCGCAAACATACAAAACATAATGGTGTTTTGTAAGTTTGCACCACTTATGCATAACAAAATGATGCAAATGTGGCGCTAAAAAAGTATAAATATGGGCCTTAGGGTTTCATTATGAGTTTGGCAGTCTGTGCACCGACATGGCCTTGGTGGCAGTGCGTCCTCCATCCGCTTGGCGATTGGACCACTGTATTACAAGTCAGATGGGCCTATTGAGCAAAGACCCCCACGGTCCCACCGGCACCACCAGGCAGCACAGACCCACTGTGGTAACAAGGCAGCACAAACAGGCCAGCAGAGGCAGTGTTTTCACCAGACACATTATGAGGTTGTTCACCGCCAATGTGACCATGACGGTCCAACCACCACCTCTCAGCAGGCGGAAATGGAGAGCATAAACCGAGTAACTCACCCGCAGGCAGCCTTACATGTCCGGTGCCACCGTGAAGCCCATCACATATGTCATGCCACTGCTGCTGATCATCGCAGGAGCCAAAATCCATGCTGCCGTGGACGCAACTGACAATAAGTACACATACCTACCTGTGTCATTAAACTTAACAACAGATCGTCAAGGTGTCAGTCACATCACATGGGAGGCCACGCTATGAACACCAAGTACACATGTCATTGTGTACACAGTCAGAGTCACTCAAACAGAAGGACACATTCACAGCCATTATAAATGCCCTCTTTGGGCAGGTCACTCACATTGCGCTGCAGCACTACACAAAAACACACGTCTGACCATCTTAGCCACAGGGAAAGTGAAAGGTACACATTTTTTCACACCACACGAACAACACAGCAACATCACATCTAACAATACAACGGACACACTCACATTCCTCACATGCCATTGACTGTTTTCACATTCAACACACATATGTATGGAAGTGTCATGGAACACAAACACCATTCCCATTAAACAGCCTGCAATGGACCCGCACATCACCGACATTGGAACACAATGGAAGGACAATGGGATACGCAATAGACAGAGAGACAACTATCCAAAGCTCACAATGTAAATAATATCTGCACAATAGGGATGGGGATATTAGGAGCACACAGGGAAGGATGCTGCACTGGGATACATTACACTATGCACATGCCCCTAAAACAACATTCATACAGGAATTGGCCCTCCAGATATCTCGGCTGCAAACAATAGTAGAGCCAAGTGACATGCCTATCTGCACAATGTGGAAGTGCAAGTCAAGAAAGCACAAGGTACACACAGCAAAGTGGACACATGCACAGGCAAATGCAAAGGAAGCTAGAACAATTGAACACACTCCATGTCTGCACAAACAAAACTCAAGGAGCCGCAAATTAGACGAATGTACAATACATACCAGGGGGACAAATCTAACACTATACATGCTCACATTGGACAACACAAGATAAAATACTTACCATTCCAAACAGAACACAATGAAATGGCACCACAATTGAATTAACATCCACATATTCATACAGTCATCATATACCTTTGTCTTGGGTACACCAGCACTGCCTACAAAGTAATATACAGCAAACAACAGCAAATAGATCAGCAAGTAGGCTGAAACACACGCAAATGTATGCACACAACACAAGTTGCTCAGCAACAACATGAAGGTAGAAAAATAATTGCAGGACGTGTACTAAAAAAACATCTGTTTGAGTTTATTTGAAACCAGATGTAAATTGTCCAAGGCCACTGGCCAGTTCATTTTATAGTCTCTCATAGCACAGTACTGTGCCAACACTTGACTCCTATTACTGCCAGGGAACCTCCACTGGAAGGGGCATCAAGTGGGCAGGCGGCACCTCAGGGGTCATCGTTGGGGGGGTCGGATTTGGAATGGATGGGTTTGGGTTTGGAAGGGGAGGAATGTTTCTTAGGAGTGGTGTGCTTCTCCTTGGGGGAGGGGTATGGGTGTTTACTGGGGAGGGCAGGTGTAACAGGGGAGAACCCGGAGGTGGAAGGGATAGGTTAGGATGTGGGTCAGGACCTCCTGGGTTTAGAACGGGGGTGGAGGGAATGGGGAAGTGCAAGGTCAAGCTAAAAACTTTCCTTAGAAACATGGGGACAGTCATCAGAAGAGGTGGGGATTTGGAGGTTGGGGGGGTGGTTGTCTGGTGTGTCGGTGTGGATATCTTGGGTGTGTGCATGTGTGAGGTATGCTTATGTTTGGGTGGTGTCTGCTGCATGTGATTGTGGGCATTTACATATCCTAGAGGGCTGGGGGATGTGGGAGTGGTGGGTGTGTGTGTGACTGTTGTGGTGGTGTCTACAGGTATGCTTGTAGTGGTAAATATGTGAATGTCTGTTGGGGTGGTGTCTGCAGTTATGGTGGATGTGGTGGGTGTCTGTGTGTCTGTTGGGGTGGTGTCTGCAGGTATACTGGATGTGGTGGATGTCTGTGTGTCTGTTGGGATGGTGTCTGTGGGTATGTGGGTGTGGTGGGTATGTCACTGCCTATTGTTGTGGTGCCTCTGGATATGCCTGATGTTATGTCTGGGCCGGTGGGGATGGTAAGGGTTTATGGGGAAGTGGCGGCTGATGTTGTGCGTGTGGTTGTCTGTTGAGCCCTTGTGTGCCAGTTTGTTTTGTAGTGTTTGTGTTTATTTGTGCTGCTTTTGTGTATTGAGGTGGGTGTGTGCAGATCTGAATGTGTGCTTCATATAGGTAGAGGAATAGGGGATCTGGACTGGGAAGAGGGAGTTGGAAGGAGACAGAAGGTTGGGGGGTGACTGCCTGCCATCAGTGAGGAGGTCCGTGCCTGAAAAGATCTCTGCAGGCCAGAAATTGCACTATGAATGCCTTCTAGGAAAGCATGGGTCTGCTGAAGTTTGAAGGCCAATCCCTGGATGGGTTTCACAGTGTCAGTCTGACCCACAGAGATGCTCCTCAGGAGGTCAATAGCCTCCTCACTCAGGACAGCAGGGGTTACAGGGGCTAGGGCGAAGGTGCCTGTGGCAAAGGAAACGCTCACCCTCTTGGGTGAGTGGTCACGGCAACTAGGCGGGGAGCACCTGGGAGGGTGGAGATAGAATTGGGGGTGGTGGGCAAAGATGATACTGGAGTATGTCTCAATGTGACCGCTAGAGGAAGAACCCGATGATGATGATGATATAGATCCAGTCTCCTCTACAGCACTCCCTTACCCTCTGGGCCACTGGGTCCCTCTGTGTCAGTGGTGTCTTGACCCGAGGTCCCGTGGCCAGATGCTTCCCCACTCAGCTGTGCCTGGCCCCCTTCGCTTCCCTGGGCTGATGCTGCAAATACAAAGAGAAATAGGGTCATCACTTGTCTATGTTCACACTTGAACTACAGCTGTGATTAGCAAACATTACCATATTGTCGAGTAGGGCCCAGAAAAAAAACTACACCTAAGTGGCCCCTACACGTACCATCCTAAAATGAATGCATGCATGCCATCTGAACTGTCAACACTTGCCCACAGGAAAATGAGGATCCCAGACAACTATAATTGCATGGCTGAAGTTGTGCAATCACAGTAACCATTTAACAAGTAGGAGATCACATCACCTTCAATGCTTTGCCCCATGGAGCAAACCTAATTTACCTGTTGTCACACAATAGTAGCTCAATGCCAACTGCATTCCCACAGATCCCATACAAGGTCTTGCAGACATCTATTTGTCACATACAAAATAACAATAATAGGAAATTATGTTTCCAGACCATGCTATGTTGCTGGTAACTGTACAGTAGCCTTAGGAAGGTGACATGGAAATACTCATGTCACACTGGAAACATGTCTACAATGCACACTTTTCGAATGAAATTTGTCCCAATGGAATCATGGAGGTAGTACTAATGTTGGTCAGAGATGCTACATATTTAGCATGGAAATGTACACTGTAGACATTATGTGCACATTGTCAGGGAGACATGTCCCTAAAATTCACAGCACAAATGTTAGACTTGACATCCTTGGGTGGCCTTCCCTAACATTTTGCCTCTGCTTCCCAGGTTGTTTTTGTGTGTTGGACTCTGTTTTTGCTGTTTTTGATACTCTGGGCACTTTACCACTGCTAACCAGTGCTAAAGTGCAAGTGCCCCTATGTAAAATGTATGTGTATGATTGGCATATTTGATTTACTAGTACGTCCCTGGTAAAGTGCACTAGAGGTGCCAGGGCCTATAAATCAAATGCTACTAGTGGGCCTGCAGCACTGGTTGTGCCACCCACATAAGTAGCCCTGTAAACATTGCTCAGACCTGCCACTGCAGTGTCTGTGTGTGCAGTTTTAAGCTGTCAATTTGACTTGGCAAGTATACCCACTTGCCAGGCCCACACCGTTTTTTACATGTAAGGCACCCCTAAGTTAGGCCCTAGGTAACCCAAGGGCAGGGTGCAGTGTATGCTAAAGGTGTGACATATACTGGTGTGTGTTACATGTCCTAACGGTGAAATACTGCTAACTTCAGTCTTCACTGTTGCAAGGCCTATCTCTCTCATAGGTTAACATAGAGGCTGCCTTTAAATATTATTAAAGTTGAGATTCCCTTTGAGAGCAGATAGACATTGGGAGTTTAGGGTCCCTGAACTCACAATTTAAAAATACATCTTTTAGTGAAGTTAGTTTTAAGATTGTTTGAAAATGCCACTTTTAGAAAGTAGGCATTTTCTTGCTTAAACTATTCTGTCACTCTGCCTGCTTGTTGATTCCTTGTCTGGGTCAGTTTGACAGTTGGGCTGTTTGCACCTCTACTCTAGACAGTGACACAAAGGGAGCTGGGGAGTAGCCTGCATATCCTGATGAGCCATCTGTGCTAGGAGGGAACGAAGGAGTGGTTACTCACACCTGCAAGGGGTGTGCCTGCCCTCACACAATGCAGTCTCCAACCCCCTAGTGTACGGCTGGGGGCTGACCTGGGCAAGGCAGCATCTGGTGAACAACAGAGACTTTCCTACTTCAAAGGCAGAAAGGGGTATAAGTATTGGACCCAAAACCCCTGAAAATCAGATCACTTCTGGAGCCAACAGGAACCTCTGCCAGGAGAAGAGCTGAAGAGCTGAGGAGGAGTGCTGCCCCTGCCTGTGTTTTGTTGGACTATCCTGCAGCTGCTGCCCTCTGCCTGTGAAAGGGGACAAAGACTGGACTTTGTGGTTTATTCCTGCTTGAGAAGAATCTCCAAGGGCTTGGACTGAGCTTGCCTCCTGTTTTGAAGTCTCAGGGCCATCAAAGACTTCCTCTGCTAACATCTGGACTCTCTGCTGAGACTCCTGCCCTGCCAAGTGGTGTCCTATTCAGTCCCTGGTCACTTGAAAGGTAAAGTTCGCAGACAAGAGCTGAAAATCCACACACAGATCCTCGTGCGTGGACATTTTTGACACACAATCTGCAATGCAGCTGATAAACGACATGTCGCCGGCTTCATGGCTAAAATAGAAACTCCACCTGCATCGCGTCTGGGAGATCGACACATCATGGCTGGAGAAACGACGCCCAACACCCACTTGTGGCTGCTGATAACAACGCAAACGCCATGCAGCACGGTTTTCTAATCCCGTATGACAGGATTTTCCACGCATCGTCTTCAGGCGTCAAAGTCAACCCGACTCCACGCAAATTCGGTGTGCCCCATCTGGAAATCTACGCATTGCTTTCTTGCGAGGGAGAGAAACGACGCATCGCAGATCCGATCAAAGCAGAAACGACGCACAGCCTTCCTTGGGAGGAAGGAATCAACACATCGCTGCCTTTTCTCACGCACGCTCGCCCGTGTGGCTTTCTTTTTTACCCTAACCAGGTACAACTCTTATTCTTTTGAAAATTCATATTTTAACTTGTGCATGTTGGATTTTGTCATTTTGATCTTGTTTGATTTAGATAAATATTACATATTTTTCTAAACTGGTGTGGTGTCCATTTTTGTGTGTTTTTGCTGTATTACTGTGTGTGTTAGTACAAATACTTTACACATTGCTTCTGAGTTAAGCCTGCCTGCTCGTGCCAATCTACCAGGGAGGTGAGTGGGGGTTAACCAGGTGTGTTTCTCCTTTGCCCTTACTAGAGTGAGGGTCCTTGCTCAGACAGGGGGTAACCTGGCTGCCAACCAAAGACCCCATTTCTAACAACAATAAATCAGCAAAGTCCCTGGAAAATCACACCTAATATCTGGCACCCCTTAGAATGACATACTCTGATTGGATCAGTAGACACCATTAGTCCACTGGATGTTGGAGAGGCCCAGAGATTTGCAAGTAATTGAAGAACCTCAACATATTGCCCAATGGGAAGCTACATCACTGTATCCATTTTGGTCATGCAAACCCAGAAGTCCGTGGATTAATGATTGTACCCAACCACATGTGATTTCAGCATTACTGCAAGTCACTCCATGATGCATGCCAACAGTCAGGTTACAAACCTTCCCCATTACACATCTGCTGTGCACTTTGCCACATGGTGCCACATCAATGGCATGGAAATGCACACTGTGGCTACAATATCCAGTCATACATGTCTTGTTCCTCATTGCTACTGCAGTTGTACATGCCAAATGACATGCTATGATGGGTGAGGGCGTCAGCCAATAATCAACGGTAACACACTCCTGTATGTGGCACCACATGAAATGTAGCCCAATTGTAAATGTCCTATTCCACACACAGGTTGGCATGCACATATATGTGAGGGTATACAGAAATTATCCCATTAACAAAGGTAGTCCAGGCATTAAACAGCAGTGTACACATTTTGTCGAATGAGAAAGGGACACATGCTAACTTGTAGGCACTAGGAATGTTGGCAACACTGATGGTACATAAATCATGTCAATGGACATTTCCGTCTTACAGATGGGAAGCAGCTGTACCCAGAGAACATTGCATGCTCTGTCAGATGTAAAATGGCCATCTTTACATTAAAGACAGTAGTGCGGCACCAGCACCCATCACACACTGAAGACAAGTAGCCTCTGGGAAGCAGATTCCATTATTTTCATTGAACCAGACACATGGCAGAGGACAGTGATCCATCACTTCCTGTCTTTTGGCCTGTATCACTGAGGAATAGTGGTCTGTTGCATAGAATTTAAACCCACTACAATAACAAACAGTACTTGATTGATCAATGTACACAGCCATATGTTGTGCCTGGAGAGCAAAATGTGTGTGGATTGTACACAGTTGTGTCCTAGGTCCCTGTGCCAATAGGCAAGTCACATCAAACCATCACTCATCTACTGTGTTACACATGGCTCATCCCTCATCATCAGGTGGAGATGTCAGAGCCTAACACATTAACTTTTCAATGTGACAGGCAGGAATATGCCCTTCATTCACCCCCTTGTGGCTGCTGTGCTTTCCTCAAATGCCCATCAAGGTCTGGGTAGGCCACCGCCAGAATGCAGGCCATTAAGGGGGTCATGGTCCAACGTGCTCCAAGTCCACATTGGAAGGATATCCCTAGCTGGACCTCGGCAATCATCCAGGCCTAGTGTCAACTAGTTCATATGTGCATTTTGTATCATTTTCAATGTCTGTGTTTGACTCAAGACAGGTCTCTTACTCCCGCAGCTCTCTTGTTACCTTCACACAACTCATATTTGTCCTGTACTGGCTTATTGTACAAATGACAGTTCAACAGTTCAACCAGTGTGTTTATTCCTGGGAGGCCATGATATGTGACTCAGTAGCTTAGTCACCTAGCAGAAATCGTACAACACATGTCTTTGTATGTTGGATGCCACCTCTGTATGATGGACACATATGTCCAAAGGAGTGTTCTGTGGTACAGGTACATACCACAGAGCCCATCCCCTGAAGTGGAATGAGTCTGCATTTGGTAGGCCACATGTCCACACATGGACAAGTAAGACAGTTTCTGCACCCACCATGCCAGACCCTTGATTGTCATTCAAGTGTAATGGTAATGTCTGGTAAACTATGTTAGCTGCATGTGGGACTGTATGCAGTGAGTCAGTCTCACAGAGTGTGAATGTGTTGGTCCATTCAGGCCTAAGGAGTTTACCCTACAGAAGCCACATAGATGTGTAGTGTTTCATTATTGCTCAAATCACAGTTCATGTTGCTGAAGCATGGGCTATGTGATGTAAGTAAGCTTGCTTAGTCATTGTAGGCCCGAGCAGGGTAGGGGGTTAGTCTGCAGATGGAAATTTATGTCTGTAGTCATGTCCCTGTACTTATTGGCTTGTGTGTTTCTCTCTTGGAGTGTTAACAGTTTGAAAAGTTCTAGCTTGGTGTTTTTGACATGTATGAGACTCAAACATTTGTGTAAAAACTTGCGATTGTAACCTCTTGATTTGTCTTTTGCATTAATGCTGGGTAATGCCCATGAGAAGAAGAAGCTATAGAGAGCCATTGCCCAGAAGGTGCAGACCGTGGAGGTCCACAGTCGGCAGAGCATCCACTGTTGCAAGAGGTGGGAGGATGTGAGACACTCCATTCCTAAGCTAGTCAATGGACTGAGGCATTCAGGGCAAGGTTTCCCACTAGAGCATCATATTGTTCACATTATAGGATCTTCTGGTGTGCAAGGAATGGGCACAGTGCCACAGTTGCATAGCCACAGTGACTCTCCCACAGCCTAGACCAGGTCCCATACTGGGAGATACATTTGACAGGCCCTGGTTTATGCAAACTAAGCATGCAGAACCTGCATGACGCTCCATTTCCATCACTTCCATTCATGCCAGTACATCATGCGGCCATAAGCCATTTGGCATGTGGTGTGTGGGGCAACCTGAAAGACAGAGTGAGTTAGGATAAGGATTCTAGACAACAGATTGGCAAGGTCAGATGTGGGTACTGTACACATTTCTAATAAGATTCTCAAATGACTCATAGAAGATGCATAAACAGCTCATAGTGTCAAGCACATACATGTTGTCTGACATTTACAAACATTGTAAAGAAAAATATGTCAGTAAAGTCTCCTTACCTAGTTATGTGCATCCAACACAAGGAGGATCTAGGACCCCAAAAATGTAATACAACAAAATGTGACTGAACTTAACATATGGTACTGGCCACCAATACCTGCACCATGTACAGCCCATTGATGCCACATAGATTGCAACAACAGGCACACAAGAAGTCTAACCAGCACACAGGGACAAAAAGTAACCTGTTTGGAGGGAACGGATTGTGAAGTATAGAGCAAATTGAGCACATGGTGTGCTTACTTGTTCCTCTGCTGAGCTATAGAGCTGTTCATACAGGGGTGGGACATCATTAACAAGCCTCTCCAAGTGAGTGAGTCTGCACAATATAGCGGTCACGTCCGCTACTTACGCGGTAATCACCGCTGGCAGACTCAGCCACTGGGCCACGACCGCCACTGGCAACAATGTTAGCCTATTGGTGTGTCCTCCGTGGTTGCAAACGCCTACCGCCATGAGGACTTCCACTAGCAATCGTGGGTGGTTTCTAATGTCCAGTGGAATTGACCAGGCATCTGCCATTTTGGCAGCCTGAAATGCTGTATTGGGCTTTGGACAATGCATCACACCTACAATGAATGTTGTATTGCATCACAAACATCCTTATCATGTCTTGTCATGTACTTCCTTCTACTCAACCACCATTGTAGTATGTTGCAGGGCACAGATGGCATTTCACACCAGTGCACGGTTCACCACTGCGACAGTCATTTTGGCGGTCGGAATGTACAGACACATTTTGAGGGGCATTTATGTTATACATTCATGAGTTATGCCCAAATCCATGTTTTGGACAACTATTGAAAACCATGGGGGTCACATTTGACCCTTGTGTAGTTGGCAGCTGTGATGTGCACTGAGTGTCATGTCTATCCAGTCAGAAATGCTTTGTCACACGATATCATTGGCATGCATCATGTATGTTGCTGAGGACACACTTACTAATCTCACAACTCATGTCTTGTAACACATATGTACTCTGGGAGAGGGAGGATGCGACTACCTCCTGTCAACTGTCCACTGCCAGACCTTCAGACCATGGAAGAACTCCATGTCATCATGTACTACCATTTGAATAGGCACACAATAGTGGACTTATGCCATCAGTTGGAGTCAGATCTGATGCCAGCTATCAGTTATCTGACCAGCATACCAGTCATTGTACTAGTCATGTCAGTATTGCACATCCTAGCCACAGGGTCCTTCCAACATACAGAAGCCCTATCTGCTGCTATGTCCCAACCTATGCCCATGCTGGTGTTGAAGGATTTCCTCTCAGCAATGATGAAACACATTGACAGCAAACTCAGGTTACCCTGATGTGAGTATTTAGCCAATGTGAAGGATGACTTCTATGATTTTGACCACATCCCACATGTGGTGGAGGCCATTGATGGCACACATGTTGACTTTGTGCCACCGCAGGCCACTGAACAAGTCTATTGCAACAGAAAGAACTTCCATTCCATCAACGTGTAAGTTGTCTGCTTGGCAGCATTCTACATCACACATTTGTGTACCCATTATCCGGGTTCAGTCCATGATTCCTTCATACTGCGGAACAGCATCATACCCCAGCTGATGTCACAACTGTGACCAGAGAGGGACTGGCTGGTTGATAAGTCACGTCTGTGCTGATTGTGTGTCAGCAATGTCAGGTGCTACAACCATGAAGTGGGCGACTCATTGCTGCACCTATGTCCCTTTCCTTGACAGGAGACTCAGCATATCCTAACCGTCCTTGGTTGTAGATGCCAATGAGGAATCCAACTACGCCAGAGGAAGTCTGCTTCATTTAGGCCCTTGGAAGAACATGGTGGCCAGAGGAGCGGGCTTTAGGCTCCTGAAGGCCAGATTTAGGTACCTGGACAGGACTGGTGGAATCCTTCTCTACTCACCTAGGAAAGTGTGTCAGATCACTGTAACATGCTACATGCTCCACAACATCGCCCTGTGGAGGAATATCCTGTACATCCCAGAGAATGGGGAGCCTGCAGTGCCACTGGGTGAGACTCCTGAAATGGCAAGTGAGGATGACAGTGGTGAAGAGGAAGGAGCTGAACTGCGGGAAGATCTCATCAACAGCTACTTTTCATGAGTGTAAGTATGTCATGTGATGTAATGATTTTGACTGTACAATGAACAGTAGTTGTGAAAAAGTGTGGAGTTGAGTGTTTTGGAAACAGCTAGGGAGCCGATACTCTCCAATATTCAAAGGCTACTTGATAAGATACCATTTGACACTTCCCCACCTTGATGATGCTGCTTGGTTTGTGTCAGTTTCCTTGCAATGTAATTTGTTTTCCAGTTGCTTGCAATGTGACCTGTGCCATAGGTATAGTTTCAAGCCATGCTATGTGTTTTGTTCTTTGTACAGGTACCTTCACCATGTCAACTTCATGTGGGAATTTCAGAGTTGTGTCATTGGCAGGTATCTGATGCTGTTCAGACATACAAAGTGGACATGGATTGTTCCAGGTAATGTAGGTTGCACAGTTTGGATGTGTGGGACCTGTACCAAGAGAGTTTGCACAGTGTTTGGAATGGAGGTACTGAAGTGCATATTGTACTTGTTTTGTGTGTTGTGGTGGGCTTGATGCATCGTTTGTGTTTTCATGTGGTCATGGAATATGTAGTCCTAACTTTTAACTAAGTCATATTTCCTTCACATTGGCTAAACGCACTTTTTTCCATGATCTGTATACAGCTATAGATGTGTGTTATCATTGCAGACCACAGTGCTATGCCACAACACTGACATATATTTGTGTTATCCAAACAGATGCATGGTAACTGGATTATGATGGGCTTGTGATCAGGGACCTTAGTACTGCCATCTGTCTGTATCTTAGATTATCTGATGTTGGAATACTTTGGTGTGGTATGAGATATGGCGCAAGCTGCTGACATCAACCACTTTAATGTTTGTCTATTCTACAGGACAATGTCTGACAAGGCCCCACCTACTGTGGTCTGGGCAGCTGTACCTTGAAATATGTACTTTGACTCAATATGAGTCACACATTCTTGTTCCTAAAGGTTCACACACATTGACAGCCTATGTACTGTACACTGGAATTACAAATTGGTTTGACCAGACACCTGTACCAATGTGTTTGTTTATATTGGTTGTAATCCTGAGCTGGACACTGTGTACCTGTAAGATATCCCTGCTTGCACAAGTAGCTTGTGTCTTCATCATACGGTTCACATGGTCTCACATCTCAACATAGCAAAAAGTAGTAAATTAAGCAAGCAAAAAATGAGTTTGTGAAGGGTGCATTTATTACAATGCTAATGTAGAAAATAAATTTGGGGCATAAAGAAACAAAAAAGTAAAGTAAAGTAAAGGGGTCAGTCATGGTGAATGAAATCATTGGAGTAGATGCTACACCATTGAGAGTCCAAAGTCCAGAGTACTCCTCCCATTAGAAATGGAAAGTGGTTGAGGATCAGTCAACAGAGTGAAAGTGTGGCACACAAAGGAGATCATTTAGAAAGGGGTCACTTGCTGGCAGTGGTGGGTGTCTTGCTATCCGCACCTCCTGAATTATTTGTTGGATATCCCCACTTGCGTGGTGGGGGGTCGGCAGCTACAGAGGCAGGGGTGTCTGGGTCTGGGTTTTCCTCTTGCTGGGCCTCCCCTCCAGTGGCTGGCACCGATGTAGATGTGGCTGGTGTTGATGTGCCAAAGAAAGGGGTAGACGGATGTTGAAAACCGGGCTGGGAGGTGTTGTGGCCACAGTTAGACTCACTGTTGTTGTCTGACCAGATTGCCGAGATGGGCCAGAACTGTCGTCCACGTCCAGACATCCAGGAGTGTCTTCCTCACTGAGGGCTTCATCCAGGGGGGTAATGGCAGTCTCTTCTATGGCCTCTGTGTGCCCAGTGGCAGCTTGACCTGTTGATGTGAAATGTATAATGTTACTGGTTGTATTGTGGCATCTAACTCCAACAATTTAGTGTTCCAGTAGGGAGAGACCTTGTCCAAAATTTAGTTGCAGTTCATCCAGTTGTGGCAAGTACCCATGGTATTGGTTGTATTGACATGATATTTGTGAAGCATGCCATATCCATTTAAGTCAAGCTGATGCTGAAGTGTGCAGATCATTAGCACTTGGGAGGATGGCCAGAAAATGCCATCTTGCTACCAGTGCGGGCAAAACAGTGGCTAGTCAAGATATGGCTTTGGCCATTTTGAAGCATAGTTGATTGTGATGCAGTAGACTCAGGAGCTTGTTGTGTATGTGTTTAGTGCAGTCTGAATGTGTCTGCTGCCAATACTATTCTGGTTATGCATCTTGAAGCCTTACGGATCATTCTTTTGCACACTGGTTAAGGTGTCATTCTTGTCCTCCAATATTTCATCTTGGGTTAGCCAGTTAAGATGTATCTACGTTGACAGATACGTCTGTCATTTGGCCATAATCTGTGGTTCATCACTCCCAGGTGAGTGTACTACATTTGAGAGTTGACAAACAGATGTACAGTAGCATGTGACCACTGTGCTGGTGGTTGGAGGTGCAGAAACAGTGCCTGCTGGGAGTTGTAGTCATGTCACTCTCTATACTACACACACTTGATAAATGTTATCCTCTCCGGTGAGTAAACTTCATTTGAAAGTTAACAAACATGTGTATTTAGGCAACTGACCACTGTGTGCTGGGGTTTGGAGTTACATGAACAGTGTCTCCTGGGAGTTAGAGACATGTCACTCTCTCTACTACACACACTATACAAAGTTTAGCCTCCCAGGTGAGTAAACCTCAATTGAGAGTTCACATATAGATGTATTTGGGGAAATGACCACTGGGCTGGTGTTTGGAGTTCTTGAAACAGGGTCTGCTGGGAGTTGCAGTCATGTCCCTCTCTATACTACACAACCTTTAAAAATGTTATCCTCCCAGGGGAGTAAACCTCATTTGAGAGTTCACTAATAGATGTATTTGGGCAAGTGAGCACTGTGCTGGTGGTTGGAGATAGAGAAACAGGGCCTATTGGGCTTTGCTTTCAGGTCTCTCTCCCTACTTCCCACCACTATACAAATGGTATCCTCCCAGTAGTGTAATCTTTATTTGAGAGTTCACTAACAGATGTATTTGGGCAAGTGAACAATGTGCTGGTGTTTGGAGCTGGAGAAACACGGCCTATTAGGCTTTGCATTCAGTTCACACCCTCTACTTCCCACCACTATCCACATGGTATCCTTCCAGGTAAGTAATCTTCATTTGAGGGTTAACTAACAGATAGTTCTTGACAAGTGAACCCTTGTCTGGTTAATGGAATTACAGAAAAAAGGTCTCCTTGCCTTAGCAGTCACGTCAGTCCCTGTACTACACACACTATACAAATGTTATCCCCCAGATGAGTACACTTAATTCGTGATTTACCGAACAGTGTTATTTGGAGAATAAGATGCAGAGCTGGTAGGTGCAGTAACAGTGCACCCAGGCCTTAGCAGTCATGCCACTCCCTGTACTGCACACACTATACAAATGTTATCTCCCCAGGTGAGTGCACTTCATTTGAGAGTTACGCAACGTGTATTTGGGAAGTGATCACTGTGCTGGTTTTTGGAGTTACAGGAACAGTGCCTTCTGGGATGTGTAGTCAGGTTGGCCCCTGCACTACACACATTATAGTAATGTTATCTCCACAGGTGAGAACACTTAATTTGGGAGTTGCCAAACTAGGGTCTTTGGACTAGTGAACTTTGGACTGGTGTTTGAAGTTAGAGACACAAGACGTACCAGGAGTTGCAGTCATGTCACTCTCTATAATACACATATGTTACACATGATATCCTCCCAGTGAGTACACTTCAATTGAGAGATAACAAAGAGGAGTATTTGGAGAAGAGAACAGTGGTCTGGTGTTTGGTGTTATAGAACCAGTGCATGCTGGGAGTTGCAGTCATGTCAGTCCCTGTACTACACACACTATACAAATGTTACCTCCCCAGGTGAGTACACTTGAATTGGGAGTTGTCAACAGGGGTCTTTGGACAAGCGAACCCTGGTCTGGTGTTTTGAGTAATAGAAACAGTACCCCCTGGGAGTTGCAGTCAGGTCACTCTCTGTACTACATACACTATACAAATGTTAGGTATCACTTATCTGCATGCAGACTGCATTTAGGTCTGGACATACATTTACCTGTTGAGACATACCATGAGTCCTGGGATTATTTTTTGATATTGAAAGACGTGCAGGCCCCATTTGGGCCAATGGCATTTGATGTGCCTCAGTAGCTGTGCTGTTGGGTCCAACAATACAGATTGACAGTGTTTACACTCTAATACTCTGGGCATTGAATGTTTGTTGGGTACATGAAAAAGACAGTGGGTAAAGGTGAGCTGTGAGCATGCATGATACAGAATTTGTGTGACTTTTTTTTGTTGTGACTTACAAAACTCCACTTCCCCACCGGTATTCCTTTCAAGCCATCAGGATGCAGGATTGCTAAGACCTTCTCCTCCCAGTGAAAGAGATGTAATGGGGCACTGTGGAGGGCAACCACCAGTCTTCTTGGCCTGCAGCTGGTGCCTGGAGACCAGGGAATGGACCTTGTCCTTGAGGTTGTTCCACCTCTTCCTAATGTCCTCCCTGGTGCACAGCATGGTGGCTACAGCATTGACTCTGTTGACTTTCCTGTCCCACATTTCCATTTTCCTACTGAGACAAGTGTGCTAGACCTGTGTTCCAAACAATTGTGGCTCTACTCTAATGAATTTCACCTACCATGGCTCTTAACTCATCTTCTGAAAAACAGGGATTTTTTAATGGTGGCATGGTGGAAAAAAACACTATGGGTGACAGTGACTCACTTAACAGGGGAAGTGTAAAAGGGTGAATGCCCCACGTTTGTGCAGGGTGTTCAGTGGGAGGATGAGAAAAAGGTGTGCCTAATCTATGGTGTTTTTGTGGAAAATGTTACTCTGGTTTCTGTGTTTTGCATTGAAAATGCAAAGGACTGTGGTCTGTGAAGGGATGTGTTTTATAGTGTTCTTTGTAGGTGTGTCCACTGTGTTAAGCTGTGTTGTTTTCAAATTCATCCAATGTGCAGTTGTCTATTGCTTTGCTGACTGCGAACTACTGTGGTCCAGACCACCATTGGCTGATCGCCATGGGGGACTGCCATGGCGACTGTGTGCTTGTAATATGCTCTGTAGTTGGTTGCGGTGCTGTCGTCCCTTGAAGTTGGACCGCCTATTCCAGGACGCTGCGCTGCTGGCAGTCTGCTATTTTTGCTTCCCGTTTGGCAGTCCTGCCTGTATAACTTGTAATAGGGCGGTCTGAAAGACCGCCAACATGGTGGTCTTTTTGGGAGTGCCAACATGGCGGTCTGACCACCAAACTCGTAATGAGGCCCTTAGCTTAGTCTAGTCTTTGAGTACTTGGTTAAACCCACTACATATGGTGTCAGAAGTGGGACCTTCTTAGTGGCCTTCATCCACCAAGATGGAAGCTGTGGTACAGCAGTTAGTGGAGAGTCATAAAAAAGTAGAGTGAGCACTGGAGAAACACATTATCTCCTCTCAGTTGGATAGGGATACCCATCAACGGTCTGTAAGGTGTCTCAGTAGAGTGGCCCCAGACTCATGTAGCCACGGTACTATCCCAGTCTACATAAACAGGATCTCATGTGCTCTCAATATTTTACCAGAAATTTACTGTGGGAGAAGATTCACACTCTGGGGGTATTCACAAAAGTAACTTACACTTTTGAGTAATTTACATGTAATTTGAATGTGTTCTTTACTTAAAAACTTTTCAGTAACTATTACTTTAGGCTGTTTACAAAATCATAAAATTACTTAAAAGTGCAGGCATACACGTCCACATCCCTTGAAGAAGAGGATGGAGCCAAACTTACAAGTGTAAGGGGGTCATTACAACATTGGGGGTAAAAGCCGCTTACCGCCGTGCAGAAGACCGCCAATACACCGCCGCGGAAATCCGCCACAGCTATTATGACCCACATCTCGGAATTCGCCGAAATTCAGACACCCACACAAGTCCGCCACACCAAAGGTCAGTGATAAACTGGCGAAAAAAAATCCTCCACCGTCACGCCAACAGAAACACGCCCTTGCTATCATGACCCACGAATCCACGCGGCGGTCTTTCAACCACGGTATTCCATTGACGGTACACACCGCCGCGCTCAATATACACACACATCTCCAAAACACCGCCACATTGGACAATTCGAAATACACACACCTGATACACATACAAACACCACTGCCACACACCCAACACAAAATAAAACACACACTCACATCACCCACAAACCCCTACGACTAAAACTTCTGATGAAGGCCAGAGAGACTGCACAGCATAGACAACCCCACCACACAGAGGCACTCAACACCATCACCCACACAACATCCACGCACAAAACACCACACACCACTACACATCACCACACTCATCACCACATACACCACCCCACACATCACCTACACCACCCCATGGCACGGCAAAGACACCCCAGGTTCACCGAGGAGGAGCTCAGGGTCATGGTGGAGTAAATCGTCTGGGTAGAGCCACAGCTATTTGGATCAAAGGTGCAGCACACCTCCATAGCTAGGAAGATGGAGCTATGGCAAAGAATAGTGGACAGGGTCAACGCAGTGGGACAGCACCCAAGAAATCGGGAGGACATCAGGAAGAGGTGGAACGACCTACGGGGGAAGGTGCGTTCCGTGGTCTCAAGACACAACATCGCGGTACAGCGGACTGGCGGCGGACCCCCACCTCCTCCCCCACAACTAACAACATGGGAGGAGCAGGTCTTGACCATTATGCATCCTGAGGGCCTCAGAGGAGTCGGTGGAGGAATGGACTCTGGTAAGTCAAATCTTAACTATCATATCCCCCACACTACCTGCATGCTATCACATACCCCACCCTCACCCCCAGCACCCCAACTCCTCACATATGTCCCAACATCACAAACCACACATCCCAACACCAAGCCCTGCATGCAACAACAAAGCATGGCCCCCCCTCACTAAAGCATGCCCACTGCACATACCCATAACACCCCCCCAACCATCATCACACAAGCCCCCACACAGGAATGCTAGCACCGGGGTACACGCTCACCCACCCATTGCACACCATGACACACACACATGCAATAATCATGCTTTTACACCCCTGCAGGACCACTACCCAACGTCACCAGACAGGAGGGTCCAGACATCTTCACCCCACCCACAAAAGAGGCCCACAGTGATGACAGCAGCTCTGGCCAACTGGATCCAGATGACCAGCCCGGACCATCGTGGGCCTCGGGACAGTCGGTTCCCCTCGCACAGGCACAGCCCACCACAGACCTTCCACCCTCTGGTAACACCAGAACAGCACCCACCCAGCGGGGTCATACCTCCGTCCCCAGGACACGTCAACCAGCTGTGTGTCCACCACTACAGGGAACCCAGGATAACCCACCACCCCAACAACAACAGGGACCTAGGGGCAGTGGTAGTGGGCACACGGTCCAGGGGACGGAGGCCCAGGAACACAGGGGAACTGGGAGGGCTGCTGTGCGACAGGGGGAGGACAGGCCAAGGGAACCCACTCTCCATGAGGCCCTCTACTCCATCATGGGAGCATACCACCACTCCCAGGAGACGATGGCTACGGTCCTGGCCAAGTTTCAGGAGACCCAGCGCATGCAGGAGGAACAGTATTTGGGGTTCAGGGAGGAACTCAGAACCATCAGCTCCGCCCTGGGCACCATCGTAGGGGTGCTGAAGGACATACCGAACACAAGGAGGGACACCGTGGCACTCCAAGGGGGCCCTGACACTAGCATGGACGATGAAATGCCCACCACCTCCGCCGGCGCTAGTGGACAGGACGCCCCGCCACAGGACCACCACATCAGCACCACACCCCCTGCAGACGGAGAACCACCCCGCAAGCGGTCCCTGAGATCCAGGAACAGGACAGAGCACGATGGCAAGACCCCCGCCAAGAAATGAGACCACCCTGATTGTCATCCCACTGTCCCACTTTGTAACCCAGCTCCACTTCCTATGCCCATATGGGCAGTGCACCTGTGAGACTAATAGATTGGACTCTGCCATGGACATTCCTCCACCATCACCCCTCACCATTTTACCACCCCCTCCAATATTTAGCACTTCAATAAACACCCTTGAAGCACAAAACAATCTGGAGTCAGTCTGTGATTTTGAAAATGTGTATTAGCTATGACAGTGACAAAATCCATTCTCAAATGTAATGTCAACATACCTATGTCACACATCACAAGTCCATGAAGAATCTAAGCAGATGACACACGTTGGTAACCACACCTGTGAAACTGTAAGGGAAATGTACAACTCAGTTACCATATACTGCTTGAAATTGACAGACAGGATAGAGGTAGAAGTGTGAAAGTACTTGTAGTAGGCAAGAATGTGTCCTCACCTGTGTGTCACTGGAAATATTGCTGGATGACTGAGTCCCTGTTGTCAATGTCTTCTTCCTCTGCTTCCTCCTCATCACTGTCCACAGGCTCCACAGCTGCCACAACACTGTCATCTGGACCATCCTCCTGCAGAAAAGGCACCTGGCGTCGCAAAGCAAGTTTGTGAAGCATACAGCAGGCGATGATGATCTGGCACACCTTCCTTGGTGAGTAGAATAGGGAACCACCTGTCATATGGAGGCACCTGAACCTGGCCTTCAGGAGGCAGAAGGTGCGTTCGATCACCCTCCTAGTCCGCCCATGGGCCTCATTGTAGCGTTCCTCTGCCCTGGTCCTGGGATTCCTCACTGGGGTCAGTAGCCATGACAGGTTGGGGTAACCAGAGTCACCTAATAGCCACACACGGTGCCTCTGGAGTTGACCCATCACATAAGGGATGCTGCTATTCTGCAGGATGTAGGCGTCATGCACTGAGCCAGGGAACATAGCATTTACCTGGGAGATGTACTGGTCTGCCAAACATACCATATGTACATTCATCGAATGATAACTCTTCCGGTTCCTGCACACATGTTCACTCCTGTGGGGGGACCAAAGCCACATGGGTCCCTTCAATGGCACCTATGATGTTGGGGATATGTCCAAGGGCATAGAAGTCACCTTTAGCAGTAGCCAAATCCTCCACCTGAGGGAAAACGATGTAGCTCCTCATGTGTTTCAGCAGGGCAGACAACACTCTGGACAACACGTTGGAAAACATAGGCTGGGACATCCCTGATGCCATGGCCACTGTTGTTTGAAAAGACCCACTTGCAAGGAAATGGAGCACTGATAGCACCTGCACTTGAGGGGGGATCCCTGTGAGATGGCGGATAGCTGACATCAGGTCTGGCTCCAACTGGGTACACAGTTCCTGGATTGTGGCACGGTCAAACCTGTAGGTGATTATTAAATGTCGCTCCTCCATTGTCAACAAGTCTACCAGTGGTCGGTACACCGGAGGATTCCGTCATCTCCTCACATGTCCCAGCTGACGGTGCCTAGGAAGGACAACAGCGACCACAGAGTCAAGCAACTCAGAGGTATGTACCCACAGTCTACACAGAACACGAAACATAATCCAAAAAGTTGTCTGTATGTGTGTTGAGTCCAGGCCTAAGTATGTGTGGCGCAGTTAAAAATGAAGCCATGTGGGCCCTGAAATGGCGGCTGCCTGACCTCTAAACTGGGACAATGGGATGTGAGGTAACTGCGCTGGCATTGTACACCGTCGCGGTAGGCAGTCGAAGACCGCTGCGCAATGCTGCATTGGTTAACATTGGACCCTATAGGTCCCAGGAGCCAATGAAGAAGTGCGCCGGCGGTGATGATACTCACCGCCGCGGACGTCACTGCCATTTTCTATCTGTTCAATCACTCGATACCTGATCTTCGACAGGAGAGGACCTACTCTGCAAGTGCTGCTGTGACCTCGGTCTGGAAGAGACAATGGCTCGTGCGTCTGGGGAAAGGGCCCATGCCTTCACTGCACAGGAGTTGGAGAAGCTCGTGGACGGGGTCCTCCCCCAGTACACGCTACTCTACGGTCCTCCAGACCAACAGGTGAGTACACAGGGAGCAAGTTGTATGGGCTATGCCTGGGTGGAGAGGGCTGGTAGTAAGTAGGAAGGGGACAGAGTTCTGCGAGCATGAAGGACTGTGAATGCATGTGCCACATGGCAAGGGTAGGGATGTGGGCCACTCACTTTGACGGTGCAGTTGTTAATGACTTCTCTTCTTTCCCTGTACATGTCATGTAGGTCAGCGCCCACCAGAAGAAGGATATTTGGCGAGCCATCGCCAAGGACATCTGGACCCTGGGGGTCCACCAGAGACGGAGCACCCACTGCCGTAAAAGATAGGAGGACATTCGCCGCTGGAGCAAGAAGACGGCGGAGGCTCAGCTGGGGATGGCCTCCCAACGTGGGAGGGGTGCCTGTCGCACCATGACCCCCCTGATGTTCCGGATCCTGGCGGTGGCCTACCCTGAGTTGGATGGGCGCTTGAGGGATCACAGCAGACACAAGGGGGTGAGTACACTCTCATTCAGCGGACTTTGCGCGCAGTGAAGGTGTCTGGGTGGGGGAGGAGGGCTGTGGGTTTCCTTAGGCCAGGGCGAGTTCCGTGGGCTATGCCCCTCCGTAATGCAGGCCATGTGGCACCCCACCCCACCTCTGTAGAGTGCCAAGCACAGGTATACATGCCCCTGTGACATCTATGTGTGCTGATGTCCACCATAGCCATGTAGGCCATATCCCAGGAACTGCATCAGTAGAGCCCAACAGCGCGGCGTAGTGCAGGGGGCTGCTGTGTCTGTATTGTCCGCCAACGGTAGTGGTAAGCCATGCACTCAACCTGTCTTTCTTCTGTCGTCCCCCCCTTTCTGTGCTCTCCCTGTTCTTGTGTGCATCAGCATCATCAGGCGGAGGTACAGTGGCACCGGAGCACGAGGGAGCTGCATCCCACATGGCCATGAAGGGTCACACCACGGACTCTGAATACACCAGTGGGACGGAGGGCGAGGGGAGCTTCACGGCGGTCACAGGATCAGCAAACAGCGACACGGACTTGTCCTCAGATGGGAGCTCCCTTGTGGTGGTGGTAAAATCTGTGCCCCCCACTTCTACAGGTACAGCCGCCACCCCCTCCCCTACCAGCACCGCCCTCCCAGCAGCCCCTCAGCCTTCGCCCCGTGCCCGCTCACCCAGGAGGGTGGGCATCACCTTCGCCCCAGGCACCTCAGCCCCTGCCCCTGTCACCTCTGCTGCCCTCAGTGAGGAGCCCATTGACCTCCTCAGGTCCCTCACTGTTGGGCGGTCTACCATTTTGAATGCCACCCAGGGTGTAGAAAGGGAGTTGCAACACACAAATTCATTCCTGGAGGGCATTCATTCTGGTCAGGCTGCCCTTCATCGAACCCTGCAATCTCTGGCCTCAGCACTGATGGCAGCCATTGTCCCTGTCTCTAGCCTCCCCCCTCCAAAATCCTCCACCCAGACCCAATCCCCTGTACCCCAGCCTATCCCAAGCACACCATCAGACCAGCCTGCACACACGTCAGCACACAAGGGAAGCTCAGGCAAACATAAGCACCACACATCCCACAGGCACTCACGCAAGCATCACACACATACAGACACAGGAACATCCACTGCCTCCACTGAGTCCCCCTCCTCCTCGTCTCCCTCCTCCCTCCCAGTGTCATCTACACTCTCACCTGCATGCACTACCACTACAGCCACTAGGTCCCGCACCAGCACACCCACCAGCACACCCCCCTCACCTGCACTCACCACCCCCACTACCTTTTACACGTCCCCTGTGTCCTCTCCCAGTGTGTCTGTGACGGCCCCTCCCAAAGTACACAAACACAGGCACACACCCACCCAACATCCATCCACCTCACGACAGCCTCCAGCGCTTGCACCTGCACCCAAATCAACAAACGTTACACCTCCTACAACCACCTCCTCTTCCTCCACTCCCAGACCCCCTCCAGCTACCCGTCCCAGTGTTCGTAAGAAACTTTTCCTGAGCAACCTTGAACTCTTTCCCACCACCCCCCCTCCAATTCATAGGTCCCGTACTAGCACCTCAGCCAAAAAATCGCAGGTACCAGTGGTGCCTGTTAGAGGTATGTGGAGTGCACCGGGCACCAGGGCAGCCAGTGTGACACGGAGCCACAGCACAGCCAGTCCATCCCCTGTGAAGCACCAGAAGTTGGACAGTGCCCGACGAGAGAGGGGGAAGACTCCAGCCGGCAAAGCCGCTCACAAGGGTCCCGGGGAGAGTGTCCACTCAGCTGTGACTCCTCCCAAGGTGGGGAACGGGCAGAAGAAATCGCCAAAGTCTGGGAAGAGCAGCACGGCGGAGAAGCCCGCCATCATCCCCGCTGCCCAGGAGGCCACCGCCAGCCCCATCGTCAGTGGCCAGGAGGCCACCGCCAGAGTCAGTGCCCAGGAGGGCAGCCCCATCGTCACTGGCCAGGAGGCCACCGCCAGAGTCAGTGCCCAGGAGGGCAGTCCCATCGTCAGTGGCCAGGAGGCCACCGCCAGAGTCAGTGCCCAGGAGGGCCCCGGCAGCCACAGCCCTGCTGGGCAATGAAGGACCGCCATGGCAAACACTGCTGAACAGGGCATAGACAGCAAAGTCAAGCACTGCTGAACAGGGCAAGCACCGCTGAACAGGGCAAAGACCGCCATGGCAAGCACCGCTGAACAGGGCAAAGACAGCAAAGTCAAGTACCGCTGAACAGGGCAAGCACCGCTGAACAGGGCAAAGACCGCCATGGCAAGCACCGCTGAACAGGGCAAAGAAAGCAAAGTCAAGCACCGCTGAACAGGGGCAAGCACCGCTGAACAGGGCAAGCACCGCCAACCCAAGCACCACTAGCCCATGTGCGGCAGGGGCAGTGACAGAACTGGGACCGCCACGGGGGGAGTGATGCTCTCTGGGCACCAGTCCCCCTCCAGAACCAGTGGAGAACAGCATCCACTCCGTCTGTCCTTAACAGGATGAAGCACTCTGGGCACCAGTCCCCCTCCAGAACCAGTGGAGACATGCATCCACTACCTCAGTCCTTGGCAGGATGAAGCACTCTGGGCACCAGGCCCCCTCCAGAACCAGTGGAGAACAGCATCCACTCCATCTGTCCTTAACAGGATGAAGCACTCTGGCCACCAGTCCCCCTCCAGAACCAGTGGAGACATGCATCCACTACCTCAGTCCTTGGCAGGATGAAGCACTCTGGGCACCAGTCCCTCTCCAGAACCAGTGGAGAACAGCATCCACTCCGTCTGTCCTTAACAGGATGAAGCACTCTGGGCACCAGTCCCCCTCCAGAACCAGTGGAGACTGTTATCGACTTGAGAGACTGTGGCTTTGCACTCCCCAGGATTGCACAGTGGGCAACCCACCCACTGTAGAGACTTGAGAGACTGTGGCTTTGCACTCCCCAGGATACATCAATGGGCATGGAGCCCCCTTGTGGATCTGGCGTGGTGCAGTCATCCGGCTGAGGTGCACTCCCTTCCCTTCCCCCTGAGGTGCCTGTTGTATTTCTATCTGATGCCCCAGCAGTGTTCTCTCCGTTTTGCTCAGGTATCGTGTGTGGGCCTCGCCCATGCATTTTGGGCCCAGTGGTCCACGGACATTGAATGGTGCATTACCTGCACTACTAATCGTGATGTATAGTTTGTTGAATGTGAAATTATATCTGTATATATTTGGTTACTGTATTTTGATATATTACAATGGTTGAACTCATTTCCTTTTGTCTTTGCATTCTTCCGGGGGATTTGGGGGTTGTTACTGTAATGTTTGGATATGCATTGGTGTGTGTGTTGTAGTGGGTGAGGGTTGGGGTAGGGGTGTTGCGTGTGTGTCGCCCTGACTTTTGCCTCCCCCCTCCCCTATGTCGTAGGTGCAGTACTCACCGTTGTCTTCGGCGCCAGCGTTGATGATGGTCGTACAGGAGAAGGAAGACTATCGCAGGGAGTATTTGGAGTTCCGGTTCCATGGTGTCCTCCTTCCTCGTGGAGTATGTAGAGGTGAGCGTTTTCCCATTGAAATGGCTGTTTCCGCCGTGTTTTTATCCACGGTGAATCCGCCCCGGAAAAGGTGGCGGATTGGTAGGTTGTGATACTGTGGGCGGGACTTTGTCTTCCGCCTGTCTGTTGGCGGTGACCGCCACGCTGTTTGTCTGTACCGCCATGGCGGTCGAAGTGTTAAAGTTGCTGTCTTTGTTGGCGGTTTCCGCCACGGTCATAATTCCCTTTGTTTTCCGCCGGCCTGTTTGCGGTCTTACCGCCGCTTTAACACCGTCCGCCAGGGTTGTAATGACCCCCTAAGTTGCTTGTGCCCAAAAAGATACAGTAGCAAGTCCAGTACCAAACATGGTCAACCAGTTATACCCTCCCATAGAAATCAATGGAGCTAGGGATTTAAAATAAAACCCATAAAATAATGTTAAAATAAAATAAATAATTAAAAATAGTTACACATATAAATATTTTGAATGAAATGCTAAAAAATATAAAAATAAAACATATTTATTATTTAATTATAAAATATTTTTAAAACCTTTTTCTATTTTGAAAATTAACAAAATATTACATTTTAATAAGCTATGATTAAATTACTTTTAATAAACTTAATGCATCACTTTTAATAATTATTAATGCAGAATGAAACGTTTTTTTCTTTAGGTGGCAATTTATCTTTTAATTTAAAATTCAGTAAAATAATGTTAACTTAATGTTATATATTTAAGTTAATTTGTTTCATTCAAAGTTATTAATGCTGTAGCATTTTTTCTTTTGTTTACATTTGAAATAACTATATACAATTAATTTACAATAACACTTAACTTAAAATATTTTTACTTACTTTTTTCAAGTTTAATACACTTTTAAACTTTTCCCTGTACTTTACCTTAGGGAGAGCTCTGCCACCAGGGCATTTTCCTGAACTGGATAAGACTCAAACATATGAACAAATTCACAAATATATCATATTCTAGACACCATGTTTCCCTGAGAGTTTTGACAATATCATCCCTTGCACATCACTAACTTTCAATGGTGTTGACTTTGGCTTTTGTTACTCAACCAAACATGAACAAACTTAGATCTAGCCATTCTTCCCCTTAGCAAAGTGAAAGGAAACACAAGGTTAATAGCTGTTCGGAGTCTTGTGGTGGGCCCATACCTTCTTTTCAGCAAATCCATCAACATCTACACCACAAGCTAGGTTAGAATTAATCCCTTCTTTTACCAACCTATTTGCTCTTTCTACAGCACAATTGGATTGAGCACTATATGTGGAAACAGTACACTGTGTGATGCCCTTTTCCTTCAAAAGGTTTTCCACCTTATTGGAAACTAGTTGAACTCCATTGTTAGTGATTAGTTCCAAATTAGTCCTTCCACAAAAAAACACATATCTCTGGTAGGGAAACCACAGTCCTAGAAAAGTCCAAATCTAGCTTGTCCCAGACATTCTTTTTAATAGGTACTGACAATAAAGGAGTGGCCTTTCGTTTAAAATGCTTACTTGACTTGACGCTTTTCAAAATTGTTCACAAATATATCAACATGTCTGTAAATTGCAGGCTACTAAATTGATTGTTTCATTTTGTGGATGTACATCCTAAGTGATCTGAATGTGCAAGTTCAAATATTTTGGACATTAGACATTCAGATCACACAAATGTGTTCCTTCTCATTAAAAATACCAGTTGCAGCAGTTCATTCAGATGAAGTTTAAAAAAGCTTAAGAATTCTCCTTTCACCTGTTTATTTGCTGGCCGGCCACTATGCATGTACTCCAACAATTTGTTTATGGCAAAATCTTTCTCTCATCCTTCAATCCATTCAGGTTCATTAACTGAACCTCAACAATGCTTAACTACATCTAATAAGGCAACAGCACGTTCATTCTCAAGTGGATTCTCTTTTCCCGGCTTCCAGTCAATAGGTAGTCTTGATAAACAGTCTGCATATACACTAGCACTTCCACCATTCTCCGATTTCAAAATTGTGTTTATGGTGTATAATAACATGAACATTTGTCTAAATTATGCATCCCTCATTTCCTTCTCTACCAGCATGTATGTAAAAGGTTCAAGATCTGTGCATGGAATAAAATGTGTGCCCAATGCACACGCTAAGGCCTCACGTTCAATAGTTCTATACCTTTTTTCAATAGCCTTACGTGATCTTGATGAAAATGCAATCATATGTTCAGAATTACCCATCATCTGGGACTAGAGTGCCCTGATACCTACTGGACTTGCATCAACAGCGAGAGTATGTTCACAACATGAAATGAATGTCTTCCATGCTGAAACATTTGAAAGTATCGTCTTGAAATGTTCATACACTTGCTATACTTTGTCAGTCCAAACAACTGTTTCCTTCATCCTTAAAATACATTTCAATGGCTCCATCAATGAAGCATAATCTTCTAATCACTTTGGGCCTTATTACGACATTGGAGGTCCTAGGATCGACAGTGCCGTGGTGGCGGTTGGTCTGCCGCACTCGAGACTTTCCAACCGCCACATTATGACCCTGGCAGTTCGACCGCCAGGGCACCACTGTCCCCACCATGAACATGGTCCCCAATGGGCTGACAGCAGCCAGAGTCATAGTCAGCTACAGTGACGCTGAGTTCAGCACCGCCGCATTGATCACAAGTCCAGTTTCCACAAGCCTTTTGATGGCGGGGACCCCGCCATGAAAAGGCTGGCAGAAACAGTGCAGGGGGCCTAGGGGGGGCCCAGGACCATTTAGTGGGTAGTGGAGGCCCCCCCTGTCCAGCATCCTGAAAATGCAAAGCAGGGAGTGCGCATTCTCAGGGTGCTGGTGTGCTACGGTATTGGCCTTGGCTCCCTTAATGTAGCCGAGACAAATACCGTACCGCTGTTTCCACCGGGCTGATCGGCAGGAAGGTCATAATACAAAGTTCCTGCCGATCAGCCAAGTGGGAACATTGTAATTCGATGAGGGGTGAGGCAGCTGGGTTGACTGTGGCCTCATCCCCGCGAGTTTGGCAGTCGGCTCGTCTGACCACCAAACTCGTAATGATCCCCTTAGATCCAAGAACAACCTAAATTGCTCATTATCAACTGGGTGAGGTGCTTAAGAATACTATCTTCATTTCGTTTAATAACCTGCAGTGATTCTGTGACCAAGGTAATCAACAGAATCTATCAAACATCTACACTTCTCACATGAAACTGTCATCCCACACTTCTTGAAATTTTTAAGTCTACTTTCCAAATTACAAGTATGCTCTCTCACACTTTTCTTGAATGTCCTGGCCGGAGACCTTTAAAAAGGCAGTACATTATCTTTTTGAATACACTAGCAGATGACGACAAACAAAAAAACAAAAGTAGATATCAGTAAGCTCCAAAAAGGGTAATAAACATAGTAAGTAACTAGGATTTATTTTTCCAATGACACTTGGTGATATGCAGCTTTTAAATTAATTAATACTCCTTTAGTAGTAAGTATTCCGCATTTTCCCACATTTACTATAAAACATATACTTATATGTGTGGAGACTCCTCAGTTTGGGTGGAGATCTCTGCACTGAAAAAGATAGGACAGGCAGAGGCAGAACCTCCACAGGTGTGTTTCTAACTAGCGCCTTGCAGTACTTTTATTGTCCTCTAAAACATACCACCAAATGCAGTTTGTGAATAGGTCCCTCTAGTTTTATAAATTGCTTTAGACTTGCCAGGCAGAGTGTGGGCAGGGGATGTTTGGGAACATTAACTAGTCCCAATCCAGGTGCATAATTTGTCAAAGAAATAATCAAGGTAAGAGTACTACTGTCCTCATGAATCACATTGGCAAATTAGTGGGTCAGTTTACAAGATTTCAAGCAAACTTTCTTTAGATGCCAGCTTACGATTGCCTTAAGTACATTCTCACAATTGGCTGCTTATTCTCTTAATAGGTTGAGGCATACCCTGTCCGGAGATGGGATAGCCTCACAGTTGCCAAGCTCTTTTTGGGGGTAACCAATACACCATTTCGGCTTCCCAGCTTCTACTGAGGCTAATCATTGCTCCCATTTTAAAAATTGGCTTTTGAAATTGATATGTACAGATCTTCAAGTTAACCAAATCTACCATTGCAGTTATCATCCTCGATCAACTGGCATAGTCGAGAGGATGAATCATTAAAAACAAGCTGGCCAAGGTAAGTGCTTCCACTAGCTTGAAATGGCCATACACCCTTCCTCAAGTTCTCATTAGTATTAGAAGTACCCCAGATAAAAACACTGTTTTGTCGCCCCATGAAGCGCTAATGGGCAGAGCAAGGAAACTGGCCTATATACCACCAGCCTCACTTGCTTCAATGACTGATGACATTGTTCGAAATTACTGGAAAGGTCTGGCTGATATGGTGAAATTGGGGAAATTGGTTTCCCAACAGGTGAATTAGGCAACAGTATTAAGAACAGAAAGTCAGTGCGACTCATTGAACTCAGGGAATTATGTTCTCATCAAGAAACACATCAGGCAGAATTGTTAGGAGAATGCTGTAGAGGCAAATTCCAAATCCTGATTGTGACTAACACTGATGTGAAATGTGCAAGAGTGCAGCAGTGGATCCAAGCTGCTCACACGAGAAGAGTGAAGGAGACAGATGAAAATGTGGTGATAGCAGCTACTGACTCACAGAGTCATGCTCAAGTTTTCAATGTGAATCCAGATGGGGATGGAGAACATTTTAAAACTGGTGATTTTGGTGCAGTAACTGGAGATCAAATTGAAGAAACAACACAGCTGCAAGCATGTGGACAATCCATTTAGGGGCCCCAGTGGACCCATGCCCCCACTACATCTACAACCTGGGAACATCAGCAATCAGCACCACCCTGACCCACATCAATACCATCTCTATCACATCTGCCACTTCTCAGAATGCATGGAAACTTGCAGAAATCAACCCCATCCTCAAGAAGCCCACAGCAGACCTGAATCAGCTGAGCAACATCCCAACCATCTACCTGTTACCCTATTCATCTAAAGTGATTGAGAAGGCCATCAACAAGCAACTCACAACCCACCTTGAACTTCACTATCTTCTAGACAACACTAAATCAGGATTCAGAAAGAACCCACAGCACAAAACAGCACTCTTAGCTGCCACTAATGGACTTCGAATCATCGTAGAGTGAAGAGAAACAGCAGCTCTCATCCTGCTCAACCTCTCCACGGCTTTCAACAATGTGTCCCATAACACCCTCATTAGAAGACTCCACGAGATTGGCATACAAGGATCTTCTCCTAAATGGATGTGCTTCTTTCTCTTGGGAAGAACCCAAAGGGTCAGAATGTCACCCTTTACATAAGAGACCAAGAGTTTGAATTATAGACTACCACAGGGATTGTCCCTCATCCCCACCCTTTTCAACATACACATGACACCACTAGCCAATATCATCTGATCACAAGACATCACCATCATCTCCTATACCGATGACAACCAACTCATCCCCTCCCTTACAGACAAGACAACCACCACCAGGACCAACTGCTTGACCATAGTAGCAGACTGGATGTGGACCAACTGCCTGCAGCTCAACTCCTACAAGACAGAAGTACTGGTCATTTGGAACAAGACTTCCCCATGAGACTCCACCTAGTGGCTGTCAGAGCTAGGACCAACATCCACACCAATAGACCATGCAAGAAATTTAGGGATCATCCAAGACGGCGAGCCCAACATGATGGCTCAAGTCAATGCAGTGTGCATCTCTTGCTTCCACATATTACGCATGCTACAAAAGATACTCAAGTGGTTGCCTCAGAACACCCGATGGACCATCACAGAAGCACCCATCGCCTGAACTACGGCAACACTCTCTATTTTGGTGCCATCAAACAACTCCTACACAGGCTCTGCACAATCCTGAACACCAATGCAAGACTCATTTTATACTCAACCTCCCATGCCACGCCCACATCATACTGCACCTAAAGAAGATTCACTGCCTCCCTATTCATAAGCACAGCCAATTCAAACTTCCACACACATATACAAAGCCCCCCACAACTAATGACCAGAATATCTGAAAAGCCGCATACACTTTCACCAACCCACCAGACACCTATGCTCTACCTCACTCACATTTGCACTTGTTCCCCAAGTTGGCAAAAGCAAAACTGGAGGTCGCTCATTTCCCTATGTTGCACCCAAGACATGAAACAACCTCCCTCAACAAATCAGAGCCTCCTCCTTAGCTCCTGAATTCCACAAGAAGATGAAGAGCTATTTGTATAAGCACCTTGAGGACCACACACCTACACACTTGCCTAAGCACCTAGATACTCTTTCGGGAGAGTAATGTGCTACACAAATCAATATAACATAACAATATCATGGCAAAGGTGCCACTAGCAGTGCCCAGTTTCGATTCAGGGGTCAGAGTGAAGAACTGTTGCAAAGTCACAAGCAGCAGTAAGAGGAAACAGTCTCTGATTTGACCAGTGAAAGAATCATTGTATAAAATTTTTGTCTGAAGAATCCCAATACAAAAAAGCAGTTCACAGTAAGTCAGATTTCAGGGTCCGATCAAAAGCTCAAATCCACCGATGAGTGGGGAAGATATACCAGTCAATGTGAAGATACAGAGGACCAAACAATGAAAGCAGTAAAGAGAACATGCAAAAGGAGGCACTTGCAGAATGATTACTAAAGCAAATCAAAAAAGAGCCTGAAGTAACTGAAATCGATTGAGAGAACAGTGAAGGTGAGTTGCCAGTTGCTATAAGACCAGCAAGAAAGGGAATTCCATACAGAATGTATGCTTCACCTGAATGGGCAGATCTAGCACCTGTGACGAATAAGAAGAGTCAGATACAGAGATGTACAGTACGATAAACTGTTGTCAAGTAATTTTAGAACACGGACTGGAGGAAAGTAGAACAACCTTAAACTACAGAAAAAAGATTGACAATGGTGAAATCAGTTTAAACTTTGCAAAAAGAAATCTTGAAGGAGCTGATTTTGAGAATAAACCAAAAGAACAGAATCAAAAGAGCTCAAAAAACTATAAAGTCTATTTTAATTCCAATTTTGAATTATTACCTTATTACTTTTATAAAAAGAAAAAAAGTTTATTATTGTTTTAAAATATTTTTTTCACCTGCTGTTTTTGTTTTTGATCACAATAGAAAATAACCCATAGCAAATGCTGAAACAGTATTGGCTTAATCTTCCTAATAATGACACTAATAGTTTTAGGTGGCTTATTTTTATTATTGTACCTTAGTTCTCTGGTGGGACATGACTCCACAAAAGATGGAATAACTACAGTACATAAAAATGTTAGTTCTAATACATATATATATAGGGAACATTTATTTAGTGGATTTCATGATAACATCTATGCTAAAATGTTCGGTGAATATGTGAATGCTATGGGGGCTAAGGACTTTGTATGTGTAATTTTCTCTCTGCAAGTGAAACTTACCTTTAACTTACAAAGTCTTATGGCTTTTCTTGTACACTGTTAGTCTATTTAAAAAAATGTTTTTTATCACCTTGTCTGTTAGATTTCAATGTTTCAATGGGGAATGTTCAACTCTCTGTAGGTGCTGAGTAACATATGGCACATTTCTGACTTCAATGGCACAAATTAACTTAATTCCTAATCAGACTAAACAAGACTATGGCCCTCATTACAACCCTGGCGGTCGGTGTTAATGTGGCGGTAATACAGCCAACAGGCCAGCGGTAAAAAAAATGGAATCACGACCATGGCGGAAACCGCCAACATAGACAGCCACTTTAACACTCCGACCGCCACGGCGGTAGAAACAAACACTGCAGCAGTAACCACCAACAGACAGGCGGAACACAATGTACCGCCCACTGTATTACAAGGCACCAATCCACCACCTTTTCCGGAGTGGTACTAACGCCATCAAAAGCACGGCGGAAACAGTCTTAGGAACGGAAACCACTCACCTCTCGACACCCAACGAGGAACCAGGATGCCATGGAGCCCGAACTTCAGGTGCTACCAATGTTGGTTTACCTTTTCTTATACCAGGAGCAGCTACGACGGCAGCAACGACCACACTGCACCTAGCACATGGGGGAAGAGAGTGACACACACACGCAACATACAACACCCCCACCCTCACCTACAACACCATACACACAAATACATGCCGCAACATTACATATACACCCCGTAACCCCCTGGAAGAATGCAAGGACAAAAGAAAATGATTGTAACAAGTGTAATCATCAAAAATTCAGAATTGGAAACAGGTCTGTAACAGATCAGTATATACAAATACGTACAGCAACTACACAAGTCCGGATAGTGTTCCAATCATTGTCCGTGGACCAGTCGTCCCAAAATGCATGGGCGAAGCCCACACATGATACCTGACTGTAAACGGAGAGAACACTGCTGGGGCATCAGGTCGAAAATAAACAGGCACCTCAGGGAAGGAAGGGGGGGCACCTCAGCCGGATGAAGGGACGACACCACTTGTCCACAAGGGGCCTCAATGCCCACTGCTTTATCCTGGGGAGTGCAAAGACACAGTCTCTCAAGTCTTTCAAGTGGGTGGTTTGCCCACTGCTTTATCCTGGGGAGTGAAAAGCCACAGTCTCTCAAGTCTCTCAAGTCTCTCAAGTGGGTGGTTTGCCCACTGATTGGTCCTGGGGAGTTCAAAGCCACAGTCTCTAAAGTCTCTCAAATGGGTGGTATGCCCACTGATTGGTCCTCGGGAGTGCAAAGCCACAGTCTCTCAAGTGTGTGACATGATCCACTGGTTCTGGAGGGGGCTTTGTGCCCAGAGTGCTGCACATGCTGTGTGGCAGGTCCCATTCCCTCAACTGGGTTTGTATGCCACAAGATTGCCTGGGAACAGGTCGCATGATACTCCATGGAGTCAGAGACACACTCCACCCTGCTGCGACTTTGCCTGCCAACTGCTGGTATTAACAGTGCTGGTTGTGGTGCCTCACGTATGCTGTGCAGGGTCCAGGACGTCTCCTGCAGCCTCGGACGACAGTCCATTGTGAATGTTGTACATGTCGGCTGTGGTGGCACTGTCTGTGCATGTTGCAGGGCTAGTGGCGGTGGCAGCGGCGGTGTCTGTGGTGGAGATGCTGCCGGTGGTGCATGTGTCAGCACCTGTGGAGGGAGACAGCAGGACGTCTCCTGCAGCCTCGGATGGCTGCCCACTGGGGATGATGCTGGGGACTGTTGCTGAGGCAGCTGACGTGCAGGTGGCAGTACAGGTGGCGGTACAGGTGGCGGTGCAGGTAGCGGGGCAGGTGGCGGTGCAGGGGGCGGTGTCCACCGACATAGTTTGCTGCTCTGTTTGCCAGAAGGGGTGACACCAGTCCCTCAGCCGGAGGCTCTGTGCCCTGTGCTGACTTCCCCTTAGCCTTCTGGCTAAGTAGCTGCTGGGACCTTGGCACTGTCCCCTTTTGGCTTGGAGGAGGCCTTGCTGGGTGGTTTGAACGGCTTTTCCCTATGGCATGTGGGCACCTTCTTCACCTTGGCAGGAGGCGGAATGGGCTGATCCTTGGCCTCACTAGGTGGCACACTGGCAGCCCTGATGGGTGCTGCCTTCGATGTTCCTGCACTTGCAGGGACCACAGTGCTGGAGGATTTGGTGGCTGAGGTGCTGGGCTGGGATCTGAACATCACTGGGACGGGAAGCTGGAGGGGGTTTGGGAGTGGAGGAAGAGTTAGTGGTTGTAGGAGGTGTCATCTGCTGAGTTTGGGTGAAGGTGCATGGGCTAGAGGCTGTTGTGAGGTGGATGGCTGTTGGGTGAGTGTGTGCCTGCGTTTGTCTACTTTGGGAGGAGGGCTCACAGACACGGTGGGAGCGGACACATGGGACGTGTGAATGGTAGTGGGGGTGGTGATTGCACGTGAGCTGTGTGTGGTGATGGGCGTGCTGGTGATGGAGGTAGTGGCTGAAGATGTAGTGCATGCAGGTGTGAGTGGAGACGAGACAGGGAGGGAGGAGGACAACGTGGAGGAGGGGGGCACAGTGGAGGCAGTGGATGTTGGTATGTGTGCATGCAGGTGTGAGTGGAGACGAGAATGGAAGGGAGGAGGAGGACGTGGAGGAGGGGGACACAGTGGAGGCAGTGGATGTTGCTGTGTCTGCATGGGGATGGTGCTTGTGTGAGTGCCTGTGGGATGTGTGGTGCTTATGTTTGCCATGTCCACTCTTGTGTGTTGATGAGTGTGCATGCTGGTTTGATGGTGTGCTTGGGATAGGCTGAGGTACAGGGGATTGGGTCTGGGTAGTGGAAGTTGGAGGGGGGAGGCTGGACACAGGGACAATGGCTGCCATCAGTGCTGTGCCGTGAACATAGAAAATTAGCAGGAAGGGATAAATACGATTATTAATTTAAAGAAATCAGTGATGAATCCTGATCTCTGGGGACAATTTCTTTCCCTTATTTATTTAAATCGTTTTGTTAGTAAAGGTAAGCAATGGTTATTCGATAAACATTCAATAAATATTAACACGAAAAAAGACAATTTTTTTTTTACATAACATTACAAACAATATTAACAAAAAACCAACTCATTGAGTTATGGCGGTAACACAAAGGAGGGTTGTTCCCCTCGTTCATTCTTTATCTTGTGGTCACTTTCAAGAAAATCAAGTTGTGATCCACTGAAACACAATGGCTGAGGACCTAAGCTGCACCCAGCTGTCAAATACCTATCTATTTATTGCAAACGGTATTGTATGTTGCATATCTTGTTTCTTAATACATTGATTTATAAGCCCTCAGTCTCGCATACATTGGGTCGACGCGTTTCGGCCTATCCAATATTGGCCTCATCAGAACTCGAGAAGGGCAGCACCGCCTCTACAAAAATCAACAACAAACATGGACTAGTATCATTAAGAATGGTAACAAGGGAGTTAGAATCTCCACGTAATGTCAGTCAGTATCACCAAAGGCGTGTGGGTACCATCATGCAGTCACACACGTCGCTAACACCACTGTGTGGAAAAGAGGATTATCAACAATTCTATTAAAACCAATAGGTGAAAGGAGCATGTGCACAAAACCTAACGTGAGGAGCATGCTTTCTGTAGCCATAGAATGTGCATTACTGACAAATGCTGCCAAACCTAACAAGGAGGAAGTTATATTTACCTCTAATTCTGTTGGCAGTCGAGATGCGTACAAAGAGCCACGTCTATTAGCTAAAGCACACCTGGGCAACCAAGAATTACATGTTAGTGTATAATAATGTATACAAATCAAACCACGTGTCTCTATGTGGCGTTCACAAGTCACCGATGTTGTTTCTTACTTTGTAATCTTTTAGTGTCAGGAGGAAAGACGAATCGTCTGCACTTAGGATGATTCTATCTAATTGCCGTAATATGGGGAAATCAATTCCCTAGCCTATAATATAAACAAACGCTGTAAATAGTTACAATAAAAAATGGAACAAAGACCAAAGCGTCTGTCTAAACATTAAAGAGTATAAGCTCTGACTTACTTTACACAAGGGACGGAGAAGCGCTTATGTCATTTCATCACGGACGGGCGAGGGACGCTCCTCATCGCGTATGCTGAGTAACAACAGCATTGGGAAACATGCGCATGTGCTTTATAACGTTAATGCGTGCCAGTGGCTGGCCCGCATAGGTCGTGACGATTGGGGAAAGGACGGCGGCCATCTTGGTTACCCCGATATCGCTTATCTCAATTGAAGATGAAGGGGTTTTAACTGTTGTATAGCGGGGAAGAGGAGAGAGGGGAGGAAGGGGGGGAGGGGGAAAAAAAGGAAGGGGGGAAAAGATAGGAGGGAAAAAGAGGGGGGGAGATGGGGAATGGTTTTATGGAGTTCTACAGCCTGCGTGGAGTTACTCCATTGGTATCTATTTTATGAAGCCAGTTGGCACCTGAAACCTATAAGTAAGCCCAAATATAAAGTATCAAGGGCATTTGGGGTTAGTACCTCCAATCTTTTACCAGATCGCTGCCTCGAGTATTGATGACGACGTGCCCTTACACCTTAGGATAAGACACATCCAGCTGTATGAGCCAAACTAATGGATGAGCGTACAAAAACCACATTATATTTTACATTATATTGTGCATATAAACAACCAAAGGAAACAAGGGGGACAATGTAAACATTCGATTCATGTATCTCTTGTTAACACATGATGGTAAGCCATAGCTCTGTCAACCTCCTAATGCACGGATTTTGACCAATCAACTAATTAATGTCCACACTTCATCGCAGTCATTAAGTCCAATTCTGGCTGCTTGAAATTTTTCAATTATCCTTGCTTCCTATTTCAACAATCTTTTTGTCATTGGTGGTCCATCCATTTTGGGCTGTATCACTGCTAATACTGTCCAGCGTATATCTTCCGCTGTATGTGTATACTCCAAAAAATGTTCAACCAGTGGTGCTCCTTTGATTGCACATTTAATTCTCGAACGATGTTGCAAAATCCGGGCTTTTACGGGCTGTGAAGTTTGTCCAATATAAGCTTTGTTGCAAGGACACATAATACAATAGATCACACATTTTGTATTGCAATTCGTGAAGTCATTTTGTACATGTACTTTACCATGTATTTTGATCTCTTTGGAATCTTGTGTGTATTGACATGCTGTACATTTCCCACATCTATAGTGAACCTGTACAGCTGGTAACTGTGGCAATGATCTCAGATCTTTCCTTCTTTCTGGGCATGTTTGTGCCGCTTGTACCCACTGATCTTTCAGACTACGTGCTTTCTTAAAGGAAAAGAGAGGTTTGTCTATGTTTAGGTCTTTGATAATCCTCCAATTCATTTCAATAATAGAACAAATTTTATTAGCCTTTGGGCTAAACGTAATCACACATGTTAGGGGGATCTCTTTTGTTCTTACTTTAGGGATTAGAAGTGTTTCTCTTGGTGTGAACCAAGCCCTTTTTGCTACTGTTTTAACTAGCTTTTTGGGATAGCCTCTGTCGATTCGTTTTTTTGTCAATTCATCTGCATTACAAAAATAATCAGTTTTTTCTGTACAGTTTCTTCTTATTCTTAGGAATTGGCCGTACGGGAGATTTTCTTTGAGTGTTCCAGGGTGACTGCTTGAAAAGTGTAACAGCGTGTTACGGTCTGTAGGTTTTTTGTATAAACTAACTTCTAATCTCCCATTTCTGCTTACAATCCACAAATCAAGAAAATTGATTTTTATTTTGTCTTTACTCATGGTGAATTTGAAGTCAACTGTGCGTTGGGTAAGCCAGTTAAAAAACATGTTAAGTGCTTCTTCTGTCCCTTCCCAGATCATTAGGATATTGTCTATGTATCTATACCAGTTGGTAATGTGATGGCTAAATGGGTTGGATTGGGGATAGATCCATTTCTGCTCAAAGTAATCCATCACCAAATTAGCGATTTCTGGGTCAAAGCTGCACCCCATTTCTTCTCCTTTGACTTGTCGGTACAGTTTATCGTTGAACTTAAAGAAGTTTGTTTTAAGACATAAGGTGGCTAGGCCCACTAGAAAATCTGTTGGAGGGTTTGTAGGCTCGATATTATTGTTTAGAACTTGTTTGATAATCTCTAATGCTTCGTCTTGTGGAATGTTTGTATATAGGGATTCAATGTCGAAGGTGACTAGAAACTGTCTGTTTTCGTCATATGTTAGATTTTCTAGTTTATTAATAATGTCCATTGAATCCCATATAAACGCTGGTGTTTTAGCTACAAAAGGTTTTAAAAAACCATCCACAAATTGGGCAAGGGGTTCTAAAATAGAATCGCAGGTCGAGACTATAGGTCTTCCTGGTGGGTTCTCTATGTTTTTGTGAATCTTGGGTAAAATATATAAACACGGAGTGCGTCCCTCGTTTTGGTTCAGGAACTCATATTCTTTCTTACTAATCCAACCATGTTCCCTAGCTGTATGTGTCATTGTTTCAATTTGCACCCTTACTTGCTTTGGTGTATTGGTTTCAATTTTGCGATAATGTGATTGATTATTCAGTTGTCTCATCACTTCTTTATTATATTGTTCGACTCCCCAGATCACAATTCCTCCCCCTTTGTCAGCTGGCTTAATTATGATGTCTTTATTTGCAGCTAGTTTGACAATAGCTTCTTTCTCTATTTTGGAGCAGTTTTCTTCATAATAGATCTTTTTAGCATTGAGTGCGTCCAATTCTTTCAATACTAAGGCGGTCATTCTGACCGCGGCGGGCGGCGGTCGTCGCCCGCCATGCGGTTACCGCCGAATGACCGCCCCGCGGTCAAAAGACCGCGGCGGCCATTCCAACTTTCCCGCTGGGCTGGCGGGCGACCGCCAAAAGGCCGCCCGCCAGCCCAGCGGGAAAGCCCCTGCAACGAAGAAGCCGTCTCCGAATGGAGCCGGCGGAGTTGCAGGGGTGCGACGGGTGCAGTGGCACCCGTCGCGATTTTCACTGTCTGTAAAGCAGACAGTGAAAATCTGTATGGGGCCCTGTGAGGGGGCCCCACGACACCAGTTCCCGCCATCCTGGTTCTGGCAGTGAAAACCGCCAGAAACAGGCTGGCGGGAAGGGGGTCGGAATCCCCATGGCGGCGCTGCAAGCAGCGCCACCATGGAGGATTCCCTGGGCCAGGGGAAAACCGGCGGGAAACCACCGGTTCCCCTTTTCTGACCGCAGCTTTACCGCCGCGGTCAGAATAGCCCAGGAAGCACCGCCAGCCTGTTGGCGGTGCTTCCGTGGTCCCCGGCCCCTAAATCTTCAAAGACTTTAACTTCCTCAGGCATCTCATTCCTATCAGGTAAGAAGGTAGATTTGGGTCTAAGTCCAATGTCTAGGGTCTCCCCTTGCCTGGGTGTTGAGTTAAAGAAGACTCTAAATCTCACTTTACAGAGAAATTTCAGCACTTCTATTTTGCTATCTATAGGGTCTTGGTTGCGAGTTGGGACAAAAGAGAGTCCCTTACTAAGAACTGTTTTTTCTATTTGTGTCAGGGGGTATGTGGATAAATTGTAGATGGGGATAGAGTCTTCTGAGCCCATTATTGTCTCCTGTAAGCTCTTCTTCTGGTCCGAAAAAAAAATTGATCTTGAAATTGGCCCCTGGGGTGCACGGTCCCTCTTGGACCTCTCCGGCCGCCTCTGCCTAGAAAAGGTTGTGCCGTAGAGAACGAGCCTTGTATCTCTGCCTCGGAGTCAGACGATGTGTCAGAGAAAAGTTATACATTTTCTACGGGATCTTGTTTGAAATTGTAAATTGAGAGTGTTTGGGTTGTTATTTTTATAAAAATCTTATCTCAAGTAGGGGTATGTAGTAAAAATATCGAAATTTTTTATGTCTCGTTCTAGTTTAGTCGTTTTTTGGTTTATCGTGTTAGATTTGAACTCTGCCATGGTTTTATTTACAGAATCCAGAAGTAGTTGTGCATTTAGTATGTTGTTGTCTAAAGCTATTTCTTGTTCTAGTGCAGCAATTTCTTTAAGTTCACTCTCACTAATCCTTAATGCTGTTTCGACTGAAAGGGCTAACCAGTCTCTAGAACATTTAGTACCTACCCCACTGAACTGTGTCAAGTATTTTGGGTCCCCTGTGAAAATAACTGGAATATTTCTCACTTGTAACCCCTGTGGGATTGTATTATTTTTCAGATGCTCCAATAACACCTGAGCGTGCAATTGGGTCCTTGTGTTTTTCTTCTTCAGTTGTTTTAATTTTTCTACTTTGTCTAACTTAGGTGTGTCGCTAGGAGGTAGTTCTCCACTTAAAAGTGAAGGCAGCTCTAGTAGTTTCGATATCTGTTCTTCTGTATAGCATACTGTTTGGTGATCTGACATCCTGGCGTTAAATTCACTCTAATCTTCATCTACCGTTCTTACTGCATCATGATTGTGCATCATGCATATCTACAATTACTAAGAAAACTGAAAACCAACCGAACCTTTCATAGTAATTCCATATTTAGCTCCCGCTCTTTGGGAGAAAGGCATATGTCTATTGTCCTTATAGTCACCTCACACCTGACCAGGTGTACTAAACCTATATAAACATAAGAGGGCGCCCTATAACCCTCCACTGCCCAGGGTCATGCAATATCGTGAACATAGAAAATTAGCAGGAAGGGATAAATACAATTATTAATTTAAAGAAATCAGTGATGAATCCTGATCTCTGGGGACAATTTCTATCCCTTATTTATTTAAATCGTTTTCTTAGGAAAGCTAAGCAATGGTTATTCGATAAACATTCAATAAATATTAACACGAAAAAAGAAAAAAATTTTTTTACATAACATTACAAACAATATTAACAAAAAAACATCTCATTGAGTTATGGCGGTAACACAAAGGAGGGTTGTGCCCCTCGTTCATTCTTTATCTTGTGGTCACTTTCAAGAAAATCAAGTTGTGAACCACTGAAACACAATGGCTGAGGACCTAAGCTGCACCCAGCTGTCAAATACCTATCTATTTATTGCAAACGGTATTGTATGGTGCATATCTCGTTTCTTAATACATTGATTTATAAGCCCTCAGTCTCGCATACATTGTGTCGACGCGTTTCGGCCTATCCAATATTGGCCTCATCAGGACTCGAGAAGGGCAGCACCGCCTCTACAAAAATCAACAACAAACATGGACTACTATCATTAAGAACGGTAACAAGGGAGTTAGAATCTCCACGTAATGTCAGTCAGTATCACCAAAGGCGTGTGGGTACCATCATGCAGTCACACACGTCGCTAACACCACTGTGTGGAAAAGAGGATTATCGACATTTCTATTAAAACCAATAGGTAAAAGGAGCATGTGCACAAAACCTAACGTGAGGAGCATGCTTTCTGTAGCCATAGAACGTGCATTACTGACAAATGCTGCCAAACCTAACAAGGAGGAAGTTATATTTACCTCTAATTCTGTTGGCAGTCGAGATGCGTACAAAGAGCCACGTCTATTAGCTAAAGCACACCTGGGCAACCAAGAATTACATGTTAGTGTATAATAATGTATACAAATCAAACCACGTGTCTCTATGTGGCGTTCACAAGTCACCGATGTTGTTTCTTACTTTGTAATCTTTTAGTGTCAGGAGGAAAGACGAATCGTCTGCACTTAGGATGATTCTATCTTATTGCTGTAATATGGGGAAATCAATTCCCTAGCCTATAATGTAAACAAACGCTGTAAATAGTTACAAATAAATAGGAACAAAGACCAAAGCGTCTATTCGTGTGAGGGGGTATGTGGATAAATTGTAGATGGGGATAGAGTCTTCTGAGCCCAATATTGTCTCCTGTAAGCTCTTCTTCTGGTCTGAAAACATTTTTGATCTTGAAATTGGCCCCTGGGGTGCACGGTCCGTCTTGGACCTCTCCGGCCGCCTCTGCTTAAAAAAGGTTGTGCCGTAGAGAACGAGCCTTGTATCTCTGCCTCGGAGTCAGACGATGTGTCAGAGAAAGTTATATATTTTCTACGGGATCTTGTTTGAAATTGTAAATTGAGAGTGTTTGGGTTGTTATTTTTATAAAAATCTTCTCTCAAGTAGGGGTATGTAGTCAAAATATCGATTTTTTTTATGTCTCGTGCTAGTTTATCCGGGCTTTCACGGGCTGTGAAGTTTGTCCAATATAAGCTTTGTTGCAAGGACACATAATACATGTACAGCATGTCAATACACACAAGATTCCAAAGAGATCAAAATACATGGTAAAGTACATGTACAAAATGACTTCATGAATTGCAATACAAAATGTGTGATCTATTGTATTATGTGTCCTTGCAACAAAGCTTATATTGGACAAACTTCACAGCCCGTGAAAGCCCGGATTTTGCAACATCGCTCGAGAATTAAATGTGCAATCAAAGGAGCACCACCGGTTGAACATTTTTTGGAGTATACACATACAGCGGAAGATATACGCTGGACAGTAGTAGCAGTGATACAGCCCAAAATGAATGGACCATCAATGACAACAAGATTGTTGAAATTGGAAGCAAGGCTAATTGAAAGATTTCAAGCAGCCAGAATTGGACTTTATGACTGCGATGAAGTGTGGACATTAATTAGTTGATTGGTCAAAATCCGTGCATTAGGAGGTTGACAGAGCTATGGCTTACCATCATGTGTTAACAAGAGATACATGAATCGAATGTTTACATTGTCCCCCTTGTTTCCTTTGGTTGTTTATATACACAATATAATGTAAAATATGATGTGGTTTTTGTATGCTCATCCATTAGTTTGGCACATACAGCTGGATGTGTCTTATCCTAAGATGTAATGGCACATCATCATCAATACTTGAGGCAGCGATCTGGTAAAAGATTGGAGGTACTAACCCCAAATGCCCTTGATACTTTATATCTGGGCTTACTTATAGGTTTCAGGTGCCAACTGGCTTCATAAAATAGACACCAATGGAGTAGCTCCACGCAGGCTGTAGAGCTCCATAAAACCATTTCCCCCCTCCCCCCTCTTTTTCCCTCCTATCTTTTCCCCCTTCCTTTTTTTCCCTTCCCCCCTTCCTCCCCTCTCTCCCCTTTCCCGCTATACAACAGTTAAAACCCCTTCATCTTCAATTGAGATAAGCGATATCGGGGTAACCAAGATGGCCGCCATCCTTTCCCTAATCGTCACGACCTATGCGGGCCAGCCACTGGCACGCATTAACGCTATAAAGCACACGCGCATGTTTCCCAATGCTGTTGTTGCTCAGCATACTCGATGAGGAGCGTCCCTCGCCAGTCCATGATGAAATGACATAAGCGCTTCTCCGTCCCTTGTGTAAAGTAAGTCAGAGCTTATACTCTTTAATGTTTAGACAGACGCTTTGGTCTTTGTTCCCTTTTTTGATTGTAACTATTTACAGCGTTTGTTTATATTATAGGCTAGGGAATTGATTTCCCCATATTACGGCAATAAGATGGAATCATCCTAAGTGCAGACGATTCGTCTTTCCTCCTGACACTAAAAGATTACAAAGTAAGAAACAACATCGGTGACTTGTGAACGCCACATAGAGACACGTGGTTTGATTTTTATACATTATTATACACTAACATGTAATTCTTGGTTGCCCAGGTGTGCTTTAGCTAATAGACGTGGCTCTTTGTACGCATCTCGACTGCCAACAGAATTAGAGGTAAATATAACTTCCTCCTTGTTAGGTTTGGCAGCATTTGTCAGTAATGCACGTTCTATGGCTACAGAAAGCATGCTCCTCACGTTAGGTTTTGTGCACATGCTCCTTTTACCTATTGGTTTTAATAGAATTGTCGATAATCCTCTTTTCCACACAGTGGTGTTAGCGACGTGTGTGACTGCATGATGGTACCCACACGCCTTTGGTGATACTGACTGACATTACGTAGAGATTCTAACTCCCTTGTTACCGTTCTTAATGATACTAGTCCATGTTTGTTGTTGATTTTTGTAGAGGCGGTGCTGCCTTTCTCGAGTCCTGATGTATGCGAGACTGAGGGCTTATAAATCAATGTATTAAGAAACAAGATATGCACCATACAATACCGTTTGCAATAAATAGATAGGTATTAGAGAGCTGGGTGCAGCTTAGGTCCTCAGCCATTGTGTTTCAGTGGATCACAACTTGATTTTCTTGATAGTGACCACAAGATAAAGAATGAACGAGGGGCACAACCCTCCTTTGTGTTACCGCCATAACTCAATGAGTTGTTTTTTTGTTAATATTGTTTGTAATGTTATGTAAAAAAAAAATGGTCTTTTTTCATGTTAATATTTATTGAATGTTTATCGAATAACCATTGCTTACCTTTACTAACAAAACGATTTAAATAAATAAGGGAAAGAAATTGTCCCCAGAGATCAGGATTCATCACTGATTTCTTTAAATTAATAATTGTATTTATCCCTTCCTGCTAATTTTCTATGTTCACGATATTGCATGACCCTGGGCAGTGGAGGGTTATAGGGCACCCTCTTATGTTTATATAGCCATCAGTGCTGAGGCAAGAGCCTGAAATGCTCTCTGTTGGGCTGCCACGCCAGAATGAATGCCCTCCAGGTATGCATTTGTTTGTTGCAAATGCCTCTCGACACCCTGGATGGCATTCAAAATGGTTGATTGCCCAACAGTGAGGGATCTCAGGAGGTCAATAGCCTCCTCACTGAGGGCAGTAGGGCTGTCTGGAGCAGGGCCTGAGGTGCCTGGGGCAAAGGAGCTGCCCACCCTCCTGGGTGAGCGGGCACGGGAAACATGCTGATGGACTGCTGGGAGGGCAGTGCTGGTATGGGGGGGTGGCAGCTGTACCTGTTGATGCGGTGGGCACAGAGGTGCCCGCCACCGCAAGGGAGCTCCCATCAGAGGAGGAGTCGCTGTCACTGGTGTCTCCTCCTGTCCCTATTGTGGAGCTCCCCTCGCCCTCCGTCCCACTGGTGCCTTCAGACTCCGTTAATTCACCCTCCAGGGCCATGTGGTTGCAGCTCCCTCCTGCCCCGGTGCCAATCCTCCTCCGCCAGTTGATGCTAATGCACACAAGGACAGGGTGGCAAAACAAAAAGGGGGGGAAGACAGAAGAGACACATGGTCAATGCCTGCAACACCACTACCGTTGCCGGACACAACACACAGGGAGCAGCCCTATGCACTAGTCCATGCACTAACAGTTCAGGGGAAAAGCACATGCCTATGGGGGACTCTGCCAAGACCCATTTGATGCACTCCTGGAACCCACCGGAACCAGACTTGGTGTAGAGGGCCACTACCACTTTTGGGGTTGGATTGGCACTGAGCCTGCAAAACAATGGATCTACCTTGGCTTGTCTGCCCTGGCCTAGGGGAACCCACAGCCCACTTCACCCACCCAGAAACCTAATACAGCATGCAGAGTCAGCTGGATGAGACTGTACTCACCCCCTTCTGGCTGCTGTGATGCCCTCAAGCGCCCATCCAACTCAGGATATGCCACCGCCAGGATCCGGTACATCAGGGGGGTCATGGTGCGACTGGCACCCCTTCCACGTTGGGAGGCCACCCCCAGCTGGGCCTCCACCGTCTTCTTGCTCATCGGTGCAGGTCCTCCCATCTTTTGCGGCAGTGGGTGCTCCGTCTATGGTAGACCCCCAGGGTCCGCACTTCCTTGGCGATGGCACTCCAAATACCCTTCTTCTGGTGGGCACTGACCTTGAGGAATAGTGAAGTAAGGATGGATGCTACTCCCCCTTCCGGTTCTTCTTACTCATTGGACCCAAACCTCCCACCCTGGCCCAGAAAAACATAAACTCACCATCCTCACATGCTGGCATCTGCCCCCCCGTCTTTTCCATCCACGACACTCCACACATTCATGTGCCATGCATCATGCTCACAGTGTACTTACCTGTTTGTCTGGAGGACCGTAAAGTAGCGTGTACTGGGGGAGGACCCCATCCACCAGTTTCTCCAACTCCTCCGCAGTGAAGGCAGGGGCCCATTCCCCAGACACTGTAGCCATTGTCGCTTCCAGATTGAGGTCACAGCAGCACTTGCAGTGTGGGTCCTCTCCTGTTGAAGGTCATGTATCAAGTGAGTGAACAGATAGAAAATGGAGGTCATGTCCGCGGCGGTGCGTACGTCACCGCTGGCGTACATTGTCATTGGCTCCTGGAACCCATAGGGCCCAATGATAACCAATGCTGAATTGCGCCACGGTCTTCGACCGCTTACTGCGACGATGCACAACGCCAGCGCAGTTACCTCATTTCCCCTTGTCCCTCCTTACAGGTCAGGCAGCCGCCATTTCAAGGGGGCACATGGCAGGGCAACTTACTGCGTCACAGCACTTTTGGCTAGTAATACGGACAGACCGCGCCACACACCTATTACATCACTATTGTTCTAGGGATGTCACAGCCAATGTTCTCTAACGTGATGTCCAGAGTGTTGTCTGCCCTGCTGAAACATGCGCAGCTACATCGTTTTCCCTCAGGTGGACATTTTGCCCACTGTGAAAGGTGACTTCTATGCCCTGGGACATATCCCCAACATCATTGGTGCCATTGATGGTACACATGTGGCATTTCCCCCCCGCAGGAAAGAACAGGTGTACAGAAATCGCAAAAGCTACCATTCTATGAATGTGCAGATGGTGTGTTTGGCAGACCAGTACATCTCCCATGTGAATGCCAAGTATCCTGGCTCAGTGTATGACGCTTAAATTTTGAGGAATAGCAGCATCCCTTATGTAATGGGCCAACTCCAGAGGCACCGTGTGTGGCTAATAGGTGAGCCCAAGGTCCCAACACTGTTGACATAGGTGTCTGGGTATGGGAGAATCCCTAAGGGTTGTAGGATGTCTAACAGTTGTCCCTCGATATTTTCAGGTGACTCTAGTTACCCCAACCTGTCATGGCTACTGACCCCAGTGAGGAATCCCAGGACAAGGGCAGAGAAATGCTACTATGAGGCACAGTGGCGCACTAGGAGGACACTAGAGCGCAACTTCAGCCTCCTGAAGGCCAGATTCTGGTGCCTCCATCTGACAGGTGGCTCCCTATACTACTCGCCAAAGAAGGTGTGCAAGATCATCGTGGCATCCTGTATGTTGCACAACCTGGCTTTGCGACGCCAGGTGCCTTTTCTGCAGGAGGATGGGCCTGATGATGGTCTTGTGGCACTGTGGAGTCTGTGGACATTGAAGAAGAGGAGGCAGAAGAAGAAGATATAGACAACCAAAATAACATCATCATGCAATACTTCCAGTGAGACACAGGTAAGAGGATGACACTACTTCTCTCATATCATACTACTGTAGATCGTAGCATAAATCTGCCTTTTTACCTCTGTATATGGACCCTGACATGTCACTTTGGCTTTCCATTTAACAGATCTGGGTCCCACTTTCTGCCTTCTGCTATGTTTACTGCTGCCCAACAACTGCAACAACTGTGTAACATTGGTATGTGAACATGAACATTGACAGTGCTATATTTCTGAGTGGTTGCAATTACACATTTGTGAAAGTACAGACTGACTCCAGATTGATTTGTGATTCAAGGGTGTTTATTTCTGTGCAAATAAGTGGAGGGGGCTGTGCAATGGGCTAGGGTGATGGTGGAGAAATGTCCATGGTAGATTCCAATCTATTGATCTCACATGTGCATTGTCCAAGGGGGCATAGGAAGTGGAGTAATGGCAGTTCAAAGTTGTCAGGGTGACAAAGTGGGACAAAAGGGTGACAATCAGGAGAGTGTTATTTCCTGGCGGGGGTCTTGGCAATGTTCTCTGTCTTGTTCCTGGATCTCAGGGACCGTTTGTGGGGTGGTTCTCCTTCTGCAGGGGGTGGGGTGCTGGTGGCCTGTTGGTCCTGTGGCGGGACCTCCTGTCTATTAGCGCCGGCGGAGGTGGAGGGCTGTTCATCGTCCAGGCTAGTGTCAGAGGCCCGTTTGTGTGCCACTGTGTCCCTCATGGTGTTGGCCAGGTCTGCCAGCACCCCTGCAATGGTGACCAGGGTGGTGTTGAAGGACTTCAAGTCCTCCCTGATCCCTAGGTAGTGTTCCTCCTGCATCCGCTGGGTCTACTGAAACTTGGCCAGTACCGTGCCCAAGGTCTCCTGGGAATTATGGTATGCTCCCATAACGTTGGAGAGTGTCTTGTGGAGAGTGGGTTCCCTGGGCCTGTCCTCCCCCTGTCGCACAGCAGTCCTCCCAGTTTCCCTGTTATCCTGTGCCTCTGTCCCCTGAACCGTGTGCCCACTGCCACTGACCCCAGGTCCCTGACTGTCTTAGGTTGGTGGGTTTGCCCGGGGTCCCTGTAGTGGTGGACACCCTGCTGATTGACGTGTCCTGGAGACAGAGGGATGGGCCCGCTCGGTGGGTGCTGTGCTGGTATTTCCTGAGGGGGGAGGCTCCGTGGTGGTTTGTAACAGTGGCAGGGGAACCAACTGTCCAGAGGTCCCTGATGGGCCAGACTGGTCATCTTGATCCAGGCGTGCAGAGCTGCTGTCATCACTGTGGGTCTCTTATGTGGGGGGACTGGATATGTCTGGCACCTCCTGCCCGGTGACATTGGGTATGGGTCCTGTTGGGGTGTAAATGCATAGTTATTGTATCTGTGTGTGCCATCTTGTGCAATGGGTGAGTTACCCTCTACTCCTGTGCTTGGATTGTTGTGTTGGCCATTGTGTGATTAGTGATTTTGGGGCCTGGGTGAGTATCTGTAATGGACATGCTTTGGTGATAGGTGTCTATGCAGGGGTGTTGCATGCAGGGCTTGGGATGGGATGGGTGGGTTGTGATGGTGGGGCATATGTGAGGTGTTGGAGTGATGGGGGTGAGGGTGAGGGGGGTATGTGATGGCATGCAGGTGGGGTGGGGGGATATAGTAGTAAAGATATGACTTACCAGAGTCCAGTCCCCCTGCTACTCCTGCAAGGCCCTCAGGATGCAGTATTGCCAAGACTTGCTCCTCCCATGTTGTTAGTTGTGGGGGAGGAGATAGGGGTCCACCGCCAGTCCTCTGTGCTGCTATCTGGTGTCTGGATACCACTGAATGCACCTTCCCCCGTAGGCCGTTCCACCTCTTCCTGATGTCATCCTGTGTTCTTGGATGCTGTCCCACTGCGTTGATCCTTTCGACAATTCTCCGCCATAGTTCCATCTTCCTAACAATGGAGGTGTGCTGCACCTTTGAAGCCAAAGACACCGTTCTCTCTCTCTTTGACCGCCTCTTCCCTTCCCTACTCCCCTCCCCTGCGACCGGGCTATCCCTTGACTCTCCATCTAGCTCCACCAATTACTCCCTTTCTCCTCCCTTGACCCCCCCACTCTACAATAGGCTGCACCCTGGGGAGGCTCAGGTCGACCCTCTTCTCTCCCCTCGGACCTCCCCTCCCATTCCTCCCCCCTCACAGTATGCCCCTCCCCTCTTCACTTCAGCCCTACCTCTAGCTAACACGCTCCTCGTCCATTCTGCACCGTCCCGGCACTCCATTCTCATCCCCTCCCCCCTATCCCTTCAGGCCACCCCCCTTAGACCACCTCTCCTCCAGCCCTCTCCCCTTGTCTATGTTCCCTACGTTCCCCTTGTTCCCTCCTCCTCTCTGCTTTTCCGCCCACTCCTCCCCTCACTATATACCCCGATTTCTCCACAAATACATTCCATCTCTCTCCCTCCCCACTCTCCTCCAGCAATGCTGTGCTACCCCCTTCCCTCCCCTGGTAACCCCTTCCCTCCCTCGGACCGAGCAGAATCACTTCCTTTCTTCAACTTCCCTTTCTCCCAATCCCCCCCACTCTGCCTGATACCCGCTCCCTCACAGCCACCTCAATTAGCTACCAGGACCTATCCAACCCCCTCCCCTCCCTTCCTTCCAAACCTCCCTAATCCCTATGACTCCTCACTCTCCTCCCCTCTCCTACCGCCCCACCGCCCCAATCCTATCCTATCGCCCCCTAATTTTGCCCTTAATTCCTATCCTTCTTGCAACGCCAACAACGACAACTCTCCTCTCACCCCTGGCGCACCAACTCCTGCTCTCATCCAAAACCTTTCCCCACCCCTGAACCCTTACCCCTACTCCCCTCCCGTTCCCCCACCTTTCCCTACCGTACACTGCCTAGTGCACCCCCTCCTGTTTCCATCGAGCCACCCAACATGCTGTGCTCTTCCTTACTCTCTCTGGAAAATAAGCTAGGCTCTCTAATCACCGCCATCTCCCAACTTGAAGCTACCATTTTAGTTTTAAGCTCCAAGATCTCGACTTTTCCACACACCTCAATTCCTTTGGCAAACACTCACCCTTCCACGAGATGCACCTCACCCCCACACCCCAGTATAGCTAAGCATAGCCTGTCGTCTGCAATTCCACACAAGCACTCGAACGCCACCCTTCCTTCACTTCCACTTCCCAGTAACCCAGTTATCTACACTATTCCGACCATCTCCTCTGTCAGAACCACTCGCCCACCTAAACCCTCCCGAGCGCCCTCATATAAGTACAATATCCCTATCACCCCTCATAGCCCAAGTGCCCCCGTCACCAAAACAGTTGCGTCAGAGCTGCGCTGTTTGCTCCACAACTGCAGATCTGTAATAAAACACAAACTTGAAATCTCCGATACCATCAACTTGCACAATATTGACATGCTCTTCCTCACAGAGACCTGGTTCAACGATACCTCTCACTCTATGTTTGATCTCCTTGTAACCACAGGCTATTCTATACTTAGAAATGACATAATTGATAAAGTTGGGGGAGGTGTTGCAGTCATCTTTAGAAACTCCCTTCAACTTAAGGCTCTTCCTAACAGCTCCTTCCACACTTTTGAATGCCTATCTCTTGAGCTTCAATTGCACCACCGCTCACCTCTCAGATTCCATGCTATTTACCACCCGCCTGGTAGCAGCCCTTCGTTTATGGAGGAACTCACGGACTGCATCAGCGACCAATACACGCAAAGTGACAATCAGATCTTCGTGGGTGACTTCAATGTCCACTGGGGCTCGCCTCAAGACACCTAAGCTAATTTGCTGGCCACCTTCCTCTCTGCAAACGATCTTATCCAACACTGCACAGAAACAACACACTCTAAAGGCTCAATCCTGGACCTTGTTATTTCTAAAGCAGGCTTGCTGACTATCGCTACCCCTATTCATGTAGACTGGTCGGACCACCTCCTCATCCCATTCTCTCTTCACCTATCACACTCTATAACTCTTGGCCAGCCTAAGAGGGCTACTTCCTGGTTCCGTGACACGAAAATTATTGACCTCAGTACCCTCTGTGATTCTGCTTTGCTATCACTTCCAAGGCTAGACCCGGACCTAGATGTTAACGAACTCACCTCCCAATGCCTCACAGTCCTTGCAGTCAAAATCAATAATGTTGCTCCTCTCCAAAGCAAAAAGAAAAGGCCCACTCCCTCAGCACCTTGGTTCAACAAATCCCTCTATGAAGAAAGGAAGTTCCTAAGAGCCCTTGAGAAACAATGGAGACAAGCGCCCTCCACTGAAAATTTGGCCACGCTTCGTTCAGCAAGATCCAAGTACCACAAGCTCATCTTCCTTGGAAAAGCGTCACACTACAAATCCCTCCTTGAATCAGCCAAAAATAGACCCAAAAAACTATTTGACCTCATCAAGAACCCAAGCAGCTCTCCCCCAACCTCCAAATTGGAAGATTCCACAAAGAAAGCAGCGAAATTCGCTGTATTCTTTGACGAAAAGGTAAAATCACTTGTAGATCAGGTCATTCATCCTACCCCTACAGAGGAGCGCAAATCCTTAACCATTTGGCAAAATTTTGACCCCATCTCTGACGATGCTCTCCTTAAATGCATCCTCGATACAAAGCCCTCTAACCATTCTCTTGACCCCATCCCTAGTGCCATTGCCATTGACTTCTATACTAACTCTCTTTCCTATTGGACCACTTTGGTCAACCTCTCCCTCAGTCAAGGCTCCCTTCTTGTTTCCTTCAAAACTGGACAGGTCACCCCTCTGCTTAAAAAGCCCACCGCTGATGCGAACGACCTCAACAACTACCGTCCCATCACTAACCTACCCTTTCTTGCGAAAATCACAGGAAAATGTGTAGCGAAACAACTTTCTCGCCATATCAAGGATAATAATCTTCTTGACAATTTCCAGTCCGGCTTCATTCAAAACTGCAGCACTGAAACAGCCCTGCTGCTTGTGATTGATGACGCGCTGCGGATACTCGATTCAGGGGAGTCTTGTCTTCTAATTCTTCTTGACCTTTTTGCAGCCTTTGACACTGTCAATCACAACACTCTCCTTAACACTCTTCAACAGAGAATGGGCATGGAGGGCACTGTGCTCAAATGGTTTGCCTCCTTCCTCTCTGATAGATCCCAAATGATCAAAATAGCGAACAGTCTCTCAGCTCCTTTAGCGGTCAGTCAAGGTGTTCCTCAAGGCTCCATACTTGCACCCACACTGTTCAATCTCTATTTAGAACCGTTGGGAAATCTCCTGAGTAAATCCGGGATCCACTATCATCTATATGCGGATGACACTCAGATTTACCTTAAGGTGGCCTCCAATCACGATTTCTCCTTCCTTAGCTCTACTCTCGACTCCATTCAAAACTGGATGTTAACTCATCAACTGATCCTGAATCCCTCCAAAACAGAATTCCTCCTCCTCTCCTCCTCACTTTCTCATCCCCCAGTGCAATCATGGATGGATCAGATCAATCTAATGAACAATAAGCCCATCATTGTCGAGAGCGCAAAATCCCTTGGTGTCATACTCGACAAAAAACTCAATCTACTCTCCCACATCGACTCCATTGCAAAGTCTGCTCGACACCAACTGCGCCTTCTTTGGGGAATTCGTCGCTTCTTCCCGGAGCACGACCTTAAAACCCTGGTCCAATTGCTGGTTCTCTCCAGATTGGACTACTGCACCTCTCTTCTTACTGGCCTTCCCACATCCCACCTTTCCCCCCTGAAGTCTATTCTCCATTCAGGAGCTCCTTTCATATATGGGGCCAAAAGAAGCAACCACATTACACCCATTTTATCCACCCTCCGTTGGCTTCCCATAGAGGCAAGATCTATCTACAAAACTGCATGTATCACCCACAAAGCCTTGCACTCCTCCTCCCCTCGCTACCTGGTGAATAAACTGAAACTCTCTGGGGGCTCCAGACCATCACGTAATGCAGAAAAGTTATTGCTTGAACCTCCCATTTTCAAGAAGGAAAGATCGATGGCCCAATCGTTTTCAGGCAATGCGGTGAGAATCTGGAACTCACTTCCGCCTCAGCTTCGGACCACCACCTCTTCCCAGGCCTTCAAAACTGACCTCAAAGCTCTCCTCCTTCAAAGACACTTCCAAATTTAATTCAAGCCCTCTATTTTTTGAAGGAAGTCCTTCCATTATAGTTAATTCTGTTCTCCATGCCTATAGAAGTGCCTTCCCAGGGTGTTTTTGTGTTTTGAGTGTCTGCCATTTAGTGCAGTTTTATACCTCTACATGTATTTTGTACTCTTTCGTATCATGCACACGGCACCTTTCCTTTTACAACGTATCATTTGCTACCTCTTTTATCTTGTTTGCTTTTGATACATGCACAACGGCCACCACTGCCTCATGTAACGTAAATATTGTTTTAGTGTTTTGAGTGTCTACCATTTATTGCTATTTTTTTCTTTTTTTTTTTTCCTCTACTCGTACTTTATTTGCTCTTGTAACCTGCACACGTCACTTTCTCCTTTCGTATTGCCTCATGTAATGTAACCTTTGCACTTGTAACAGGCTCACTTGTAATTCCTCTCCTCTTGTATCTTTACTTTGCCTATTGTGAAGCGCTCTGACACCTTCGGGTAAAGTCTGCGCTATATAAAAACGCATTAAATAAAAATAAATAAATAAAATCCGAATAGCTGTGGCTCTACCCGGATGATTTCCTCCACCATGACCCTGAGCTCCTCCTCAGAAAACCTGGGTTGTCTTTAAGGCGCCATCATGTGGTGTGGGTAATGTGTGAGGTGATGTTTGTTGTGCTGTGTGATGTGTTGTGTTGGTGTGTGTTGTTTGAGGTGCGTGGATGTTGTATGAGTGATGGTGTGCCTGTGGATGCTGGTGTTGTGTTTGCTATTCTCTCTCTCTGCTTCTTCCAAAAATGTTGTTGTAAAGGGTTGTGGGTAATGTGCGTGTGTGTTTTATAGTGCTGTGGGTGTGTGGGTGTGGTGTGTGTATGTGTATCAGGTGTGTGTATTTTGAATTGTCCAATGTGGTATAGTTTTGTCAGTGTGTGTGTATTTTGAGCGCGGGGTGTGTACCGCCAATGGATTACCACGGTTGAAAGACCGCTGCGTTTATTCGTGGGTCGTGATAGTGTGGGCGTATTCTTGTTGGCGTGACAGTGTGGGTTTTGGTATCGCCAGTTTATCACTGGCCTTGGGTGTGGCGGACTTGTGTGGGTGTCTGTATTGTGGCGGATTACGGTATGTTGGCGGCCTTCAGCACGGCGGTAAGCGGGATTTACCGCCAGGGTTGTAATGAGGGCCTTAATTATAGGACACTCCCTTTCTCATTATGGCCATATCTTCTTTGCAATAGTTTACAAAATGTTGATCTTTTTGAAAAAGAAGTGTTCCTGTCTAATTTGTTTATCCTTACAACAGAGCTAGTCCACTGTGTTTATGTTGGGGAGGAAGGGAGAACCCACCTCATGCATAGTTCCCATTGAGCTAAAAGTATTAGTATAAAAAGTAGATATTTCTGCTACTTGTGAATTTTTAGTGTAAGCCCGTCAACCTCCAAGACACCAAAGATAATCAAAGAAAGGCTTATCTCCACTTCTAATCCCATGACATCTGAAATCGCTTTACCAGTCTCTTGCCAACGTAGTTGGATCACAGGACACTGCCAGAACATATGTATATCATCTGCTCCTTCTTCATTGCACTTGGGGCACCTCCTCACTCCTTGCCCACTCAAATTTGACAATTTCTTTGGTGTCCAATATGCCCTATGTATTGTAAAAAGATGATTTCTTCTTAAGGGTGCAGATTTACATACTTTCCAGAGCATAGACATTGATACTTACTATAAAGTTGTGACATCCCTCGACGGCAGGTCCCTTCCCCCAGATTTCCATCGTCAAGCTGAACTCTTCCTCCCATCGATCTACCAGCATCTAATAGCACAGTGAAACCTCTTTACGTCTAGGAGTGCTTTCTTGTATTCTCTTCCCAGATACTGAAATCCTTCTCGTGCTTAAAATAAACCTTCACTCAACTCGCCAACTGATGACATTTGAACTTGGATAAAGTTCCCTTAGTTGTATCCAGAAAGAAAGACCATGGACTCAAAACGCTGCCCGACCTGATATGTTCCCAGTTGTTAAACCCCTTCTCCCTCAACAGAATAGCTAATTTATCTTCAAGGCACTCTGGGGTTCCTGGAGCATCACAGACAGTGGCGATAAGACATTCGAAGTATTCACACGACCACCAGGTTCTGCACACCGCTTCTAAAATTTTGAACTTAATCCTTTCAAAGTATTTTGGATGGCTGAATATGTATAGAAAATGGTCTACCTCCTTAAATAAATAACTCGTCAAAGTACTGAAGAGGGACTTAGTTGATGTATTGTTAGAATCTTTTAGGAAATATGACAAGGGGATAAGAATTCCTAAACATCCCAGTTAGAAGACCTAACACTGCAAATTGCCTGGAAATAAGTCTATGAGGCAAACAAGGACACCCAAGCAGAAGAATTGCTTATTGTATAGAGTGGGAAGGTGAGGACAGTTACCTCAACTCTTTTTCACAGAGCCCTTTGGAGAACAATTTGCGTTCACCGCCAATAGTCATTTATTAGGCGGTCTCTTTGGAGCAAAAATGACCAGTCAAAGTATCCTCTCGCAGTTTTTATGGTGTGAAATTTACAGATTGAGGACCATATTTATACTTTTTGACGCAAAACTGCACCAACATTTTACCACCGGCTAACGCCATTTCTTTGCGCCGCTCAGGCGTCAAATTTATACTTTGGCGCACGGCGGCGCAAATCACAGGTGTGAGTCATTTTTTTGTACTCAAACCAATGCATCACGTCGTAAAGAAAAACTACGTTAACGCGGTGAAAATGACTGTGAGACGGTTTAAGATGTCGCAAACTGGATGAGCACCTTTTTTTGGCACAATTGCGTCACAAAGCGGCGCAAACACTGCTAAATGTGCTAAGGAGAGCCAAAATGGATCCCAGATGCTTGGACAGACCCCAGGAAGATGACAACAGGCCAGAAACACGCCAGGAGGACCCACACAAGACCCAGGAGAGGGAGAAGAAGAAAAGAAAGTGTCGCTTCAGTGCAAAGGAGCAGGAAATTCTGGTGAAAGAGGTGACGGAACACCAGCACCAACTTTTTGTCACCTCAAAGTTGCCAATTAGTAGGAGAGAGGCAATATGGCAACAAATTGTTGACAAGATCAACAGTGTGGCAGAAGTACGGATGACAGTCATTGAGTGCAAGAAACGCTGGCATGACTGCAAGTGCAGGACCAAGGAAAAGATGGCCAGGAACAGAAAGGCAGCACTGCAGACTGGAGGTCGGAGTCCAGCACCGCAGGAGGCCCTGGACCACATGGAGGAGATGGTGGCAGCAGTCATCCCTGAGGAGATCGTCACAGGGATTCAAGGACAGGACAGCGCAGGCTACCAGGAGACAACATAGATGCAGGGTAAGGCGCATGGGGAACTAAAATGCCTAATTGTTAACTGCAAGCGGGGGGAACATACCTACTACACAATGCATGTAAGTCATGATATTCAGGGAGTGGCATGGGTAAAGGGGCACGGCACAGGCATGGCCCGTTCAGAGGAAATCTGGGGAGCAGTACTACACTACACCAACAACCTTTGCATGGGGGTATGCTGCCATGCCAAGGATGTTGGAAAGGTAAAGCCAGTCCAGGAGGGTAGGGTACAATGTAAAACTGGCCTGCTGTCACACGACAGCTGGTATTCTCCCTACATGAACTAGGGCTCAATTAACAGTCTCAGAGCATATCTGCAAGTGGAATTTAACATTGACAACAGTTGCCACTACCACCTCTGCTGTGTGTGCAGGTCAAGTAGCTAATATCAGTAACGTCCCCATGTATCAAACACACCCAAATTAGAGGGTTCAGGGTGACAAAGTTATCAATCCCCTGTAATCAATAAAAATGTTCTAATCCTGTCAAATGTGATTGTCCATAGTTGCTGCAAACATCAGCCATTGTCATAAACATTATGAGGTACACAGCACTAATGTCATACCCATGCTGCATATGTCAGGGTCCACCCTGTGCCTGGGTCACAATAGCTTAAATGACACCATGCAACATCCCAAATGTCATACTGCTCAGACAACGGCATTGAGGGGGAGGACATATGTCACCGGCTAGTGAAATTCACCCTCACAGTCAGAGGAGGAACTGGAACATTGCTAGGACCATCAGTGCAATCCAATATAGCACACACTCCCCAACACCAACATTACACACTACCAATGCTGACATCTGTAGTGTGTCATGCCAATGCTATACATAGTATATGCTAGGTCTCAGAAACATATAGCTGGATGTGAAATATCTGAGACTGGCTCAGTTCCAGATTGTGAAGTGTGGTGCAAGTGCCATCAGAACAACCACAGCCAGTGCAAGGCCTCACCATGAGAATGGAAGTAGATGGAGGGTGGACTAGGACAAGAAGGTGGCAATATACAATTTAGCCAGAACCAACACCTAGAGGATGTGATGCTGACAAGTCCCCAAACTGACCACACAACATGTGACATGCAGGTGCGGCATAGGCCTGGGAGAATGCTAATATTAAAGACAGGAACAATGAACAGGAACCAAGATCACAATGTGCAACAAATAGGAAGGCAAGCATGTCACCTTACAAATCCCACAACACAGACACACTAATTGTACAATATCTCATTGCAGAGGACGATGGCTCTCCTGGGGACATGCCTGGCCTGGACTTTCCTGATGACATGGATGACGAGCTGACAAACATCAGCCAATAGACCCACCAAGATGTCCATGGGACCCTCCAGACCCCACCTTCAGTCGCAAGGAGGAGCACAGATACAGCAGCCATCACAGAGGAGCCACCCACCACCCCAATTGTACGACCTGCCAGCTCGAACCCAGCTGAGGACTCTGATGACACTGGCACCAGTTTTGAGGGAACTGTAGTTTGAGTACAGTGGGAGCTGGCTAAGGAGGTGTGGGTGGGGATGCAAAATATGGCAGCCAGCCTAGAGGGGGTGCGTCCGTGCATGATGTCAACTGTAGAACTGACAGCAGCCATGCAAGGGCGAACATCAATCTTGCATGAACTTGAAAAAAGTGTGAAGGAAATCAGCACAACTGTAAGAGAGTTGACACAACACCTCCAACAAAAAACGTTTCAACGTGTGCATGAATATAATATTGACCCCCCCAGGGCTGACCTGGCTGCCTACCACAGTGATGTGTCTGCTATTCTTAAAGACCAGCTGCTCCTCCTCCTGCAGTACTGCCCTTAATAGCCACACAGTTGGCACCTACCGGGATGACTGACTCCACGTCTTCAAACACTGAGGTGTGTGTTGCCCCTTCACAACCACCACCACCAAGGGCAGAGGAGACAACACACACATCAGAAGATGAAGAGGTGGAACAGATCACCTTCACCAATAAGAGTACCCGGTAGCACTAGTCCCTGCCACATGGCCACTTATAACCAAGGTCGTGTGCTTTGTAACATGCCAGTCTTGCAACAGCTGCTCTCAAGCACTGTTCTCCAGCCCACAGTTTATCTTGTCACTCTGCCCTGTGATTGTCTCTCACTACCTCATTGGCCAATCATGTCCCTCTGCACTGTCTGACACTTCACCCCAGCATGTCCAATGCCATGACCTTTTGCACTTGTGTAAGATCACAATGGAAGGTGTCACACTAATGGACTCACAATCATGGACAATGTAAATATAGCACTACAGCACTTTATAGCACTTACACAACCACTTTGTCTCTGTGAAATGTGACACATCAACCGTGAGGGAGATCAGTGATCTTTGCCTCATGTCAAAGATTATAGAATGTCAATACAACTTCCCTGAAAGAATGTGGGCTGATAACTATGCACTGTACCATCATCTGCCCTTCCTGAGGATTAATTCTGAGGGAAATAGAAACTAAACAGTATAATGATGTGTTGGACAGAATACGTCTTCCTCAAGGGATGTCTAAGCCAAAAATTATTGTCTTCAAATTTTTCTTCAAGCTAATCTTTACGTATGTGAAATTTGACCCAAAATTTTCCTAACACACACCATACAGCAGGAATGGATGTGTATGAGTGTATGTACAAATAAGTAACCTAGCTGAACAATGTAACAAATGATAGGTGTGAGTTATGTATACCATACTACATGAGATCATACGACCACTCACCTTATAAGGCTTCACTTGAATATCAGGCTGCAGGCAGCTATAACACAGTGTCCTCAATACCAAATCTGGTCCCAAAGTATGTGAGATTGAAAACATACATCAAAAAATTAACAACACTTTGGGATCCATAGTAACCTTGAGTGATGGGTGCAATAGATGGCAGAATTCTGGCAAAGTAGCTCTGGTGTAGCTGCCAATGTAACAGCTCAATTGGGAATTGGTTGCAGGATGGGAAACAAATGCAAATACTAAAGAGACACTGTTCAGTCATGGCAAGTCCCTGATCCCCAAGCATTTGACACATAGTATAAAGGAGTACCTAAATATTTATTTAACAGTAAAAAAGGAAGATAAAACCTGGGGAAACGCCTTAACTAGCCTAACCTATCCTAACTACACATTATCCACAACAGGCACTAACTAACCTAAGTTAAACTTACTTATCACATTTAACTAAACACTCTAAACATCAACCCCCCACCCTTCCTTATAAGACAGGATACATGGAGGACAACATATACTAACCTAAACACATACTATCTTATACTAAACAAATATATATTTTTTTGTATTTTTATATATATACATATTTTTTTTAAAGCACCAAAACCCCAACATCATCGCCCACCCACACACATTATAAAAAACATATTTAAATTATCATACCACCCCACAACCCACTACTACTAACTAAACTAACAGCTTATTCTAACCTAACACTAAGCCCCCTAAACCCACTAATTAAAAGAACCAGGAAAGAGGAGGGAGGGGAGGGATTCAAGGCAGAGGGTATATTTTTCATAAGTTCGCACACTTATTCATTTGTGCCACCTCCTGCTGCAGCCTGTTCATTTTCCTCAACATACATTGCATGTCACATTGCATCCTATGGAAATCTGCAGGCTCAATGACAGCAACAGGGGTGATCTGGGTGCCAGTTGTAGACGTTTGTCAGGATGTTGGTGCTATGGGTGTAGGGGGAGGTGCAGGTGGTGCTGTGATAGGTCCGGGAGCAATGGAGGTCGATGGTCCTGCAGTGGTGCCTGATATGCATAGTGCCACCTAGGTGGTAGTGGTGGTGCTGGTGGTGGCGGCTGTTGTGGACACCGAAGGGCCCCCTTGGGCAAATACCCTCCACACTCCAGAGGCTCATTCATGGCGATAACGCCGTGCCATGTGGCAGAACCCAGACTCCACATCCAGAATGTGGCGATAACGCATCGCCCGGCGCTGAAACTCCTGAATCTGGATTACATTCATATTGGCTGCTGTTAAAAAAGATAAAACCAAACATTAGGTACTTCATTGTGTGATATAGCTATTGAAGTAAATCAGACAATACATCTTATGTAGCTTAAACAGGCCATATCACCATACAGATCACAGATTGGCCCTGAGGATTTACATGCCAACACAGCCTACACATGTCCATCTAACAACACAGCAATGCTCTAAAAGATGTGTAACAACTTAAATGACCTATGCATCATTGTTCAGCCATTTGTCACGTAAAAAATGCTGCAAGTCCTCCACATGTGACAGGCCAACTAATGACTATCTTCTAGAAGGCAATCAAGGGCCACAAGATCTGTGATTTGTAAATTTAATTGCCAGGATGGAATGCAGTTGCTAATCATGAGTGGGTATCCTAGTTTAAGACAAGTGATTTACAGATTTACATGTCTGTGTACTAAACTTGGATCATCACTCCTAGGTACACATTTCATAACCCTAAGCCTGTGCCTGAGCGGGGGATGGACAAGCAAGAAATACTTTCCAACATCAAGGACACCCAGGAAGCTTTAGACAGCTGTACATGAGTTTGGGCAGTCCACCAGAGGTAAGGAGGATGTCCAACTAGGATACACCCAAAGCTTGGACAATCCCATCCACATTTATGTTTGTAAATACAGACAATTATCAACATCATTTAATACCACTAATACATGTCTTACAACAAGCAGGTAGATACAAGCACCCATCTGGCCATGAGCTGCATGCACACCTATGACATTGTACTTAAGTGCCACATACACGTAGCACAACATGTGGAGCTGCATGCTGCTAGGAAGTCAAACATATAGTCGAACATGTTCATTAGTGAACAGGGAGGCTCAAGTCTGTGGGTAAGACTTTGGCATCCCTATTCTGTGAGATTCAGGGTCTGACTTGCTGACTAAATCATAAATATGGCCCTCTGCTAATTTTTCTTTCTAAAAATTTAACAACAAATGTCACCCTATTCACATGGCCATGCCTACAGGGCTGCACTACAATCCCAAAATATGACTATATGCTAATGATTGTCCAACTCAAAGATGAAAAAAAGTGATACTCCACTCAAGTAACATATCTGATCATTTACCAGCACATCATACCGTGCTATGTGTCCAACACACAGGAGTCAATCACACAACATCTGAAAAACAACACAGAACTGAAATATCAACACTTACTGGCAATGTCTGGGTCTGCAAATCGAGCCACCTCTCCGATTGTGTAGGGGGCAGGTCTACCTGTAAAGCATGGAAGGGAGAAATGTGCTCAATATCTGTGGACTGTACAACATTTCCAAATAAAATTACTCTGTTTAACATTTAATCTGAAAGTCCAGCCTCTCAGGCATGATGATCCTGCAACAGACATACCACTGCAAACATGTACAGACCCGGTCACTCCAGTGAGTGATACACACATATCTGCACACATGCAGTGGCCCTAACTATCATGTGGTGGCAAACATGCTCCATCAATTGTTTGCAGACTCATTTATGGAGTGTACTCCTCTCATCATTTGTAATAATGAGAGACATGCAAAGCCACTTTCCTGGAGCACTGCAATACCAGTCACTCATGTATTGTGGCTTGTGCATCAAAGGACAATCATTTACTGTGTGACACACCTTTGGGATGATTAAAGGTCATGATTTATCATGCTTTCTCTGGTCCCTTACATGTAGGGCCTGTGTTGTGTCTAGGTTCCATATGCTACATTAACAGTGTACCCTGAGCCACATATGCCCCCTATGACACCATAATGGCAGGGATCCTGTGACAGTTTGAGGCTAGCCATGGATTGACCAGTTTTTATATTTGGATACAACACAGGGATATATGTTGACAGTGTATATTGTAGTCATCCATGACAGACTGCATGGCCAAAGGTGTAGTCATTGCACCTGAAATGTATCACTCATTGCCCTGTGTACCCATTTTGGGTTTAGGAAATCACAGTGAGCCACATTCATCATCTTACATTTGACAAGTTGGTTGATCAGCGGATATACAGCAAACTGACACTGTGATATTATTAACACATGGTTTAGCAAATATACCACTCTGTCACTCAAGATGATGTAGGTTTCAATTTGTATGTACCTTCGGAATGGCAGCAGTCACAGGAATTCTGGTCTTCTGATCTTAGCATACACCCATGTCTGTGATAGCCTCCATACTGGGAAGTTAGTTATTAAACATATGCTGCACTAGATCAGCATGGGTGTGCCAAACAAAACTAGCAAAGTATTAGTCAACTTTATATGTATGATGGAATTGGTCAAGGCTCCCTTGCACGACATCATGCACATAATACATTGTGATCATGCATTCCCCAACGTCAGGTATCCCATGATGATCCCATACCTTCAAGAAGAAGTTCATGGCTATGGAGTAACACAGATGGCAAATGCATTAGCTCTGTTCCAGCTATTGTGCCAAAGACCAATGTAAAACACACAGGTACAATGTGCAGAGGGCCATGGACAGTTGTTACCTCTCAATTTGTATAATTTGCTTCATTGTATGTACCACAGCTATGGAAAGTAGCACCAAACATTTAGATATGAACCTGTGTGCATTACTTTTGGCATCGATCCCTAATTTAATTGTGGCACAACCAAGTCAAACTATCAATCTAAGATGTTACCTGAGGTTGGAAATAACTTCGTACATATGTGTCACAATCCAGTTCAGACATGTTTCAGTAATAATTGGAGGGGACATTAATTCTTGAAAATATCTGGATTAAAAACATGTCTTTCCTGGTACACTCACAGACCATGCCTAAAACATATGTTAGAGCCACATTTGCATCATCTATTGACGTGAAGGCAGCACTAATTTACAGGCTCTAGTTGTGTTTTGTAACTCAGTGCAGCTGTTGCGCCAACAAATGACGTAATGTGTAGCTATCATTGTATAACTCACGGCCACTGTATGTTTAACTTGCATTCCACATGTCCAAAAACATTGCCTGCAGCATATGAACAAATCTGCTACTGTCACTACAGAGCATTTAAATGTGCACATTACTCTGAATTGTACTCACCAACAGGGCCACCAATCACAATCCCCAGGTGGTCCAGCAGGTCTTGCTCCCTGGCAACAAGGTCAGCCCAACGGTGTTTTAGCTGGTGGTCGTTGCGCGGGGTGTTGTATATGCGTTGTGGATGGTACAGGACCTTTGCCCACCGGAGCCTTCTTGTCTCTGTGTGATACCCCTGTATCACCCGGCCACCTGCTTCTATCATCAAAGGGAGGAAGTGGCACACCAGCCAAATGAATCCCCCCAGCTCTTTCTCTCCCATTCTACCACGACTTGGCCTACCCAACATGCTCAAAAAAATAAAGGAATTAAGGGGTACAGAGGATAATGAAGGGAAAGGAGGAGAGGGAAATGAAAACTAATTAACACTAAAACAGCCCAACTATCCCCAAACCAACACTAACCACAACAGACTCCCAACAGTACTAAGACAAATTTAGACACCAGAAATGACAAAATACACTTACACAGGATACCACAGACACTTAGAAAACACAAAAAGACAATATAAAGAGCACACAGGAGACAAATTCACAATATTCACAGAGAGACAAGTCCAAACACAGCCACACAGTCAAGAAAAATCAGACTGCAATGTGAAAGTGAAAGTACACCCACTGTACAGATTCTGTAAACAGGATATCCTATGACATCACTTCCTGCCTCAAATGCGGTGCATTTTTATTCTTATGCGTCAAAATAATATAACGCTTAAAGTCTGTGCGTCATTTTCTTTTTACGCACATGCTTAGAAATTACCCTGCATACATATTTTCAATTATTTTTCATAGTTAACCAATTTCATGGGGTACAGTATGGGAATTACCGCTCAGGGCCAACGGATGTATCATGGCAGTAAGCGTCTTTTTTCTATGCATATGCAGTGTTTTTTTACGCATGTGCGTCTTTTTTTACACGTATGCGTCAAAATGTATGTCTTTTACGGGGTTTGGGTCATTTCTCAACTTTGATAGTACATGACAGCTGTAACTATACAGAGATAGGCTGTTTGCACCTACATTGTGCTTTCCAATGTATGGGCACATGTGGCAGATCACACTACTGCCAACTATGATCCTCTAGTTGTTGTACCGGATTTGCACTCTTCACTGACGCAATAGATACCCAAACTTTTGGAATACAAATTGGTATTACCCAGTTTGAGCAGGTTGGGCGTCAATAGAGGATAGCAAGGCTACGCAACTCAATACAGTAACTCATTGCCTGTGTGTCAGTGTGTGTGAATTGGCTCTTACAATTTTAGTTGTCCACTGTGTGAACATCACGAGACATGTTTTCATATATGTGCTTGTATGCATGTGTTGTCAATGGGGACAACCATCAGATGCTATTCAGTCTGGAAATGAGTAAGGACATGTGTTTGTCATACACCTAGCAACAAATGCTGTGAGAACTTCTCAGATTTTTGGGACATAAGCATCTCCCATGAAAAACCATGCACGGGATAGATAGAGGACGGTTGATCATGGCAATGTTCCAAGACTAAGCCATCACATGTCCTGGAATGTTGGATACCACTTTCTGGTCAATTGTTTCGATACTGCCCATGAGTCAGGCATTTGAAAATGCTATGTGGGTATGGTGTTTGTGACACAGGTGTGTGCAGCTTCATTCTCTCACAAGTCCTGTAGGTGAGAATCAAGTTCAAAGGGCCAACAGTACCTTTCACATGGGAAGCAATGGACAGGTGATTACAGGTCCTACAGACTACAAGGCAGTGCATTATCCGACCAGAAGTCCATGCAGCCAGTTGAACAATGACTGTGGCATACCATACTAAAGATGGAAGCACACTGGAGTCAGAATGTGAGGCTGGGTGTCTGTAGATGAGGGATTGTCTGGGTACAAATAGTCCATTTCAAGGGCCCCCTAGAGAAGGGTGGGGAGAGACAGAGAACATGGCAGTGGCAGGACTTATGACCTGGGATGGCATGTGCAGGGGATGTCTTGTGAGCAATGCTAGTCAGACCTTGGGCACTCGTGCCATCCATTTGCTGCTTACATGGATTTCTTGTCACACATACTCCTTGCAAAGATAGCTGATGTCACACTTACTGCTGTCAAGGTTCTGGTCATACATTCCTGTTATCAATGCAATAGCACATCCACTGCCTCATGTATCACGCATTTTTATTTCCATACTGAATGATGGTGTCTTTGTTGTGTGTCATATGCTGCAATGAACCATATTGCCAACATGTATGTGTGAAATAGCTGTGGTCCCCTGCTATTGCCCTTCAAATGTGAAATGGACAGGATATATGCCATTTACAGTGTGTGTGAAGTTGGCTGTACATTCATACCCATCAAATGTGAAGTGGAATTTTCAGTATCATAATATGTATTCCTGCAATGCTCCATGAGGCTACACTCTGATTATGAATCTTAGGGATAATGTGATGCAAACATGATTACCCAGACCATGATATAGTGATTAGAATAGGTGTTTAATGAGATATGGTAAGACAGTGGTGATGGTGACTACAGTTAAAAGAAGTTTTGGGCAATGTGTAGTCTCCGACGCAATCCTGCAGCTGTGTTTGGATGATCCCCCTCATGTTGATGGACAACGTCCTCCTCTTCCTCCTCTCCAGGCATTTGTGGGTCTGGTTCATAGAGGGGAATGTTCCTCCTTATACAAATATTGTGCAGGATGGCATAGGTCAAAATGATCTTGCAGACCATTTCTGGTGAGTATAGGATGCTGCCTCCGGTGATGTTGAGGCACCTGAATCTTGACTTCAGGATGCCAAAAGTCCTCTCGACTATGGTGCGTGTCCTCCGATGTGCCTCATTATAGGCACACTCTGATGCTGTGCTTGGGTTTGCAAATGGGTTCATGGTCCATGGCTGGATTCCATACCACTGATCAGTTGAAAGAGAAAATGAGTGAGAAAATGTTGATGTTGCTTGCACCGTGATTATCACTTTGCATGGCAGTTGTTCTCTTGTGTTGTCTGCGACTCATCTGGGTTTGTGTTATTGTGTGGAATCCTAGGCTTCTAGGATGTACCATCAGCATTGGGTTGTTTCATTATCTGAACTGGTGTTTGGCTGATTGACCAGATGTCAGCGGTATTTTTGTAGACTTGCAGTACATTGTGTACTCCCTTGCATTATGTCATGTGTAAGAGGTGTCCATGTGTCTTAACTGGGGGTGACATGATACTTCCATCCACAGAATCAATTCCACAGTGGTGGTAACACGGTTGCATCTATATGGCCTGGACATCCCATCCAATTTAACATATGCAATAGAATTTGTTCAACATCAGTGAGGCCCTTTGATTGGCTAGGTGACAATGTACAACACATCTCCATAAGTTGTCAGCACTGAATTGTTGACAATTGACAATTCACAAATATCCCATGTGTGACATGTTCTCTGCAGACCTATTTCTCTGCCCTTGCCGAGTTGACTTATGTTCAAACGTGTACCTATACTATTGAACCTGGTCCAGTTCAGCTGCCTAACTTGGTTGTAAGGTTGACGTTTTGAGTGTCAGAAGGTCCATATGCCTGTACATCTGTTGTGTATATGTGTAATTGTCTCAAACCGTATGTGAAAGAATGTGCACTTTCAATATTGTCACATCAATATGTGTTCTTAGCACAGTCCACTTGCTTATTGGTAGTGGGCAATGTCAGAGCAGGAGTGATGTGAGATATTGGTACTGCCTCAATGATTCCATGTCACCTTCATTGTAGTCATCATCATCATGCTATGTGTGTCATGGTGTTTGACCTGAATTAAAACACATTGCACACCCCTTACACAGTACTAATTGTTTGGAAGGGTATTTGATTGGGTGTTATTGATGTGATATTGAAAGATTAATCTTGCAAGTTGTACTGCCAGTTGAGGCCATGTCATTGTGTTGTTTTAAACTGTTCCCTTGTGTCTGTGGAGTGGCATCTGTTGTTATTTGGATCTGTCATTTGTCCATAGGTGTGTATCCCATTGGGTCAAGATATCAAACATGCCTAGCTGTGTTACAACCTCAGTGTCTTCCTGGCCACATGTCAATGTAGTGGTGTATGTGTTGTGTGTCCTACAGGGTTGCTGTGCTGTGTGTATATAGGTAGATCTCTGTAATTATCAACAAGTAGGCCATTGCCATATCGTCATTCCTGGAAGTGTTGATTGATGGTGCAGTGGCAGAAGATGAATGAATCATGTACACTCCCAGGATACTTTGCCACAATGTTGGTGATCAGTCCCCAGTGATCGACAATGGCCTGCACATTGATGGAGTGTGTATGTTTCCTGTTGCGGTATAGATGTTCGGTTGCAATAGGTGGCACAATGCGTACATGAGTGCAGTCAATGGCACCAAGCATGTGTGGGAAGCCGTTGATTTGATAGAAGCCCTGTTTGGTCTCCTGCTGCTTCAGCTGTGTGTCAGGGAAGCTGATGTGGCGGGTGTGAGGGAGATGATGGCATCCAGTACCTTAGGTAGGAAGGCAGAGAATGAGGGCTGTGAGATTCTGGCAACCAGGGCACCAGTGGTTTGAAAGGAGCCACTTGCCAACTTGTGGAGGACAGGTAGCATCTTGGTCTCTGGTGGAATGGAGTGGGGTGCCTGCAAGCTGGGTGCCAACTGTGGCTCAATGTTGCCCAGCAGCTGCTGAATGGCTTGCCAGTTGAGTCTATATCTCTGGATGATGTCTTGTTGCCGGAGTCCCAGTAGGGTTGTCCTGGTTCGGAATATCCTCTCCTGCCTTCTGCTTTGCCTTTGGGGTCCCTGCTGGTGTTGTGGAAGCTGCTGTTGTTGGTCCTGTGCTCTGCGTCTTCGTGCATGCTGGATGAAAAACACCTCCATGTCTTCCTTTTGGAGCTCTGCTGTTGCTTGTGTGAGTTTTCCTTAAGTAGTGGTGTGCTTGCCCCATTTTAACGCCTGCCCTGACCCAGGTGTTATTTTGTGACGCAAACCGGCTGTGCAGGATTTTTTCACAGTAGCATAAATATGGCGCACGGGTGTTTAAGTCATTTTTGGGACGGGAACGCCTATCTTGCATGTCATTAACGCAAGGCAGTTTCCTGCATCCAGAAAATGACGCACAGGGCACAATTTTGGCGTTCGTGGGTTTGTGTGTCATTGGATAAATATGGGGAAAGGTTTGCGCTGAATGTGCGTCAAAATGTTTGACGCACATTCGGCGCAGACAGAGTATAAATATGCCCCTAAGTACCCTTAGCTCCAGCTCCTCTACAGAGAATGCCCATAATCAGGGTCTCTTTTCACCAGGTGGGCCTAGATATGGTAGAGCCCTTGGTGGCTTGCAGATGTGGGTATAGGTATGTGTTGCTCATGGTAGACTATGACACATGATTCATGGAAGCAATACTCCTCAGAGAAGTTATTATGGTGGAAGTGCTTTTATGGACAGGACTTCCAGAGAAATCTAACAGATCAAGAAACACCATTTGTTTCTAAAATAATGACCAAAGTTTGTAGGCAGGGATTCAACCGTTAAGGACCTCAGGCAAGTGGACTGTAATAATGGCACTTCTGATTGCATATTGAAGCTCACCTTAAAAAAAGGCAGTTGTATGAAGGCAAATTCTGGGATAAGCTACTACTGTTTAACTCTTGTTGCCACCCGCTGCCAGGTTCAAGCCAGCTTTGAGTTCTCACTATTGAAATTATGCTCAGAAGGAAACCCAGGATGTTTCTTCACATGACAAGTGAATGCTGGGCAGAAATTCAAACAGAAGAAAACCCCTCTTACAATATGTTACACAGTTAAGGTCTCATAAAGGGAAAATGAGGCAATTTAATAATTCGTCCAGACCACAGGATAAGGTTTCAGAAAAATAACCGAATAGCAAAGTTTGATAATTACCCCTTTCCCTCAATAGATGAATAGAGTAACTGGAAAAAGTGAAGTACAGCACTACCATTTATCTCATGAAAGATTATTGGCAAATTATTCTGTTTCCCAAGTACAAGGAGAAGACACCTTTTTTCCACCTACAAGGACTTTCATTTTACAATCTCACCATTAGGACTGCATAGGGCCTCAAAAGCCAACTTTTAAGTCTCCCATCAATCCTATGAGCAGCCCGTTTACCAATATTATTATTATTAGTATTATTAATTTTATTATTATTTTTAGCTAATCCGGAGTTTAACACTTACAACATCTGTCAGCAGCAAAACTACCACAGATCAAGTTACCTGGGATAACTAATATTGGATGTACAATACAAACTCAAGAAGAAAATCAAAGTGATTCAAGAAAGCTTTTCCAATATTCAATTGAGATCTGAGGGTCTTGTTTGGGTTATTAGGTATTACAGGCAATTTACACCTGATGATTCCTAAATTGCTTCTCCACTGACTGATCTCTAAAAAATAGTTCCCCCAAAATGGAGTTAAGAAACGTCAGTGAACAAGCAGTAGAGACATTCAAAATATTAAAAGACATAGCTGCCTCCCAGATGATTTTACAGTCACCCAACTTTGACAAGCCTTTCATCTTACAGACAGACACCTCTACAGTAGGTATTGGAGCTGTGCTACCGCAATGTGATGAAAACCTGGATAAAAATAAATGTGAACTAATGCATACAGTGCTAGAAAAGAATGCTTGGCCATCAAGTGCATCATTGAAAAACTCAACTATTATCTACAGAGGAAAGGGTTAATTTTACATACTGACCATACCCAATTAACATGCTTATCCCAGAACAAAGGCCTATCCCTTGACTCTTGGATGGTTCCTTTCTCTACAGCCCTATAATTTTGAGATTAAACACCGAAAAGGAAAAAAACAGGGGAATGCAGATTTCTTACATTGTTTCCTTTAAGCAGTTTTCCCAAGCTGATAAATGTAGATTTTCCTAGTAAATTTTAATAAAGACATGGAGGCGAGTATTATGCTTTCTTTTCCTGGAGGATTTTTAATAGCAGCAGTCAAGACAATGTAAAAAGACTACAAGTTCCATGAGGCGAAGGTTGCATGACAAATGGGAAGAAAATGTAGTCCATAGTAACCCACCAATCACAAACCTATAAACCCTATAGCACTTAGCTTGATTGCGAACAGACCTCTTTTCTTGTGCAAAAAGATAATAAGTATTGAACATTGGTAAAATAGAAAACATAGGCCCTCATTACAACATTGGCGGTAAATCCTGCTTACCGCCGCGCAGAAGACCACCAACACACCACGCGGCTGTGGAATTCCGCTACAGCTATTACGACCCACAACTCGGAATCCGCCAAAATCCAGACACCCACACAAGTCCTCCACACTAAGGGTCAGTAATAAACTGGAGATAACAAAACCTCCACCGTCACGCCAACAGGAATACGCCCACACTAACAAAACACAACCACATTGGACAATTCGAAACTCACACACCTGATCCACATACACACCACTCCCACACACCCAATACAATATAAAACACACACACACATTACCCACAAACCCTTACAATGAAAAATTTGGAAGAAGTGAGAGACAGAAAAGCAAAGACCACACCAGCATACAGAGGCACACAACACCATCACTCATACACATCCACGCACAAAACACCACACACCCCAAAACATCACCCCACACATCACAACAGACACCACCTCACACATCACCCACACCACCCCATGGCACCGCAAAGACACCCCAGGTTTTCTGAGGAGGAGCTCAGGGTCATGGTGGAGGAAATCATCCGGGTACAGCCACAGCTATTCGGATCACAGGTGCAGCACACCTCCATAGCTAGGAAGATGGAGCTATGGCGCAGAATCCTGGACAGGGTCAACGCAGTGGGACAGCATCCAAGAACACAGGGTGACATCAGGAAGAGGTGGAATGACCTACGGGGGAAGGTGCGTTCCGTGGTCTCAAGACACCACATTGCAGTTCAGAGGACTGGTGGCGGACCCCCACCTCCTCCCCCACAACTAACAACATGGGAGGAGCAGGTCTTGGCTATACTGCATCCTGAGGGCCTCGCAGGAGTAGCTGTAAGAATGGACTCTGGTAAGTCAAATCTTTAACTACCATATCTCCCACCCTACCTGCATGCCAACACATACCCCAACCCTCGCCCTCACCCCATCACTCCAACTCCTCACATATGTCCTATTATCACAAACCACACATCACAACACCAAGCCCTGCATGCAACAACAAAGCATGAACACCCATCACCAAAGCATGTCCACTATACATACCCACACAGACCCCAAAACAATTATCACACAAGGTCCTACACAAGAATGTAAGCACTGGGGTACATGGTCACCCACCCATTGCACACGATGGCACACACAGATGCAATAATGATGCCTTTACACCCCTGCATGACCCCTACCCAACGACACCAGACAGGAGGTTCCAGACATGTCCACCCCCCCCACAGAAGAGGCCCACAGTGATGACAGCAGCTCTGTCCAACTGGATCTAGATGACCAGCCCGGCCCATCTGGGACCTCGGGACAGTCGGTTCCCCTGACACAGTCACAGGCCACCACAGAGCCTCCCCCCTCAGGAAACACCAGCACAGCACCCACCCAGCGGGCTCATACCTCTGTCCCCAGGACACGTCAAGCAGCAGTGTGTCCACCACTACAGGGAACCCAGGCAAACCCACAAACCCAAGAACAGCAGGGACCTGGGGGCAGTGGCAGTGGGCACACGGTTCAGGGGACAGAGGCCCAGGAAAACCGGGGAACTGGGAGGTCTGCTGTGCGACAGGGGGAGGACAGGCCCAGGGAACCCACTCTCCACGAGGCCCTCTCCAACATCGTGGGAGCTTACCATAATTCCCAGGAGACTATGGCAACGGTACTGGCCAAGTTTCAGGAGACCCAGCGGTTGCAGGAGGAACAGTATTTGGGGTGTGGGGAGGAACTCAAGTCCAATAATACCACCCTGGGCACCATTGTAGGGGTGCTGAAGGACCTTGTGAACACCAGGAGGGACACTGTGGCACAACAAAGGGCCCCTGACAGTAGCCTGGATGATAAACTGCCAACCACCTCAGCCGGCGCTAGTGGACAGGAGGCACGGTCACAGGACCACGACACCAGCACCCCACCCCCTGCAGATGGAGAACCACCCCGCAAGCGGTCCCTGAGATCCAGGATAAAGACAGAGACAATGCCAAGACCCCCGCCAAGAAATGAGACCACCCTGAATGTCATCCTTCTGTCCTACTTTGTCACCCTGTCCATCCTTAAACTGCCCTTGCTTCACTTCCTTTGCCCCTTTGGACAATGCACCTGTGAGACTAATAACTGGACTCTGCCATGGACATTCCTCCACCATCACCCCTGACCATTTTACAACCCCCTCCACTATTTTGCACTTAAATAAACACCCTTGAATCACAAAACAATCTGGAGTCAGTCTGTGCTTTCACAAATATGTATTTGCAATAACTGAGGAAAATAGCAATGTCCATTCTATTGTCAACATACCTATGTCACACAGCTCTAGTCCATGAGGTAACATAGCAGAGGTCACACAGTGGGAGCCACATCTGTGAAATGGAAAGGCAAAGTGACATTTCAGGGTCCATACACTGGGTGAAAGTCACAGACAGATGATAGGTCTAACAATTTTATCAGATGTAGGAGGCAGTGATGTCTCTTACCTGTCTCTCACTGGAAGTATTGCTGGATCACGTTGTTTCTGTTGTCAATGTCCTCTTCTTCTGCCTCCTCTTCTTCACTGTCCACATGCTCCACAGCTGCCACAAGACCTTCAGCTGGACCATCCTCCTGCAGAAAAGGCACCTGTCGTCGCAAAGCCAAGTTGTGCAGCATACAGCAGGCCACGATGATCTGGCACACCTTCTTTGGTGAGTAGTACAGAGAACCACCTGTCATATGGAGGCACCGGAACCTGGCCTTCAGGAGGCCGAAGGTTCTTTCTATAATCCTCCTAGTTGCCCATGTCCCTCATTGTAGAGTTCCTCTGCCCTTGTCCTGGGATTTCTCACTGGGATCAGTAGCCATGACAGGTTGGGGTACCCAGAGTCACCTGCAAATTTCGAGGGACAACTGTTAGACATACACTAACCCTTAGGGACAACCCAGATCCGGACAACTATTCACAGGGTATAAGGTCCTTGTCCTCACCTATTAGCCACACACGGTGCCTCTGGAGTTGCCCCATCACATAAGGGATGCTGCTATTCCTCAAAATGTAAGCGTCATGCACTGAGCCTGGAAACTTGACGTTCACATGGGAGATGTACTGGTCGGCCAAACACACCATCTGCACATTCATTGAATGGTAGCTTTTCCTGTTTCTGTACACCTGTTCACTCCTGCGGGGGGTACCAAGACCACATATGTCCCATCAATAGCACCTATGATGTTGGGGATATGTCCCAGTGCATGGAAGTCACCTTTCACTGTAGGCAAATCCTCCACCTGAGGGAAAACGATGTAGCTGCGCAAGTATTTTAGCAGGGCAGACAACACTCTGGACAACACGTTAGAGAACATAGGTCCACCACAGACGGAGCACCCACTGCCGGAACAGATGGGAGGACATTCGCCACTGGAGCAAGAAGACGGCGGAGGCCCAGCTGGGGATGGCCTCCCAACTTGGGAGGGGTGCCCGTCGCACCATGATCCCCCTGATGTTCTGGATCCTGGCGGGGGCATATCCGGAGTTGGATGAGCGCTTGAGGGAATCACAGCAGCCACAAGGGGGTGAGTACACTCTCATTCAGCTGACTCTGCACGCATTGGGGGTGTCTGGGTGGGGGAGGTGGGCAGTGGGTTCCCCTAGGCTATCTACACCTAGTCAGGCTCCTGTGACTTCCATGTGTGCAGCAATAGGGCATAGGCCATGTACACCATGTCCCTGTGATTAATTAGGGAACTCAAAGTGCATGGCGTAGTGCAGAGGGCTGCTGTGTCTGTAGTGTCCGCCGACTGTAGCTGTATTGTATGCACTGAACATGTCTTTCTTCTTCCCCCCCCCCTTTTGTGGTCTCCCTGTTCTTGTGTGCATTAGCATCATCAGGCGGAGGAGCTGTGCCACCAGAGCAGGAGGGAGCTGCATCCCACATGGCCCTTGAGGGCGAAACAACGGAGTCTGAATTCACCAGTGGGACGGAGGGCGAGGGGAGCTCCACGGCGGGGACAGAAGCTGAGACCAGCGACACCGACTCTTCCTCTGATGGGAGCTCCCTTGCGGTGGCGAGCCCCTCTGTGCCCACCGCATCTGCAGGTACAGCCGCCACCCCCCCTACCAGCACCACCCTCCCAGCAGCACCTCAGTGTGTGTCCTGTGGCTGCTCACCCAGGAGGGTGGGCATCTCCTTCGCCCCAGGCACCTCAGGCCCTGCCCCAGTGAGCCCTGCTGCCCTCAGTGAGGAGGCTATTGACCTCCTGAAATCCCTCACTCTTGGGGAGTCTACCATTCTGAATGCTATCCAGGGTGTAAAGAGGCAGTTGCAACAGACAAATGCACACCTGGAGGGCATTCATTCTGGCCAGGCAGCCCAACCGTCTCTTGGTGTTTTTCTCCAACTCTTTCTCAAGAGTGTCCAACTTTTTGAGGACCAATGTGACATCCCTCTGTAGGTCCTTAATTGCACTCATGTCCATGGCAGCAGGTGGGATCTGATGTGGCACAGATGTTGAGGGTGTAGCAGCTGGGGCTGTTGTGATGGTGGCAGCTGTGACCCCCTGCACAGCTGTGGTGCTTGGTCCTCCCTATGTAGGCAGTGTGGGTCCCCCTTGGGTGAATGCCCACCATTCCCCAGTGGATCACTCCATGTGATAGCGGTGTGCTATCCTCTGGAACCCAGATTCCACTGCCAGGATGTGCCTATAGCAGACTGCCCTCTTCTGAAAAGCCCACAGTTCCTCATTGTTCATGTTGACAGCTGTTAAATTGAGACATTTGTGGCAGTGGCAGCATTTTGTCAGCATTGTCAGCATTGTGTCAGCATCAGTGTCAGCATTGTGTGGCGTATGTACAGATTATTAGGTTACACTCTACATCGAATTGCACATGCACTTCAACTCTCATTCCGGATAATACAGCGGCCCTGATGAATGAAATGACAACGCTGCCTTGGCATCATTTCATTGACATCAAAGCCACTCACAACAATATTAGGAAACAAACACAAGTAGGTGTGCATTGATTTTGTGCCATGTGTAACAATGCAAAGGCAGTGTCAACTTCACATAGATTAGGGCCACTAATCCTCATCATCTGTGTCAGTTTTCAACCATACATCACCAGTAACTTGAATCTGTTATTGGGAGTATGGGATGCAGTTCACATGCAAGCCTGATCAAAATGACTGTCACCTACACTATGAGCATCACATCTACCTACATATGTGTTGTTCCTCACCCCCGGTGCCTTAGGGGGGATGGCCACGCAATCCATCATCTCAACTGTTCAGGTCATCCACCAAGGCATGCCCACTCGTACACGGAGTCAGGGAGTGGACCATATGTTAGGAGGGCTGACAAGTAGGAAGCTGGTATCCATAGGTCTTTCACATCTACATTCAGGTGTCCAGGTGTCATCAATACCTAATCAGCCAATACCATTCCTTACACACCCATATCCATGCCAGCGTACGTTTCGACTTGACTTGCATGCATGCCTATTACATTCCATATAAGTGTCAGGTAAGTGGAGTACAAAATATATGACACCATGCTGGGGGACAATTGCCCACCCAGTCCTACAAAATGGTGCATCACTGAGTTGTGAGAATGACAGTGTGTCCCACTGCCAATAATCTCACAGCGGTGCACTTCTAAGTGCATGGGCCTAAATGTGGTTTACCTTCACCTTGTTTACACGATGTTGCCCATTGAGCACCACAAGCCTCACAAGATCAGACTCTCTGCTCATGCATGGGGAACCCTTAAATGGGACACGGTATCACCATCCAGCCTACTTTGATATCTGATAATTTGACAGCTCATCATTTCTAGCATTGCGTGCAACACACATGACTCACTCACCCAAAAGCCTTAATCACTACATAGGACAGACATTATCACACTTACAGGATACATCGGGGTCCTCAAATCTTGCCACTTCACCTATGCTGAAGAGGGCAGGTCCACCTGTGAGATATGGATGGAAAACCATGGTTAGTATCATATCACTGTCACTACTAGTGGACAACATATTACAGTGTGTACTATTTTAGAGGAGTGAACTAATTATCCAGGTTAAAGACAGTGCAACAAACACACCACTGCAAACTTACGATGACACTGACACTCAGGTGAGTGAGAGCCACACATCTACACATTTACACTGGGCCTGAGACTCATGTAGTGCTACACCCTGCAACAACCATATGTGGCCAATCTATAGAAGATGGAACTCCATGGTATGAGGGGGAGTTGGGTGACAGATACGTGACACTACTCTGGTGCTCTGCAAGACAACTGTCTCAGGTATTTTGGCTTGTCCTGCAAGGCACACAGAGGCACTTTGTGATGGACAAGAGGCTCAATTTCTAGCTTGCAATGATCATGCAGTGAGTAATCCATGACCGATGTGTCAAAGTTCTCTGATGGTATCAAATGCCCCATTGCCAATGCCCCTATGGCGGTGTACCCCCTTTGCAAACATAATGACAGGGATAATGTGTGTGAAATTATGACAATGTAGTGCTATACATGGATTGCCCTAGTTTGTTATTACAAACCAGTTACATATGGTATTCTGGGGTGTCTTGGCTTATCATACAGTGACGGTTGTGCCTGACTCACCAAACATCTGACTGGCCTTGGTAAAATGGTAGGATATGTGAACTCCATGTCTATACTGGCACAAATGTAATAACACTGGGACAAAGTACAGCCAAATACTACACAAAACACAACAGGAGGGACACCACAAGATACAATGCAGAGCAAGAACACACCCCCAACTCCAGGACACAACCACACAGTCAAAAGAGGCACAGACTGTAAAGAGAAAGTGAAAGTACACCCACTGTACCATGCCCGTAAACAGAATTTCCTTATACATCACTTCCTGTCCCCGTGCATCACATTTTCTGTTATGCATGTATTTATTTGACGCATCAGATAGTTGCATGAGTATTTCAGACGCATGACCAACGTGCGTCTTTTTTTTCACACATTACCTTCATGCGTCGATTTAACAGTAAATCAGCATTGAGATGAGTGCAAAGGTGGAATTCCTGCTAATAGCCCATGGGTCATATACTTTGCGTTTGAGGATATTTTTGACGCATTTGCATTTTACTCTATTCCTGATTGCGTGATTTTGACCATTGTCTATGGATGCACGTTGTATCAACATACAAATGGAATGAGCTGGGCTGCAGTTTGGCATTTTGTGTATGGTCACATGTGGTAGTCCATCCAACAATGTGATTTGGGTGTGGTTGGTCTGTTACACCAATGTGTGTGTTACAGAAGCGACAGCATGCAAATGTATTCAAGTCATGCATATGTATGCATGTGTGACAACAGTGTATCCACATATGTATGGCAGTCAGTACTATGCAACAGTTATGATATGTGATTGTGAATTGGGTTTACTTCTGTGATGTGTGTAGTTGTCTTAGAAAACATAACATTTTAGACGACATACACAGCTCGGCATTGTTGATAATGGCTGATGAATGCTATTTAGGAAATTTTACCCGATAACTGTCTCCATATGTTGATCTTAAGTATATTGTGACTTGTGTGTGGACTACACATATGTCTGACATGTGTACATATTTGGTGCATACTGTGATTGACACACTCTGCCTACATTCCACCCATATCATGTTTTGAACACAATAGTTAGATTATAGTAATTACATTTCGCAGTGTTTTTTTGCATGGTGGACCTGCAGCCCTAGCTGCATACATTCTCATCTATTCTGCTGTGCATTCCACAGACGTGTCCGTACAAAGTCTGAGGTCATGTGTACCCTGTGTCAGGATTGGGCCTCATGGCAGTAGCAGGACTGATTTCTATGGGTGTACTATACAAGCTCAAACTCTTCCATTGCTTGTCATACCTGGGCTAATCATGATGACCAGTGTCACCAATGATGTCCCCCCTTGAAACACATGCTCCAAGCAAACATTGCAACTCTTACACTGAGTTGGGTCAGTGGTCTGTTACAAAATTACAGTCTCACCATATTTTGAAATCCACTGCCTCATGTGTGGTCCACTTATTTACCTCCTATTTGGACATGGTTTTGTTGTGTGTGTTAGACTTGAGGTCTTTGGTTGACAGTCAGGTTACCCCCTGTCCAAGCAAGGACCCTCACTGTAGTCAGGGTAAAGGAGAATCACTCTTGGTTAACCCCCACTCACCACCTTGGTAGCCTGTCACAAGCAGACAGGCTTAACTTCGGAAGCAATGTGTTAAGTATTTGTACCAACACACACAGTAATACAGTACAAACATCACAGAATGACTCAACACATGTTTAGAATAATAGCCAATATTTATCTAAACAAAACAAGACCAAAACAATAAACATCGGTCATACACAAGTCAAGTTATGAATTTTTTAATATTAAACTGAAAAATATCACTTAGAAACACAAAATGCTTCGATGAGGTGATAACACGACGTTGTTCCCAACAATCCAATTCCAACAGCGCCAGGTACGGAGTCACACAGACCCACAGGTACAGTACCTTAGTAAAGTATGAAAACAAACTGGTGCGTGAAGTCAAGGATCGCGGTGTCGCTGGATCTGAGGTGGTGTCAGTTCTGGTGCTGGGGGACAAAGGAGCGGAGGCATCATGAAGAGGAGTTGGGTGCTTGCTGCGGATTGGTGGAGGTGAGGCGCCGTTGGTGTAAAGCATTGAATCCGTGCACTTCGGGCGGGGACTATATCCAGTGGTCACGGCATAGTGCGGCGACTTCCACAGAGTCACAGACTTAGGCGGGGCTGCGAGGATTGTCGCACTTCAGCGGGGACAACGGAATCGGTTGCAGGCGGCGTCACAGGATTCGGTTGCGGGGCCAATCCGGAGTCGTCCGAAGTCGGTTTTCTTGGATTTTGACCAGCTTTTCCTTTCAAGGGCCCAGGGACTGGATATGGCACCACTTGTCAGGGCAGGAGTCTCAACTGAGAGTCCAGGTGCTGGTGGGGGAAGTCTTTGATGGACCTGAGACTTCAGAACAGGGGGCAAGCTCAGTCCAAGACCTTGGAGATTCTTCACAAGCAGGAATATACCACAAAGTCCAGTCTTTGTCCCCTTTCACAGGCAGAAGCAGCAACTGTAGGCTATCCCAACAAGCACAGTTACAGGCAGGGGCAGCACTTCTCCTCAGCTCTTCAGCTCTTCTCCTTGGCAGAGGTTCCTCTTGATCCCACAAGTGATCTGATTTTTGGGGGTTTTGGGTGCTCTTCTTATACCTCTTTCTGCCTTTGAAGTAGGACTACTTCAAGGGAAAGGCTCTCTTGTTTGTGAGATCCTGCCTTGCCCAGGCCAGGCCCCTGACACACACCAGGGGGTTTGAGACTGCATTTGTAAGGGCAGGCACATCTCAGGTGTGAATGACCATTCCTCCCCTCCCTCCAGCACAAATGGCTCATCAGGACATGCAGGCTACACCCCAGCTCCCTTTGTCTCACTGTCTAGAGACAGGTGCAAACAACCCAACTGTCAAACTAACCCAGACAGGAAATCCACAGAATGGAAGGGAGTCACAGAATGGTTTAAGCAAGAAAATGCCTACTTTCTAAACGTGGCATTTTCAAACAAACAATCTCAAAACCAACGTCACTAAAAGTTGCATTTTTAAATTATGAGTTCAGAGACCCAACCTCCATATTTCTATCTGCTCCCTAGCTGCTCTCTAAGGGAATCTGCACTTTAATAACATTTAAAGGCAGCCCCCATTGTAACCTATGAAAGAAATAGGCCTTGCAACAGTGAAAGACGAATTTGGCAGTATTTCACTGTCAGGACATGAAAAACACATAAGTACACGTCCCACCTTTAACATACATTGCACCCTGCCCATGGGGCTACCTAGGGCCTACCTTAGGGGTGCCTTACATGTAAGAAAAGTGAAGGATTAGGCCTGGCAAGTGGGTACATTTGCCAAGTTGAATTGGCAGTTTAAAACTGCACTCACAGACACTGCAATGGCAGGTCTGAGCCATGTTCACAGGGCTACTCATGTGGGTGGCACAACCAGTGCTGCAGGCCCACTAGTAGCATTTGATTTACAGGCCCAGGGCACCTCTTTTGCACTTTACTAGGAACTTACTAGTAAAACAAATATGCCAATCAGGGATAAACCAATGAACAATACTATTTACACAGAGAGCATATGCACTTTAGCATTGGTTAGCAGTGGTAAGGTTCCCAGAGTCCTAAGGCCAACAACAACAGGTCAGAAAAAAATAGAAGGAAGGAGACAAAAAGATGACCCTGCAAAAGGTAAAAAGTCCAACAGTGTCTGATGAGTTATTGTTGTACAATTTGTCAACGTGGATGTAAATAATATGTTGTGGTCCATAGATTGTGTCCTTCAGTTATCACATTCAAGTGATGAGGCTACTTGTGTCATGTGTGATGATAGCAGTTCAATCTTACGCATCACATGTGATGCTTCTACTGTACTCATCATATTAGTGTTTTCAACATGCTCCCTGAGGTTAGACTCACAATCCTGAGGTATATGTTGTGTAGATTGAAGAGACCAAAGCCGGATTGTGTGAATAAGTGAGATGCTTATTGGCAAAATGTACAAGGTGAGTTATGTGATTATTAAGTGAAGAAGTTCTCAACGATGTGCAGTCTGCAGAGTATCCCAGCAGCTGTGTTGTGCTGTTCTCCATCATTTTCTTCTCTACCATCCTCCTCCCCCTCCTCAGGCAGGTCATCAACCTGCTCATATAAGGGGACGTTCATCCGCACACATATGTTGTGCAGGATGGCACATGTCATGGTTATTTTGCAGACGATGTGTGGGGCATATAGGAGGCTGTCTCAAAAAATGTCCAGGCACCTGAATCTGGACTTCAGGATGCCAAATGTCCTCTCCACAATAGTCTGTGTCCTCTGATGTCCCTCATTAGATGCATGCACTGCTGCTGTGTTTGGGTTGGCAAATGGGGTCATTACCCATGGCTGTGTGCCATAACCTTGATCCGCTGCAAAAGATTAAAAGAGCAAGTTGTTGTTAGGGCTTGCAAAAGGTATGACATGTAGCATGTCAGTTGCTATTTTGAGCTGGTTGTGACTCATATGTATTTGTGGTATGGTGTGAGTTCCTATCCTTGTGTAATGTCTCCTCAGCACTGGGTTGTTGGACATGACAATCTTGTGTTTGCCTCAACGACCTGGGACATATGATTTGGATTCCAAACTTATGGTCATAATCTATGTACCATACGTTGTGTAGTGCACCTGTGTCTCAGCGTGCTACCACTAGAGGGGACATAACACATCCTCACAACATAATGGGGTCAGATGTGGTGGCATCACAGTAGCACTACAGAACCTGGACAGCCCAAGCATTTTGACATGTGTCATTGCAGGTGATGTGTGATACTTAGGGCATTTGAAATTGGTAAGTGAGAATGCACAACACATGTCTAAAATTGGCTGCACTGTCCTGCAACATTTCGACTATGCAAGAATGCCCCATGTGTGACATGTTACTTGGCAACCCTTTGTTGTCCCATGCGCCAGTTGCTCATATGCAGCTGTGCACCAACACTACCTACCTTGCACCAGGGTACTTGGCTAGCTGCTTTGCGGATGTGGATGCATCTGTGCAGGAAGGGACTCCACCCTATAGATATGATGTTTTGATGGCCAATTGGCTCTTTCTGTGTGTGCAGCAGTATGCAGCATGGATTGGTGGCACAATCATCTGAGTTCAAAGCACAGTCTACTTCCTTATTACAAGCTGCATACAGCACCCCTGGGGTGGTGTTTGTTGTTGGCACTTCCTCAGGTTTTAGGTGACAGCTATATTTGAGACACCATCATCATGCTGTGTATCTTGTGGTGACAGACCTGCAGAGACACACATTACAAACCCCTCCCACACTACATGCAGCATGGAAGGATGGCCCATTTACAATGTGGCTTCAAGTCATTATGAAGTGGTCATCTGCCAAGTTGTACATGCAGTGCAGGCCATGACAATGGTACTGTGGGCTTTTACATAGGTCCATTGGTGATCCAGACTGGCAGCTAATTTTTGAGTTCAGCCATGAGGTGTCCAAGGGTGTGTATCCCATTGTTACAGGATGATCAACATCACTACCAGTATCTCTCCTATTTTCCAAAACATTAATCAGCATTTAAACAGTCGACACATGCACAGTGCAGACAATGGGATGGAGCTCAGCAACTTAGCAAATGTGTCTCTTGTCATAGTGCATGTGAGGTCAGAGATGTTCTGTTTTCTCCTACTGGGTCCTAATATGGCATCCATGACATGCACTGTCTGACAGTGACTCTGCCCCATGCTGGTCTATTTATTGTATCTGGTACAGACATGATGGTGTTGTGAGTCAGTGAGTGTTGCATGTGAGGTGGCACTACAGTAGGTGTGGTACCACTTATCACACATCTGGCACATGGTATGTGATGGGCATTGATCTTGTATTCCTATGTGTGGGAGACAATGCGTCAGGCAGACGTCTCTGCACACTACAGGTAAGTTGGGTGTTTGTTCATGAGATGTAGTTGGCATAGGCGCAAGTTGTCTGGTAGTTGATGTTTGTTCTGACAGTGATTTACACAGCATGACTTGAGGGATCTGTGCCTATATGGAACTTACATGACATGGGCATGGTGTATGCCATTGACATGTCTGTGCTATTCTGTGTTTGGTGTGCTGTGTGTGAAGTGTACCTAGTAGGCAACCTGTGGACACTTGTAGTGGTCTGTGTAGTTCTTCTGTTAGCAAATGGTACATGTCTGCACCTGTCCTTCCAGTGGTGTGCCTATCAAGTTGTGGGTGTGTTACGTACATGTGGGTGTATGTGTTTGTGGTGTGCACTGATTGTGCTGTTCTGCAGCATGGTACATATGTGTTGTTACCTGCACATCTGTGTTACCCTGGCCATGTGTTAATTTAGTGGTGTATGTCTTATCTGTCCGACAGGTGTGTTGTGTGTATATTGCTAGATTTGTTGACTTAGCCACAATTAAGCCATTTCCAAATTGTGCCTCCTGGAATTGTTCATTGATCCTGCTGTGACGGAATATGTAGGCCTCATGGACACTCCCAGGATACTTGGCCAAAATGTTTATGAATAGTCCCCAGTGGTCCACTATGGCCTGCACATTAATGGAGTGTGCGTGCTTGCGATTCCGGTATAAGTGCTCTGTTGCTGCAGGTAGTACGAGTCGGACATGGGTGCAGTCAATTGCACCGAGAACATGTGGGAAGCCATGGATTTGATAGAACCTCTGTTTGTTCTGCTGCTTTTGCTGTGTGTTGGGGAAGCAGATGTGACCGAGTGTCAGGGAGATTATAGCGTCTAACACCTTTGGCAGGAATGCAGAGAACGACGGCTGTGAGAGACCAGCAACCAGGGCACCCGTTGTTTGGAAGGATCCACTTGCCAGCATGTTCAGGACAGCTAGCAGCTTTGTCACAGGTGGTATGTTGTGTGGGGTCTGCAGGCTGGCTGTAATTTGTGGCTCAGTGTGGTGCAGCAGGTGTAGTATGGCTTGCCGGTTCAGTCTCTAGGCCCTAATAATGTCCAGGTCCCTGGGGACAAGGAGGGTTGTCCTGGTTCTGAAGACTCTCTCCTGCCTTCTGCGTTGCCTTTATGGGCTGCATTGTAGTGGTGGTGATTGCTGGAGTTGTTGCTGTCCTCTGCGTCCTCTTGCAAGCTGGATCATTATCACCTCCATCTTCTTCTGTGGGTTGGTAATGTTGCTTCTGTGTGTTCTCTTAAGTAGTGGTGTGTGTTCCTCATTGTAATGCCTGCCCTGACCCAGGCGTTAAATTTTGACGCAAATCGGAGACAACGTCATTTTTTGGGTCCGCCTCCGACCGCCCTTTTTTTTTGCCCGGGTGGATAAATATGGCGCTAGTGGGTTTGAGTAATTTTTGGACGGGAACGCCTACCTTGCATCTCATTGACGCAAGGAGGTTTCAAGCATCTGAAAAATGACGTTAATACCAATAGTTTGATGCTAGACAGGTCTAGCGTCAATATATAAATATGGTGTTGAGTTTATGCTGAATTAGTGTAAAAATAAAATTACACTTATTCAGCGCAAACAGAGTATAAATATGCCCCTGAGTTTACAAGGAAACCTAAGAATTCTACCTGTTGTGAGGGAATCAGAAGAGATATTTTTTGATTGATTAGAAAGCCGAGATCTGTCAACAGAGAACAAGTTAGTTAAACCCGAGATGGTAGGAAGATTCTGGCTCATGAGTAGGATGTCGTCTAGATAGATAATCAGTCTGACTCCTGAAGAGCCTGAATTTCCTTTGAAGTGAGACTGGGCATTTCTGTGGAAAACTGAGGAGACTGAGGGAACACCAACTGAAAAGTTTTTGAGTAAAGTTTGATATTATAACCTTGCACTGTATTTAACACCTATGGGGTCTGAGGGTATTGAGGATATTGAAAGCTATTTTGGGAGAAAGAAATGAAGACGACCTCCTACAGGAGGAAGGTCAGAAGGGAGATTTATCTGGTTGTGTGGTATTTCTGGGCTCTTGCTTCCTCAGTTGCAGAAACGTCTCCCTCTTTAAGGGTAGAATTGCGGTCTGCATTCTTTGTATGAGGAATTGAGGAAACCTTGGAAACCTTGATTGTTGTAGACTCGGCTGCCAAAGCAGTTCCTGCCTTTGCGGGCTCTGGGGAAAACCCAATTGGAAGACATCTTTTTTAGGGACTGTTGGGCCTTAGCAAGCAAAGCAAATGTGGCTAAGTATTTGCTGAGCTCTTTCATGAATGTGTTGCAAAACAGAAGGCCTTCAGCCTTGGTTCCTGGAACGACTGCTGCTAAATTCACCAGTTTTTTTTTTTAGAAGGAGTTCTTTTCTGTGTTCGTGTGTAAGAGCTTACCTGGCATTTCCAAGTAAACAACAGGCATGTTGGACCCATAAATACAGTTCATCCGGATTAATTGGAATATCTTCAAGTCTGGCTGCTTGGGCAAGATCAAAGATACGGGTCAACGGCCCGACTATGTCCAATAATTTATCCTACCATGTGAATCATTCCTTGTCCACCCCTTTACAGGGATCATTTCTGAACTTAGAGAAAAAGGTTAGAAGGGATGGATCTATGGTCGGATCGTAGTGATTTTTGGAGGAAGAAAGGGGTGTGGGCATTCAAACTTAAGTTTGGCTCTCGTCTGTTTATCTAGAGGGGTGTGTAACCTAGATGAGACACTCTCTCCAATGTGGTTCACAGGCATCCACTCTATGGAGATAGGGTGATGAATATCACTAGGGTCAAACATTGGAACTCCCTCTGAATCTGTCACCTTGTAGAGTATTTGTTTTGTTTTTTGTTTTTGTGGGAGTGGGGCAAAGAGGTCTCCATTCCCATTATCCGGTTTATCATTGTCTGAATCAATATCCCCTGAGTCATTGTCAGTATCTGGAATATTAGATATTATTATGGGTGAAGAAATGTGTTTTGTTTTTGCTTTACATTTGAGAGACTATTTGTTTTGGATATTCCCCTCCTGATGAGCCCGATGAGGAGCCAGGTCCTCTATCTTGTGTGAGGGAGCCTCACCAATCAATAGCACCACTTTATAAGATTTTGTAAGCTGAGGTATAGGGTGCTTTCTGCTATCCCCCTGCAACATAGGCAAAAATTGTCTCAGTAACAATATTAATCACCAAATTTTCCACATTCTTTGTTAATTTATCCCTGGAGGCAGAGACTCCCTGTTCAACAGAGACTTGAATAAAGACATTCAAATTGTCTTTCATAGACTCTTCATGTTCATTAACATCCTGCATGAGTGAAGAACTATCAATCTCCATGGTATGCCCAAGACAAGAATACACTAAATTTGGCAAAACAGGGGTTTAATTGAGAGAAAGAAAAGGAGAACGGTAAACTCCACCTTTCAAAGGTAATACAGGGAGTATTAGGCTTGAGGAGAAGGTGGAGACTGAGGAGGGTGGGGACTGGCACTCAGTGTAGCACAAGGCAGAACCTGGGAAACTGCTGAGTGAAATGGAAAGGCACCGGTACTTGAAAAAACACTAATCAGTGGAGAGAGGTGAGGAGAAAACCTTTTGTCGAAAACTAATGGCGAACTGGTGCAAGCAGTGAGGGTTGACACAACGTTCCTCCAGACCAGTGTAAAATGGCTACCGTGGTCTGAGGAAACATCAGAGATAGAGCGCAAGGGATGTGGCTCTTGCAGGCAATGCAGCACCGTGCCAACTGGAAGCAAAAAATGGATGAGAAAGCAGCAAAGCGCACTAGCTAAACAATTGATAAATCCAGTAAACAAACAATATAAACACTGTTATAAAATATTATGAGTATGGATTGAGATACTTATCTTGACTGTGGGCAGCAAGAATAGAGGGATGTTCGCAGTCAAGCAAGTGTTATAGGGTTTTTAGGTTTGTGATTGGTGGATTACTATGGACTACATTTTCTTCCCATTGGCTATGTAACCTTCGCCTCATGGGACTTGTAGTCTTTTTACGTTGTCTTGACTGCTGGTATTTAAAATCTGGCAGGAAAAGAAAGCATTATAGGAGCCTCAGGTCTTGAAATAAAATTAGGGAAGGAGATGTGTTACAGAACAATACCGTACTTACCTGCATTCGGCAAATTTAGTCCCCGTCCACCCTACAGCCGATGCACAACAGCACATAGAGAAAGAGAAGAAAGATATGAGCTGGGAAGGAGTAGGACAGGCAGGAAGGGGGTAGGAGATGGCACATAAAAAATGAGGATGGACTGTTCTCCACACAAACCAGGAAACATGGACAGAACAGCAGCAAGGAGGGCACTCACCCCTGAATCGCAGCTCCAGGATGAGACCTATAAACAGCATGCTGACTGAGGAGTCCCAATGACATACATGAATGACAGCTGAGGCAATCGGGACCAGAAAGAGCGATGATATGACAATGCTTAAACATCCTGAAAGTCTGTACTCAGGACGAAAATCAGGGTGTGGAAACAAGAGGAAGATTGATTTACACAACCTCGCATTCTTACTGTGATTGAAGAGGGTCATGGCGCTCTCGGGTAAAGCCCCAGAGATGGAGAGAGGGGTTAACCTTGGTGCCGGTGTTGTGTAATATTTTATGGCAAGGAAAGAGGAGACTGTATTATACATCAAGGACACAAGTACAAGCAGAAGGGGGGTCCATTTAAGATCAATGTTGTCTTATTCTCTGTTATGTTTCTTCCTCATCCTCTTTAGAGGATGGAATACAAAGGGACTAAAAAATGGTGTCTGAATAAATCAATTTCTATTCCCTTATTTACCAGATGTTTCTCTGTTTTTGCTAGGGCTGCCTCTGGGAATTGCTTGTTGGGCATAATCTGGAAGCTAGCTCAAACGGGTAAAGAAAAGTGAAGGACATATGCTTAAAAAGGGCAGAGTAGGAAGAAGAGAATGGCAGAACACGCGAAGACCTGAACGAGGAAGAATAACTTTTTGTTTTTTTTACTAGAGCAGAAATGAGCAGCAAAAATGCATTCATAAAAAACAATCATATCCATTATGTGGCATAATCCAAATCGGCATTAGTCCATCACCAGTCTTAAAATCTCACATTCTGACTGAAGAGCAATATCTAGAATGTAGACAACACATCTCTCCCAGGAGCCAGTGGATGTATTAAAGGGAGAGTCGCTATTGATAGCGCGTCCAATCCTTATAAATTACTTATGCTTGGACACGCCGGAGGTCGGTGAACCTTTTGACTGGGTTAGGTTCTCCTCATCCAAAGAATTGTCGGATCCCTCGATCAATAATCAATAATCATTTATAATCAATAACCAATACTCGATTAGTAATCAATCACCAACCTAATTAAACAGAAAATCAGTAATTAGACACACCATGACCTTTCAGTCATGAATAACCACACCTGTTTATTAAAAGTTAATGAGTTTATTTCCCTATATTAACAAAGCTAATACAATATAAGTAAGTCTTAAAATCAAATGATATACGTATACGAACATTACTAGCTATCCATAACGACGGAAGAAACGCAATCTACGCAAAATTTGGATTATAATGCTCTCGGTTATAGCAATGCAAATCACTAATAAAAGTAACTGAATTTGACTAATTGCATACATTGGTCAGCATAACAAGATTTCAATTCAGCATGGTGCATCAAGTGAATACCTCAACTAACCTTTGATTAGCATTGGCATGTGGGGCTTCATGCAAAAGAATTAAGTCAACATAAATTTAGAAAACTTCTAGCTTGGGCTCTGTTAATATAAGCAGTTGGTACCTAAGAAGGAAAATACAATGAATAATACATTTATCCTTTCATAATTACCAAATACAATTAGCATTCAAGATAAGTCTTCGTCCTTCAGGTACCAGTTCGATCAGCATGGGGCTTCTCCAAAGGAGGGGCAAAGTTAAAGGCAAGTTTTCCTTGCGGCAGCAAGGAAAATGGGGCAAAAGTTATCATTTGGGCAAGACGGGTAAAGTTAAAGTCTCTAGGGTGAGAATTCTTTAAAGTCTCTCTCTCTCTGGGATAGAGAAAAAGCATCAAAGTGTCATTTAAAATGGCGTCTTGAATCTGGCTTTAAAATGGCATCAAAGAAAATGGCTGGCTTCTCTTTGTCCGGTGGGTTTAAGTAAGAAAACGTTCCAATTTCTTCAGGGTCTTCCATTGGAGGGTCCATGGGGTGGTTTCTCTTTGACCAATGAATAGTGTCTTTCTCTTAGTACTCATTTATGCATAAGGTGTCCTTGGGGTCTTGGAACACAAGTAGCAACAAAGTTTGCCAATTATTTCTGTATCAGTGCCTTTATTGTCTGCACCTGCAGAAACTGACCTTGCTTCAAAAGGGATGAAACTTGCCTAGCACGAAACCTTGAGATAAGGGTATCAGTCATTCTACTGGAAAAATACAGCTTTTAAAGTTAAAAGACATCTTTGTTAACACAAGTGAAAACTACGCAGTTAATATTGAGGCCAGGCAACTAGGCAAAGCCTCTGCTAAATTTAAGCTAAGCATATAACAGTTTTAACGAGAAAATCATTAAATACATCTGCAATTATGACGGATTACTACATTGTCGATTCTTCACGATTAATTAAGCTTGTTCATAATAATTGGCGAACTACTTCGTGGTCACATTTTCTACATACATTATTTTTCTTTGCTAAAACACACATTGCATAATACGATTTTGTTACATGAAATATAAATGTTTGTTAGTCTTTCTTTTTCTGCTTCATCACTATTATAGCGCAAACATTGCCCAGGATGCAAGTCACACAGAGAAAAATAAACTCTAATAACAGCATCTTTAGCTAAAAGCTTAATATTAGTAAATAAACACATAGAGTAAAAGTCGCCAAACCATCTCTACCCCTAACCGGAAAGGTCCTACTTTTTAGATGATGAAATTGACCTATCCAGCTTGGGACCAAAGACATAAACCTAACAAAAGGGGCACCAAGGTCACTAATAAATAAAAGAAAAGTCCCCTGAGCAGCAAGAACTAAAACGCTGAAAAATCTGCTCATAATGCCTTCAATTTCTTCACAGCCCCTACCCTCTTGGCAAAAGCCTCTTCAAAAGCTTGTGCCCTTTTCATTTTGATGAGCCATTGCTGAAACAACGGGGTCTCTAATGTTTTCCAACCCTGGAAAATAAGTGAACGGGCTACTGCAACAGCAATTGATATGAAATACTGCTGATATTTTTGCAAACTACGCAGCTCTTTCAAAAACCCAAGCAGCACCAACATCAGGGTCGGAAAAATCTCAATCTGGACACTACACCTGATTGCATCAAAAACTTTACACCAAAATTGCTGAAGGCTAGGGCAATAAAAAAAAATGTGAATCCATCCACCGCACCCCCTTGCGAAGCACCTAAAGAACTGATCGGGCACAGAAGAAAACATCTTTGTAGCCCATGAGGTGAGTAGTAAGATATCATCAAAAACCAACTAAAAGAGGGGTTTGGAAAAAGGGAGATTTGGATAGAAAAATCCTGGTCTTGTGTATAGAGCTCCCAATACATGTACAAAAACAACATATACACAGTTCCACAACGTAAGTGTAATCAGGGAAACCACATTGGGTCCTGATCTAAGGAAAAAATCGTAAAAAAGAAAGAAAGAAAGAAAGCCAGGTCCCTGGAAAATTAAATATTTTGGAACAAGAGCCCTCACTCACCAAAGGTGACATGCTTCATCCTCGGGCTTTGCTCCACGTCAGGCCAGCGCTGCAATGCCTGACGGGCCCCTCAAGGGGGGCTCTTTGCCGGAGATCTTTTGAGATATATGCCCGGTTTAGAAAGAATAGGGTATAGGATTGGAAAAATTCTATTTAAAAATAACTAGAGGGTAGGCAAATTTTATTAAATAATCCAACCACTGTCATGATTAAAACCAAAGAGCGGGGAGAGAAAAGAACAAGGTCTACGCTCCCCAAAAAATTATTCACTTCCTCACTCAATTTGAGGTTAGGGATTGAACGCACAGGATCCCCTGTACGATTCATCAGAAGGTCAACATGTTTCTCGCTATTGATGTCCTATGGATCTAACGCGATTCTTCAGGACCTAAACTACCTAATCCTATGTGTAAATATAACCTATAATAAGGAATATTAGTACAATGCAGGGACCCTCCTCATACTAGTGGATGGGCCGCATCAGGTAAAGCACCAAGTAACGGAGGTCCTACTGAGTTGGGACCTGTCCGAAGTTCGCGGCATCACCTGCCCCGTCTCGGTGTTCCTGGAATAGGAGTAGTAAGATAAGCATCTAAAAAAAAACATGGCCCTCATTACAACCATGGCGGTAAATTCAGCTTACCACCGTGCCAACAGCTGCCAAGATACCGTACCCGTGGCGGTAATCCGCCACAGGTATTATGACCCACACAAAGATTACCGCCACAATACAGACACCCACACAAGTCCGCCACACCAAAGGTCAGTGATAGCAAAACCCATACCGTCACGTCAACAGGAATACGCCCACAGTATCATGACCCACGAATCAACGCAGCTGTCTTTCAACCATGGTAAACCATTGGCCGTACACACCGCTGAGCTCAAAATACACACACATTTGAAAACAACACCACATTGGACGATTCAAAATACACACACCTGGCACACATACACACACCACACACACTCACACTACTATAAAACACACACACACAATACCCACAACCTCTTACAACCAAACAAAAGAGACCAAGCACAGAGAGACAAGCAAAGAGCACACACGCAATCAGAGGCACAGAACACCATCACTTATACACCATCCACGCACATCACAGTATACATCACAACACATCACCCCACACATTACCTCACACATATCACTCACAGCACATCCATGGCACCTCATCCGGGTAGAGCCACAGCTATTCGGATCACAGGTGCAGCAGACGTCCAGTGCAAGGAAGATGGAGCTATGGCGGAGAATCGTCAACAGGGTCAACGCCGTGGGACAGCATCCAAGAACCAGGGATGACATCAGGAAGAGGTGAAATGACCTACGAGGGAAGGTGCATTCCGTGGTTTCAAGACACCAGATTGCTGTACAGAGGACTGGCGGTGGACCCCCACAACTAACAACATGGGAGGAGCAAGTCTTGGCGATCATGCATCCTGAGGGCCTCGCAGGAGTAACAGGAGGACTGGACTCGGGTAAGTCAAATTGTTTACTACTTTATCCCCCCCTACCTGCATGCCATCACATACCCCCACCCATACCCTCACTCCCATCACTCCATCACCTCACATCTACCCCAACATCACAACCCACACATCCCAATAACAAGCCCTGCATGCAACCACAATGCATGGACACCCATCACCACAGCATGCCCAGTAGAGAGACTCACCCAGCCCACACAATCGGCATTCACACAAGGCCAATGCGACAGGGAAACCACAATTATATAAGGGAAACACACCCATTGCATAAGATGGCACACACAGATACAATAACAATGCATTTGCATCCCAACAGGACCCCTACCCAACGTCACCGGAGAGGAGGTGCCAGCTACATCCAGTCTCCCCCACAGAAGAGGCCCACAGTGATGACAGCAGCTCTGCACGTCTGAATCACGATGACCAACCTGCCCCATCAGGGACCTCTGGACAGTCGGTTCCCCTGCCACAGTCCCAACCCACCACAGAGCCTCCCACCTCAGGAAACACCACCACAGCCCCCACCCAGCGGGCCCATGCCACTGTCCCCAGGACACGTCAATCAGCAGTGTGTCCACCACAACAGGGACCCCAGGCAACTCCACAAACACAGGACGATCAGGGACCTGGGGTCAGTGGCAGTGGGTACACGGTTCAGGGGACAGATGCACAGGACAACAGGGAAGCTGGGAGGCATGCTGTGTGACAGGGTGAGGACAGGCTGAGGGAACCGACCCTCCACGAGGCACTCTCAAACATCATGGGAGCAAACCACCATTCCCAGAAGACCATAGGCACGCTACTCGCCAAGTTGCAGGAGACCCAGCGGCTGCAGGAGGGACAGTACCAGGGGATCAGGGAGGACCTCACAAAAATCTATACCATCCTGGTCACCATAGCAGGGGTGCTGGCTGACATGGGCAAGACCATGAGGGAGGCAGTGGCACAACAAAGGGCCCCTGACACTAGCCAAACCAAGGGACATACTTCCACCACCACCGGCACTAGTGGACAGGAGGCACTGCCACAGAACCAACAGGCCACCAGCAGCCTACCCCCTGCAGAAGGAGCACCACCCTGCAAATGGTCCCAGCGATCCAGGTAGAAGACAGAGAACATTGCCAAGACCCCCGCCAGGAAATAGGACTCTCCTGATTGTCACCCTTCTGTCCCGCTCTGTCACCCTGTCCACCTCAAACTGCCATTACCTGTGATACCAAGAGACTGGACTCTACCATGGACCTTCCTTCACCATCACCCCGCCTCTTGCACGTACCCCCATACTATTTACCACCACAAATAAACACTATTGAAAGTCAGTGTAATGATTCGAAAGATGTATTCTTACTGCATTCCCAAAGCATTGCAACGTCTATGTACATTGAATTATACCAATGTATTACAGTTGGTGGGCAGCAGTACAGATAGCAGAAGCCAGAATGGGGTACTCAGATCTGAAGAAATGAAACCCAAAGGGAACAGTCAGTGGCTATACACAGAGGGTCAGAGGCTGCCATGTACAATGTCCTAAAGTGTACTGAAATGTGAAGAGGAGTTACAGTGTCTTACCTGTGTGTTACTGGAAGTACTGCTGTATAATGTTTGTTCTGTTGTCCACGTCTTCTTCATCTGCCTCCTCTTCCTCACTGTCCACAGGCTCCACCACTGCCACAAGACGATCACTAGGCTCATCCTCCAGCAGGAAAGGCACCTGGTGTCTCAGTGCCAGGTTGTGCAACATACAGCATGCCACGATGATCTGGCACACCTTCTTGGGTGAGAAGTACAGGGATCCACCTGTCAGATGGAGGCACCAGAACCTGGCCTTATGAAGGCCGAAGATCCTCTCAATAATCCTCCCTGTTCGCCCATGTGCCTCATTGTACCATTCCTCTGCCCTTGTCCTGGGATTCCACACTGGGGTCAGTAGCCATGACAGCTTAGGGTAATTAGAGTCACCTGTAAATATCGAGGGACAATTGTGAGACACACATTAACCCTTAGGGACAACCCCATACCCAGACACCTACATATACTGTGTGGGGACCTTGGGCTCACCTATTAGCCACACCCTGTGCCTCTAGAGTTGGCTCATCACAAAAGGGATGCTTCTATTTCTCAAGATATAGGCGTCATGCACAAAGCCAGGATATTTGGCATTCACATGGGAGAGGTACTGGTCCGCCAAACACACCATTCGCACATTCATCGAATGATAGCTTTTTCTATTCCTGTAGACCTGTTCATTTCTGCGGGGGGACAAATGCCACATGTGCACCATCAATGGCGCCAGTGATGTTGGGGATATGTCCCAGGGCATAGAAGTCAGCTTTCACTGTGGCCTAATACTCCACCTGGGGGAACATGATGTAGCTGCGCATGTGTTTCAGCAGGGCAGACAACACTCTGGTCAACACGTTGGAGAACATTGGCTGAGACATCCCTGATGCCATGCCCACTGTATTTTGAAAGGAGCCACTTGCCAGGAAATGGAGCAAAGACAGGACCTGCACTAGAGGGGGGATTCCTGTGGGCTGGCGGATAGCTGACATCAGGTCTGGCTCTAATTGGGAACACAGTTCTTGGATTGTGGCACGATCAAGTCTGTATGTGATTTTTAATGTGTCTGTCCTCCATTGTCGACAGGTCCACCAGGGGTCTGTACACCGGAGGATGCCGCCATCTCATATGCTGCCTCAGCGGTTGTAGCCTGTGGAGGAGAACGGTGAGCAGAAGGTCATGTACCGCATAGATAGCACAACTGTGTTTTCAGTAATGTCACAGAAGCAGTGTGTGTAATCGAGAGTCAGTATATTTGCCAATATGTGCTGCGACGCAGTTAGGTACCATGCCATGTGCCCCCCTGAAATGGCGTCTGCCTGACCTGTGAGTAGGGACAAGGGGAAATAAGGTAACTGCGCTGGCGTCGCGGTAGGCTGTCGAAGACCACCGCGCAACTCCGCATTGGTTATCATTGGGCCCTACGGGTTCCAGGAGCCAATGGCGATGTACGCCGGCGGTGACGGTATGCACTGCCGCGGACGTCACCGCCATTTTCTACCTATTCACTCACTTGCTACCTGACCATCAACAGGAGAGGACCCACACTGCATGTGCTGCTGTGAACTGGGTCTGGAAGCGACAATGGCTAGAGTGTCTTGGGAAAGGGCCCCTGCCTTCACTGCGGAGGAGTTGGAGAAATTGGTGGATGGGGTCCTCCCACAGTACACGTTACTCTACGGTCCTCCAGACAAGCAGGTGAGTAAACTGTGAGCATGATGCGTGGGCAATGCCTATTTGGAGTGGTGTGGATGTAATCCACATGTTGGGGGGTGCTAAGGCGTCCTGGCCTGAATGCTGCATGAGAGGTGGTCAGTCTATGTGCATCAGGGCATGGGTGGGAACTGGTGGGCAATGAGTATGACGGTCCGGACCGGTGAATAATTGCATTTTCTGCTGTCTTTTCTCTCTAGGTCAGTGCCCACCAGAAGAAGGGTATTTGGTGTGCCATCGCCAAGGAGGTGCGGACCCTGGGGTCTATCACAAGTGGAGCACCCACTGCCGCAAGAGATGGGAGGCCCTGCGCCGCTGGACCAAGAAGACAGCGGAGGCCCAGCTGGGGCCGGCATCCCAACATGGAAGGGGTGCCCGTCGCACCATGACCCCCCTTATGGTCCGCATCCTGGCGGTGGCCTATCCAGAGTTGGATGTGCACTTGAGGGGTGAGTACAGTTTCAGAAAGCTGACTTTGCGCGCTTGAGGAACTAGCTGGGTGGGGGATGTGGGCTGTGGGTGCCCCTAGGCCAGGGCGATCATGCCAGGGTAGGTCCCTGGTTTGCAGGCTCTGAAGCACTCCTACCCCAATGGTACAAGTGGCCAACTACTACTGGGCAGGGTCCTGTGGGTGTCAGGTGTGCAGGTGCTGGCATTAGGCATTGTACCCCATGGGCTGGTGACTACCTTAGTGAGTGGCCTAGTGCATAGGGCAGCTCAGTGTGTGTTGTGCACGCCAACGGTAGTGCTGTTGCTGGCATTGACCATGTGTATCCTCTGTCTATCCCCCCCTTCTTGTTTTGTCACCCTGTCCTTGTGTGCATTAGAATCATCTGGCGGAGGAGCAGAGGCACCGGCGATAGAGGGAGCTGCATCCCACATGGCCCATGAGGGTGAATCCACTGAGGGTGAAGGCACCAGTGGGACGGAGGGCGAGGGGAGCTCCACGACGGGGACAGGAGGGGATACCAGTGACAGCGATTCCTCCTCTGATGGAAGCTCCCTGGTGGTGGCAGACACCTTTGTGTCCACCCCAACAACAGGTAGAGCCGCCACCCTCCCTACCAGCACCGCCCTACCAGCAGCCCCTGAGCGTGTTTCCTGTGCCCGCTCACCCAAGAGGGTGGGCATCTCATTCACCCCAGGCACCTCAGGCCCTGCCCCAGTAAGCCCTGCTGCCCTGAGTGAGGAGGCTATTGACCTCCTGAGATCCCTCACTGTTGGGCAGTCAACCATTCTGAATGCCATCCAGGGTGTTGAGAGGCATTTGCAACAAACAAATGCATACCTGGAGGGCATTCATTCTGGTGTGGCGGCCCAACAGAGAGCATTTCAGGCTCTGGCCTCAGCACTGATGGCAGCCATTGTCCCTGTGTCCAGCCTCCCCCCTCCAACTTCCACTACCCCGACCCATTCCCCTCTACCTCACCCTATCCCAAGCACACCTTCAGACCAGCATGCACACACATCAACACACAGAAGTGGTTCAGGAAAACATAAGCACCACACATTATCACACAGGCACTCACACAAGCACCATACCCATGCACACATACCAACATCCACTTCCTCCACTGTGTCCCCCTCCTCCTCTTCATCCACCTCTCTCCTAGTAGCGTCTCCACTCACACCTGCATGCACTACATCATCAGCCACTGCCTCCATCACAAGCACGCCATCACAACACACCCCTCACGAGCAATCACCACCCCCACAACCATGCACATGTCCCCTGTGTCCTCTCCCAGTGTGTCTGTGAGCCCTCCTCCCAAAGTACACAAACGCAGGCACACACCCACTCAACAGCCATCCACCTCACAACAGCCTCCAGCCCATGCACCTTCATCCAAACTCAGCAGACGTACACCTTCTACAACCACTACCTCTGCCTCCACTCCCACACCCCCTCCATCTTCCTGTTCCAGTGTGTCAAAAAAACTTTTCCTGGGAAATATTGACCTCTTCCCTACACCGCCCCGTCCTTCCCCTAGCGCCAGGATGTCTAGATCCCAGGCCAGTACCTCAGCCACAAAATCAGCATCCGCTGTGGTCCCTGCAAGTCCGAGAGGATCGATGGGGGCACCCGTCAGGGCTGCCAGATTGCCACCTACCGATGCTAAGGACTACCCGATTCCGCCGCCTGCCAAGGTTAAGAAGGGGCCGGCATGCAGCAGGGAAAAGACGCACCACCCACCCAGCAAGGCCTCATCCAAAACCAAAGAGGACAGTGCCAAGGTCCCAGCAGCGCCTACCAAGGTGGGGAAGGGGCACAAAAGCAAGGGCAAGTCACCTTAGGGCACGGAGCCTCCTGGTGAGGGACTGGTGACCACCATTTCTCCTGACAGGGCAGCAACCTGTACCACGGTAAGCACCGCCGCAACGACTGCCACCTGGACTGCCCGCCTTCTGCACCAGACCCCTGCACTGCTGCTGCCACAACAACAGTCATCAGCATCCTCCCCAGTGGTCAGTCGTCTGAGGCTGCTGACGACGGCCTGGTGTCTCCCTCCACTACTACAGACACCTGCACCACGGGCAGCACCGGCAGCATCTCCGCCGCAGACACCGCCACAGCCACCGCCACCTGCACCGCCACATGCCACCGCCACATGCACCGCCATATGCCCAGCTGGTGCCACTACATTGGACATCAGCAGCATCCCCAGTGGCCAGCCGTCTGAGGCTGCAGGCAATGTCGTGTACCCTGCCCCCTCCACATGAGGCACCACCACCAGCACTGGCACTACCAGCAGCTTGCAGCCTAAGTCGCCGCAGAATGGAGTGTGGCTGTCAGAGTCACCAGATCCTGTGGGTCCGTGCACGTTCCCAACACTTCCACCACAAGACAGCTCCAATACTCTGATTAGATTTATCACAGAGTCTAAGAGAGTCCAAGTGGGGAAAAGGGGATTAGGACGGGAACAGCTGGGAAGGAGACCTGTAGGAAGCAAAAGGTTAAAACACAACATCAAAATTACATCTCATGAAATCAGTACCATGCTACAACTCTAAGCTTCGTCTTTTCCAAAAAACATGAACAACCCTAGAATAATCCTAAAACTGACTAGGCTTTAGATGACCGAATACCTGAGGAGGAAACAGGAAAAGTTAAATAGGACTTTCAGATTCAAGTACTTTCTTTAGCATGAGAATCAGGAAACACTCTGAGCAATTTCTAAACAACCATATGAATCTCCTTTTAGGAATACATATCAGGAACACACAGCATTACATCTAGAACTCTGGCATTGTTGTGTTCATCTCAGAAAAAACATTGGGAAGTAAATTGCGCACATTGCAGATTTTTATATGAGTATTAAACACCATAAAGGTTTGTGCACCATGAAATCACACAACGTAGATTCAAGGAATAAATCACGCGACGTGTCAACTTGAAATGCTATCAAGAAAATGTCTTAGAATGGTAGCGCACAGTAACTTACATTATTTATACACGAGGAAAGAATTGCGCGTCTTGCCGATTCAAATTCCACCATACAAAAGCCAAGAAATGGTAGCGCACAATGAATAACATGAAAAAACACTGAAGGAAAGAATCGCGCGTGTTGCCGATTCAAATGACACCATGTAAATGCCAGAAAATGGTAGCGCACAATGAACAGCATGAATTACACACAAGAAGTGAATCGCGCGTTTCGCCGATTCGAATGCCACCATGTAAATGTCAAGAAAAGGTAGCGCACAATGAACAACAAAGTTAAATGCTCATGAAACGAGTTGCACGTCTTGCCAACTCGTAAAACATCATGTAAATGTCAAGAAATATCAGCACGCAATGAACAATAATGTAATAACGAAGTCAAATCTTTATGGAATAAATTGCGCATCCTCCCTATTTGCAAACCACCATACAAATGTCAAAAAATGGCAGCACACAAGTAATCTGTTATTCATTTAATAATTAAAATCAAGAATATGAAGATTCTCAATTACGGTGTTGGGAAATGTCCAAACACCGTCTTACCGCCTGGAAACAGTGATCACCAATGAGAGATGAGTGCAGAAGACTGGAAAATCCAAATAGGCCGCCGGGACAGGAGCTCAGGAAGAAGCTGCTGCTCTGCACCGGGACCTCTGAATAGTGAGCACTGGAAGTTGGGCTGTCTTTTATAGAGTCTTGGCCCAGCCTAGAAGCACGCCCAGGCATGTTGCAGGGAAAGTCTCCAGAAGGCCCTGGAAAGGGACCACACCCTAACACACTCTGAATGTCTGCAGCAATACATTGTAAATGTACAGTATTTATAAGCACCTTAAAAATGAATCTTTTGGATGGAATTCTACAATGCAAAAGGTTAAACAATAACATATCATCACATAGAATAAATTACTTTATCTTGCGAGTGTTGGGTTTTTGCATTCTAGATGCCCCTAGAGCGCGCACTGTCCTGGTGTTGACAGTGGCTCTGCCTCTATGGAGTGTCATTCTACCTGTTCCCTGCACATATCGTGCCTCAGACGCCCAGGTGCAGCATCATTGGGCACAAGGCCCCCTCCAGAACCAGTGGAGAGATGCATCCACTCACCCAATCCTTGGCAGGATGAAGCAGACTGGGCACAAAGCCCCCTGCAGAACCAGTGGAGAGATGCATCCACTCACCCACTCCTTGGCAGGATGAAGCAGACTGGGCACAAAGCCCCCTCCAGAACCAGTGGAGAGATGCATCCACTGACCTCATCCTTGGCAGGATGGAGCAGACTGGGCACAAAGCCCCCTCCAGAACCAGTGGAGAAGATATCCACTTGAGAGACTGTAGCCTTACACTCCCGCACGAGCAAGCAGTAGGCAAACCACCCACTTGAGAGACTGTGGCTTTGCACTCTCCAGGAGCAAGCAGTGAGCAAACCACCCACTTGAGGGACTGTTGCTTTGCACTCCCCAGGAGCAAGCAGTGAGCAAACCACCCACTTGAGAGACTTGAGAGACTGTGGCTTTGCACTCCCCAGGACATTGCCGTGGTCATGTTGCCCCCTCGAGGAGCAGTGGCGTAGTACCATCTTCCGGCTGAGGTGCCCCCCTTCCTTTCCTCCTGAGGTGCCTGTGTTTTTTCGACCTGATGCCCCTGCAGTGTTCTCTCCGTTTTGAGGCAGGAGTCAAGTGTGGGCTTCGCCCATGATGTTTGGGCCCACTGGTCCACAGTCATTTACAAGGGACGGTAGTGTACGGCCTTCTGTACATAATGTAAATATTTGAATATACTGATTTTTTTCAATTTGTTTGCTATATCTGCATGTTCCAAAATATCACTGATTGAACTCAATTCCTTTTGTCCTTACGTTCTTCAAGGGGGTAACGGGGTGTATCTGTAATGTTGTTGGATGTGTTAGTGTGTATGGTGTTGTGGGTGAGGGTGGGGGTTGGGGGTGTTGCGTGTTGCGTGTGTGTGTCACTTTCTTTTACCTCCCCCCTCCCCTGTGTGCTAGGTGCAGTACTCACCATCGTTTGTCGCCGCCGCCTTCTTTCTATTTCCTGGTGTATTAGTAGATACACCAACATGGGGAGGACCTGCAGTTCGGGCTCCATGGCGTCCTGGGTCTTCGTTGAGTGTTGACAGGTGAGTGGCTCCCCTTCAGTGTACTGTTTCCAACGTGCTTTTGATGTCGTTGGTACCGCCCCGGAAAAGCTGGCGGATTGGCCTCTCATAATACAGTGGGCGGTACATTGTCTTCCGCCCTTCTGTTCGCGGTGACCGCTGCGGTGTTTGTTGCTCCCGCCCTGGCGGTCGGTGTGTTAAAGTGGCTGTCTATGTTGGCAGTTTCCGCTGTGGTCGTGATTCCATTTTTTTTAATGCCAGCTTGTTGGCGGTGTTACCGCCGCTTTAACACCAACCACCAGAGTTGTAATGAGGGCCCATATGTTTAAAATGGCTGCCATTAGTGATCTCTACCCAACCTCACTGGGAAATTCCCATTCCTGACAATTAAATCTGCAATTTGTCTCCTGAAAGATTTTCTGCATTGGTTCAGGAAGTAATTTCTGATTAACATGATGACGTAGCAGATGGTACCAATTCCCTCTGCCTGTCAATTTCGTTACATTTACATGATATGTTATTAGCTTCCCACACTCATTCATCGCTATGTAATTGTTCTTTAAAAAGCTGGTAATTTGATTGAAACTAAAATAAAATAAGGAGCTCTAATTGCCAGATTGCTGTGCCGCACAATCCTAAGTTTGCTCCATTATAGAAATCAGCAAATGCCCTGCATTCAAGTATCTCCCAATCTTTTAAAATATGTTTAGATAATAGCAGGCCCCAAACCTCACAGTCTTGTAATGACATAAAGGCATGACAAGACAGAATGCCACATGATCTAAAAAAGCCAATATCCATAATGACAAAGCTGATACTGTCTTTTACCTTGTTTTCTTGGGGAGTTTTGCAGTACAGAAAAAGACTGGTAGCTTAATTTGGTTTTCAGTGATTATTACATTCAGCAGGAAATTATCAAAAACTGGGGAATCTGATGCCAATTGGACCATAAAATAGATTAACGTAGCCTGAAAATATGTCTGGAGATGAGATAAGGCATTTTAACCTTAGGCTGCTTGCTTGTCCATAGGAAGGTCCCAATGACACTGTCCACTTCATTAAGATATGAACTGGAAATTCTAAGGAGGACATTAGGAAAAATAAATAAAAATATAGGGGTGATTGTCATTTTTATTAGTGCTACCCTACCAATCAGTAACAGAGGTAGAAGAGTTTTTTTACTTTTCCCAGCATAGCCCCATCATTTAGCTGAAATATTTGAGAATAGTTATTAGACACAAAGATTCCTAGGTACCTAATCAGGAAATTTGGAATCAACTGCAAGCTGGCGGGGAGTACAGAACGGGCTGCATTGAACAGAAGAAGCTCCGTTTTCTCTTGGTTAACTTTATACCCGTCTATTTGCATAAAACAGGTGTTTTCATCAATGGCATTCTGGATATTTAGCCTCTCAGCCTTTAAATATAAAATTGCATCATCAACAAACAATTTAATCTTCGCCATCCCACCTCTAAGAAGCAAAATCAAGGGGTTAGAATAAATCCTAACCGATAGGAGCTCTATAAAAACTTTAAAAAAGCAGCAGGGACAAGGGACACCCCTGCCGAGAACCATGCGTAATCCTTACAACCCCTGCTTCTTTCGTATTGATGATAATCTTGGCCTCTGCTCCATTATAAAGTTCTTGAAGCATAGTAATCAGTGGAGACGGGAATCAAAATTTTCCCAGAATAAAATAAAGCGCCTGCCAATTTACGAGATCAAACGCTTTTTCAGGGTCCATCTGCCTTTTCATTATTGATTGTAAAATACTTAATAGCTTGAATCAAAAAATGGGTATTGGTGGCCATCACTCTACTGGGCAAAAAGCCGTTTGGTACTAATAGATTATATGCTGGGCACAAGTTATAAGGCGTGGAGACCAAACTTCCATAAATAGTTTATAATTGACATTCAGCAAGCTTTTGGGATGATGGGAATTAGGATATAACTGATTTTTAGCTTTTTTCAGGAAGCTTACGACTACTGACTCTTTGAAAGTCTTTGGAATAGATACAGCTTCTTCTATGTTGTTAAAGAGTATTCTTAGAAATGGAAGCATTTCTGCCACACAGGCATTATAAACTTCAGTGGTAATACAGTTGCTTCCACTGACTTTAGTTTGCCGTTCTTTTAAGGGTGGAAGTTATTCTCTCAGCCACTGTTTACTTTGACAGAGCACTTTTCTGATTGCTGGAAACTTGAGGTAGCTGAACCAAAGCAAAATATTCAGACAATTACTCAAGCGTTACTGCCGGATCTTCTTCGTAAATCTCTCTATAGTGATGGAGAAATATCTCTGCTGTCCTTTGGGTTTTGGCCTCAATCACCCCGCAGCTGGATTTTCTATTTGATTGACTAGCTGCCTACTCTTCTGACTTTTTGTCGACCATTCCAAATACTTTCCCACATGCTGATTCTCTTCATAAAGCTTCTTTTGGAAAGCTTCACTCCCAGTATTTACCTCTAGAATAAAAATATCCCTAAATTCTTGCTTTGCTCTGGTGAGCTGGTCTTATGCTAACTGCCTAGCCGATGGGCCCATTGTCTTTGAGGCTTTCCTCATCACGATCGCTACTGTAGCCTGAAAAATCTGAATCTTGTGAGTCCGGACAGTGGCTAGGTTAGCCTTGTAGGATATTACCTGGCCTCTTAATGCTGCCTTAAATGCCTCCATACTGTAAAAATTGAACCAGTATTTGAATTAATCTAAAAAAACTCCCAGATGAACTGCCACATTTCAATTAGCCAAGTTTGATTGGAAAGTAATGACTTCTCAAATTGCCATTATGGCCTCTTACCTCCCCAGCTTCCCATATAACCTCCAGCCAAATGGTCTGAAAAAGAATTTGCCAAAGTCTCGACCTTCCCTCTTTTCAATAGCTTTGATAAAAGGAATGAGTCCATTCAAGAGGCGGACCGAAACCTGGAGGAGTAGCATGTGTATGGTGTGATTTCAGGATAAATAATAAGGCGCCATAGGTCTACCAGCACCATATCCTGCTTGATTGTATTCAGGATCTTGGCAATCTTGTGCTTAAGCTGTTTTTTATCTTTATTAGAGGTGTCCAAGGACAAGTCTTGTATATAATTAAAATCGCCACCCAGTTTTTAGGTCAAGCGTTAGAGTTCGACGTGTTGTATACTTTAAGTATACTTATACTGTGGTTCAAAGCTATTTCATTTGTTGGTTGCAGTGTCCTTTAAAAATCCTTGCTTGCTAATGGTCAATTCTGCCTCTTTCTTCTGCTTTTCTCTTTTTGGGAGCAGCACCAACTACTGTATAATTACTCTATGTCCTGTGTTTATCTCTTCTGTGGGGGACTTTTTTTTTTAGTATTTGCCTGTTTGTCTTAGACTGTGGGTGCTTGTTCAGTCCCTCCTCCCCACCAGCTCCCTCTGCAAACAAAAAAACAAAAGCAGAGGGGGGCTTTTCCAGGGCCAGCTTGCCCTCCCATCATCGTCTTTCTCTTGTTTTATTTTGCAGTCCATAGGTGCTTAAGTACAGAGGAAGCCATGCCTCCTCATACTTCTGCTGTGTCTAGTTTCGGTTCTCTCTGGCTCCAATGCGGAATTTTGAACAACACAAATGCTGGAGCCTGGACAATGTCTAAGCTCATGCCGAGCCCTTTCTCAATGCAGGCAGAGCCTGCTGCCATGTGATCAGCAGCTTCTCAGCTCTGAATTGCTGCCAGCAACAGGACCGGATGACCCTATCAAACCTCTCCCGCCTCGTTGTTTGGAATAAAGCCTCAGCTCTGTTTCACAGCTTTCAGTCTGGCACAGGCATTTAATTTCACTGGTTTCCATAGAATTTTAAGGAGAGAATTCCAGCTGGTAAAGGTGGGCGCAGGGACGCGTCCATGTTCTCTATTTTGCATAATATGTGAGGGTCATTATTTATTAAGGCAGAGCTTGACAGTGCCATACAATGTATAAAGACAATGTTATCTGGCACATAGACAGCCTCATTTGAAAGTTCAGCTGCACTCAACTCTCAAGGGGCGGCATGAAAATATTGTTGTGTGCACAGCTCAAGGCAGAGAGATTCCACCATGAAACTCTAGATGGTTTACTTAAGCCTCGAAAGCTGCTTTCCTCAGCAGCATTCTGCTTTCTTTCTTCCCTCATTTACAAAAAATTAAAATAATGTGAGCATTAGCTAAAACCTTCAGTATGTCTTTTTGATCAAAGGTGTTTTCATTCATTGGCACGCCTGTGCATGCAAGCGCATAGGGGAAAAGACTGTTACCTCAAATCCTCACCGCCATGAACTCTGCCTCTTCGGGCATAGTGTAGTGTTTGTCCCACCCTTCCATAATTGTGAATGAGTCTGACCAGGAAGAGGGCAGAGGGAAGCGACTGTCCAAGAAGATTTTTTATTCTTCCTCTGTCCTTGTTGCTTGATCCCACTTGCCCCCTAGTGCACTCTTGCTAGCGCCATCGTTGTTGTTTACTCCTCCCCATTTTTACTTGGTTTATCTGTTACTTGTCTGTAGATATGTGTGGACGGGAGATTTATGAGGCTTTCAGTCACTTATTTCCCACAGAGAGTCTGCTCTAAAGCCCTATCAGTCCTTTTCGGCTGTTCACCATAGATGCTGTTCTTGCAGTTCGAGACAGGCAAGAAAGAAAATGTACTTGAAAACAGACTTCAGGAAGAAAAATTAAAGGAGTGCAAAAACTGGCAACAACACTGACTGATGAAGCTAATTGGTCTGGTTCAATTTTATTGTTGCTTGCCTTCTCGTTTTGCTTGGTAGTTTTGCTGTTTGTATGCACTAAACCCACCTGAGTATTTCCTTGACTGACTTCAGTGCGCTGCAAACAACGATAGCAGCAGTTCTATATGCACAGTCAATTATAAACTCGAAAAGATCAAAGGCTGATGTGGCATTAAATGCACTAGTGCTCAGGACCTAGACAGAAGTCAGGGTGTATATATCAGGACCAAGGACTCACCTATCTTTCCAAGAATACGTGCATTTCTCACAAATAACTGCACTTCTTGACACTTTTTACATTAAAACTTCCATTTATTTTTCATTTATATCCACAATGAATGAAATACAGCTAGTTATAAGTGCGCCTGCCCAAGCCCACAGCTGCTTATTTTGCAACCAAATCTGCACAAAAACACCATACTCTAAGAATGTAATTTAGAAATGCTTTGATCTCCGTACATGATCGTTAGGTCATATTTTGCTTTCATAATTCTAAGGGCAGTAAAAGTATTGCCGCTGACTTGAATAACACCACTGTCACTTATTGCAGTGCTCTCATAGTCCATCGGTTCAATGGTAGATTAAAGCAAGTTACTGGTTGTAATTTCCGTTTTTAATCTTCTTTTTAATGTAGTTACTTTAATTACGTAAATGCCATATTTTTACATCCGAGAATAGAGTACACGTGGCAATTTTCCTTCCTCGGCGAGACGGTGGCAACTAAATTTCTCACACTGCAAATATGAGATAATACATTTTATTCCCAAATATTTCTTTATATCGCTCAGAGGCTCCAAAGAAATCGCCACAATGCTGCTCTGTGATTTTTAAGTGGCATTGGTGTACAAGTTAATGCTACCAATGCTCATTTTTCCTCTTTGGATTAAGGGCTGAAGGTGGAGTTGGCCCTGCAGTGATTTAAATGCTGTGGTTTACAGGTAGGTCTGTGTAGGAGGTGCTCTGCCCGGGAATTGCAGCACTCCAGAGGTTGCAATCCTATGCACTGCATTTTAGTGAACACTAAGGAGTAACAAGTGGTATGTCTGAAAGTGCCACACGACATGAGCCTCAGCTTCTTGCTGCGGGAAACTGCTGCCTAAGCATATCAGTGCTCTGCATAGTCTTTCATCCCTAATAACTGGTATCTTCAGTTTTGTGTTACTCATGTTGTCTACCTCAATAAAATGGCATGAGTTCTGACTGGAACCTTTGATGTGCAAGTTTCTATTCATCATGTGCATTAATCTACAGCACTAGCCTGTTTGATGAAATAGCAGCCATTGTGATGATCACACTCATTTGGTCATTCCCAGCGTAGCAAGAACTGAAAAACTTAACTCTAGGTATTTCTTAGTAATGTTTGTACAATTTAAAAAAAACACACTTATGTCAAATATTACAAAAAGATCACGCTTGGTACACAGTAAGCCGTTAGATATTTGCACAACCTGCAATCGGTGGCACCATTGCAGTGATGCAGCCCTGTCTGACGCATAAGCCCTCCCTCTCTTGGTGCTTGGGAACCCTACATTCAGAAGCACTGGGGGAAAGCTGCATGACCACCTATATGCATATCTTGCTCATATTCAAAGCATAGGATTAACACAGAGTCTGACTCTATAAATAGATAGGGGCTTGCTGTGTATGATCTTCCCACTTCTTCAGGCCTATAGAACCTTTTGAAGACTCTGGAAGTGCATCACATTCCAGTTCAGGTTCAACCCCACCTCTCACCAGCGGCCCTTCTTTTGGAAGCCATATAATCACTTCATTTTGCCAATTGTCAAATAACAAAAACAGGTTAAATGATATTGTTAGAAATTGGCTCTCTAGGTGGCAGTCGGTTCACACCATGTCCAAGTAGGGAGCCTCACTTTAGTCAGGATAACGAAGATACCTCTCACATAACCCCTGCTCACCCCCTTGGCAGAGTGGCATGAGCAGTCAGTCTTATCTCAGAAGCAATGTGTAAAGCACTTGCACATAACACACAGTAACAAATGAAGACACTACAAAAGGACACCACACCAGTTTTCGAAAAATAGCCAATATTTATCTATATAAAACAGGACCAAATACGATAAAAATCCAACATACAGTTAATAAATATACGAATTCTGCAAGATTTACTCAAAAATACAGTTCCTTGGAGTTGATAGCTCCACCTGGGGCTATCACAGCGTTGTAATCAACAAAACCAACATTGCAGGCTAGCTGTGACGTCGCAGGCCAGCTACGGTGTCGGGAAGACCCACAAACACTACCTTTGGAATTGCAGGGTGTCGTGATCGTCGCGATGAGCTCAAGAGAGCTGCGTCGCTGATGTTTCGGTGTTGGTTCCAGAATCGGTGCGGAAGTCGTCGGGCCCTTGAAGTCACATGCCTTGGGGATCGAGCTCCGGGCTGAGTTCACAGCGGTGTTCACAGGCCATGGTGCAGGCAACGGCACCGGTGTCAGCAGAAACGGTATCGTCAGGAATGTCCAGGCTGCGATGTCAGCAGATGATGCCGGAGTGCAGGGCCCACAGGTCGCAGTGCGAGCAGCGGGATGGTAAAGTTGTCCGATGACGGCATCGGTGAGACCAGGGTTGTGGTGTGAAGCAGAGCAGTGCAGCTCCGTGAGGCATCAGCCGGTCACGTGCAGGCCAGCAGCTTCGTTAGCAGCGTCGCAGTGGTTTCTCCTCTTGAACAGCACAAAGCACACAGTTTCCAGTGCTGCAGTTCAAGGAACCTGAAGTCTTTGGTGTTCCTGAGACTGCCAACAGGAGGCAAGCTCTATTCCAAGCCCTTGGAGAACTTTCTCAAGCAGACACACAGCAAAGTTCACCATTTGCACTCTTGTCAGGCAGAAGTAGCCACTGCAGGCTAGTCCAGCAAAGCAACACAGCAAAGGGACAGTACTCCTCCTCCAGCTCTTCAGCTCTTCTCCTGGGCAGAGGTTCCTCTTGATTCCACAAAGATTTTTAAAGTCAGACGTTTTGGGTCTTCTTCTTATACCCTGTTCTGCCTTTAAAGTTGGCAAACATCAAAGCAAAGTCTCAAGTGTTTGCAAGATCCTTCCTGTCCAGTCCAGGCCCCAGACGCACACCAGAGGGTTGAAGACTGCATTGTGTGAGGGCAGGCACAGTCCTTTCAGGTGTAAGCGACCCCTTCTCCCTCCACTTTAGCTCAGATGGCCCATCAGGATATGCAGGCTACACCCCAGACCCCTTTGTGTCACTGTCTAGAGGGAATTTACAACAACCCAACTGTCAAACTAACCCAGACATGGAATCCACAATCAGGCAGTGTCACTGAATGGTTTAAGCAAGAAAATGCCCACTTTCTAAAAGTAGCATTTTCAAACTCACAATCCAAAACCCAACTTCACTAAGAGATTTATTTTTCAATTGTGAGTTCAGAGACCCTAAACTCCATATTTCTAAAGTTATTTAAAGGCAGCCCCCATATTAATCTATAAGGAAGATAGGCCTTGCAACAGTGAAAAATGAATTTGGCAGTATTTCACTGTTAGGACATATAAAATAGACCAATACATGTCCTACCTTTCAAATACACTACATCCTGCACACGGGGCTACCTAGGGCCTACCTTAGGGGTGCCTTACATGTACCAAAAGGGAAGGTTTGGGCCTGGCAAGCGGGTACACTTGCCAGGTCGAATTGGCAGTTTAAAACTGCACACACAGACACTGCAGTAGCAGGTCTGAGCCATGTTTACAGGGCTACTAATGTGGGTGGCACAACCAGTGCTGCCGGCCCACTAGTAGCATTTGATTTACAGCCCATAGGCACCTCTAGTGCACTTTACTAGGGACTTACTAGTAAATCAAATATACCAATCAGGAGTAAACCAATCAATAATACAATTTACCTAGGGAGCACTTGCACCTTAGCACTGATCAGCAGTGATAAAGTGTAAAGAGACAATAAACCAGCAGAAACAGAGTCAAGTAAATCATAAAAACAGGAGGTCAGAAAGCAAAAAGACAGGGGAGACACACCAAAAAGCTGCCAGGTCTAACAGATATAAATTTCAGATTAAATTTATTTTTTTGTGCTGTTTGATCAAAAGCACTCACTTTCATATAATATAATGGTGACCAGTTTGTGTGTCTCATTATAATGTTGTGATCTTTCATCAGGAGACTAATGGTTGAGGCACTGTCCCTTCCTCACCCGAAACAGTTTAACCTTCTCGAGCTGTACTGGTGAGAGAGCCCCCGTAAAGGAACTACAATTTACTTGGCTCAAATCATGCAATAGGTGACCGCCAAAACCATTTCTTCGGATCACTCTGTGGGTACGAGGCCCTTGAGTGAAACCAAACCAAAACACATAGGTAAAAGACTATGGGGGTAATTCCGACCCTGGCGGTCAAAGACCGCCAGGGCCGCGGATGACGGGAGCACCGCCAACAGGCTGGCGGTGCTTCCTAGCCCATTCTGACTGCGGCGGTAAAGCCGCGGTCAGAAAGCTGGGGACGGCGGTTTCCCGCCGGTTTACCCCCGGCTGGGCGAATCCGCCAGGGCAGCGCTGCCTTGGGGATTCTGACCCCCTTCCCGCCAGCCTGTTTCTGGCGGTTTTCACCGCCAGGAAGAGGCTGGTGGGAACGGGTGTCCTGGGGACCCTGGGGGCCCCTGCACTGCTCATGCCACTGGCATGGGCAGTGCAGGGGTCCCCTAACAGGGCCCAGGGCGTCTTTTCACTGTCTGCTTAGCAGACAGTGAAAAGCGCGACGGGTGCAACTGCACCCGTCGCACCGCCGCAACACCGCCGGCTCCATTCGGAGCCGGCTCCTGTGTTGCGGCCCTCATTCCCGCTGGGCCGGCGGCCGCTAACTTGCTTAGCGCCCGCCGGCCCAGCGGGAATGTTAGAATGCGGGAAGCGGTATTTTGGCCGTTAGAATGAGGGCCATTGTCATTTACAATGCCAACAGCTCTAACTCTCTCGCAAATGCGGGACCTTTTTCATTGCAAATGCTTGTTCTTTTTGTAAAGATTAATAGTTGGCCCACAATAAATCTCCTTGGTAGAAACATAGTTTAGTGTAGTCCTTGAGTACCCAGTGGACACTACTATATCCTAATTTCGGCATGTCATCCTCATTTTCATGTTCAAAACTCATCATAAGAGGTATTTACTTCACTCGGAAATACCTCACCCAAGAATTATGGTATCTACTAACTGTGGTAAATAGTCCACCGTATTGCGCATGACTTGTAACGAGGGACAATGGGGCATATTTATACCCTGTTTGCACTGAATGTGTGTCAAAAATTTTGCGCAAACCATGCACCATATTTATACAATGACGCCCGAGCCTGCGAATGCCAAAAGTCCGCTGTGTGCGTCATTTTCTAGATGCGGGAAAGCGCCTTGCGTTAATGACATGCAAGGTAGGCGTTCCCATACAAAAAATTACTTAAACACCTGTGCACCATATTTATGCTACAGCGCAAAAATGATGCTCGGCCGGGAGGCGGAGGTGGAAAATGGCACACAGCCCGATTTGACTAAAAATATAACGCCTGGGTCAGGGCAGGCATTAAAATGGGGCAAACACACCAGTACTTAAGGAAAACACACAGAAGCAACAGCAGAGCTCCAAAAGGAAGACATGGAGGTGCTTTTCATCCAGCATGCACGCCGACGCAGAGCACAGGACCAACAACTGCAGCTTCTACAACACCAGCAGGGACCCCAAAGGCAACACAGAAGGCAGGAGAGGATATTCCGCACTAGGACAACGCTTCTGGGCGTCCGGCAACAAGACATCATCCAGAGGTACAGACTCAACTGGCAAGCCATTCAGCAGCTGCTGCGCAACATTGAGCCACAGTTGGCACCCAGCTTGCAGACACCCCACACCACTCCACCAGAAACCAAGCTGCTAGATGTACTCTGCATGTTGGCAAGTGGCTCCTTTCAAACCATTGGTGTCCTGGTTGCTGGGATCTCACAGCCCTCATTCTCTGCCTTCCTACCCAAGGTATTGGATGCCATCATCTCACTCACACCCCACCACATCAGCTTCCCCAACACACAGCAGAAGCAGCAGGAGACCAAACAGGGCTTCTACCAAATCAACGACTTCCCACACGTGCCTGGTGCCATTGACTGCACACATGTACGCATTGTGCCACCTGCTGCAACCGAACATCTATACCTCAACAGGAAGCATACACACTCCATCAATGTGCAGGCCATTGTCGATCACCGGGGATTGATCACCAACATCGTGGCAAAGTATCCTTGGAGTGTACATGATTCATTCATCTTCATTCACTGCACCATCAATCAACACTTCCAGGATGGACGATATGGACATGGCCTACTTGTTGGTAAGTACAGAAACCTACTTATGCACACACTGCACAGCAACCCTCTAGGACAAACAACACATACATCACTACATTGACACGCGGCTAGACACTGAGGTTGTGACATTGCTAGGCATGTCTGATATCCTGACCCATTTGGATACACACCTATGGACAAATGACAGATCCAAATAACAACAGATGCCAGTCCACAGACACAAGGGAACAATTTAAAACAACACAATGACATGGCCTCAACTGGCAGTGCAACTTGGAAGATTAATCTTTCAATATCACATCAATAACACTCAATCAAACACCCTTCCAAGAAATAAGTACAGTGTAAGGGGTGTGTAATGTGTATTGCTGCAGGTCAAACACCATGACACACATAGCATGATGATGATGACTACAACGAAGGTGACATGGAATCATTGAGGCAGTACCAATATCTCACATCACTCCTGCTCTGACATTGCCCACTACCAATAAGCAAGTGGACTGTGATAAGAACACATATTGATGTGACAATATTGAAAGTGCACATTCCTACACATACAGTTTGAGACAATTACACATATACACAACAGATGTACAAGCATATGGACCTTCTGACACTGTGAATGACAACATCACAACCAAGTTAGCCAGCTGAACCAGAACATGTTCAGTAGTATAAGTACACGTTTGAACCTGAGTCGACTCGGCAAGGGCAGAGAAATAGGTCTGCAGAGAACTTGTCACACATGGGATATTTGTGCATTGTCAATTGTCAACACGTCAGTTCTGACAACTTATGGAGATGTGTTGTACATTGTCACTTTGCCAAATCTAAGGGCCTCACTGATGTTCAACTAATTCTATTGCATATGTTAAATTGGGTGGGATGTCCAGGCCATATAGATGCAACCGTGTTACCACCACTGTGGAATTAATTCTGTGTATGGAAGTATCATGTCACCCCCAGGTAAGACACATGAACACCTCTTTCACATCACATAATGCAAGGGAGTACACAATGTACTGCAACTCTACAAAAATACCGCTGACATCTGGTCAATCAGCAAAACACCAGTTCAGATAATGAAACAACCCAATGCTGATGGTACATCCTAGAAGCCTAAGATTCCACACAATAGCACAAACACCGATGAGTCACAGACAACACAAGAGAACAACCGCCATGCAAAGTGATAATCATGGTGCAAGCAACATCAACATTTTCTCACTCATTTTCTCTTTCAGCTGATCAGGGGTAAGGGATCCAGCCATGGATCATGACCCCATTTTCAAACCCAAGCACAGGATCAGAGTGTGCCTATAATGAGGCACATCGGAGGACACGCATCATAGTCAAGAGGACCTTTGGCATCCTGAAGTCAAGGTTCAGGTGCCTCTACATCACCAAAGGCAGCCTCCTATACTCACCAGAAATGGTCTGCAAGATCATTTTGACCTGTGCCATCCTGCACAACATATGTGTAAGGAGGAACATTCCCCTATATGAACCCGACCCACAAATGCCTGAAGAGGAGGATGTTGTCCATCAACATGAGGGGGACTATCCAAACACAGCTGCAGGATTGCGTCGCAGACTACACATTGTCCAAAATTTCTTTTAACTCTACTCACCATCACCACTGTCTTACCATATGTCAATAAACACCTATTCTAATCACTAAATCATGGTCTGGGTAATCATTTTTGCATTACATTAACCCTAAGAATCATTATCAGAGTGTAGCCTCATGGAGCATTGCAGAAATACATATTAGGGTACAGAAAAATCCACATCACATTTGATGGGTATGAATGTACACCCAATTTCACACACACTGTAAATGACATATATCCTGTCCATTTCACCTTTGAAGGGCAATAGCAGAGGAGCACAGCTATTTCACACATACATGTTGGCAGCATGGTTCATTGCAGCATATGGCACACAACAAAGACACCATCATTCTCTAAGGAAAAAAATGCCTCATGCATGAGGCAGTGGATGTGCTATAGCATTGGTAACAAGAAGGTATGACCAGAGCCTTGACAGCAGTAAGTGTGACATCAGCTATCTTTGCAAGGAGTATGTGTGACAAGAAATCCATGTAAGCAGCAAATGGATAGCACGAGTGCCCCAGGTATGACTAGCATTGATCACAAGACATCTCCTGCACATGCCATCCCAGGTCATAAGTCCTGTCACTGACATGTTCTCAGTCTCACCCCACCCTTCTTCAGGGGGCCCTGGAAATTGAATATTTGTACACAGATAATCCCTCTTCTACACACACCCAGACTCACATTCTGACTTCAGTGTGCTTCCCTCTTTAGTATGGGATGCCATAGTCATCGTTCTTCTGTCTGCATGGACTTCTGGTCGAATAATGCTCTGCCTTGTAGTCTGAAGGACCTGTAATCACTTGTCCATTGCTTCCCATGTGAAAGGTACTGTTGGCCCTTTGAACTTGATTCGCACCTACAGCACTTGTGAGAGACTGAAGCTGCACACCTGTGTGCACCTCCATGCAGACCAGCCATTTGAACATGCACTGCCCTTACAGCTGCCTGGAATGGCCTAGAAACTGCCATTATATGTATATCCCTGTTATGCATTGCCATATAAATCACCTGGGTAACACAGGCCTTGGGTTATTGTGTTATGTTCCAACACACAGGACAAATACAGTTTTCATTTTCCACAGTGTTATTCCAGCTTTGACCAGTCTCAGTCTGCTCACTGTGTATTTGCCTTGTTCATCTTTATTCCTGATTGACCCTGCATCCTGTTAGCCTGACTGGTTCCTGTCTTTGCGTCACCATAAAGGTTCCCTGTGGCTACATTTGTCTCATAGTTGCTTTCCATGCCCTCACTCTTCTCCTGGGGTATTGTGTCATGTAGGTCTACAATGAATACTCAAATACATTGTATAGCATAATCAGTTTACTTATTGTATCATGGGGTGGCACACCAAGGTTGCCCTGTTGTCAGTCTCATAAAATGTCTGCAGTGCCATAGCTGGACTATCCCCATGTGTGTTCTCAATTCCTCTCGACTTTTGTTCAATTCAGCTGTGAAGAATACTTTGCAAATGCAGGGAATGGCTCCACAGACTCATGAGTAGACCTGCACGTAACTGTGACAACATGGACCCCAATAACAATGCAGGCTACACATGGCCCCACACACTTGAACTGGACACCTTTGTGCAATTAACCACTAGAAATATGTGCACACGTGCTGCTTGGTCTGCTGGTCCTCCACTGCCACAGGAGAAACATAGGTCATTTATATGACTCAAACTGTGGCGTGACACTACATTTGTTGATTGGTTTTGGGACCCGGTGTCACAAACACCGTACCCACATAGCATTTTCCAATGCCTGACTCATGGGTAGTATACAAACAAGTGCCTAGGAAGTGGTATCCAACATTCAAGGACATGTGGTGGCCTAGTCTTGGAACTTTGCCATGATCAACTGTCTTCTATCTCTCCTGTGCATGGTTTGTCATTGGCAATGCTTATGTCCCAAAAAACCTGGGAAGTTCACACAGCATTTGTTGCTACGTGTATGACGAACACATTTCCTTTCACATTTCCACACTGAATAGCATTCGATGGTTGGCCACATTGAGAACACATGCATACAAGCACATTTAAGAAAACGCGTCTTGTGATGTTCACACAGTGGGACAACTACATTAGCAAGAGCCAATTCACACACATTGACACACAGGCAATGAGTTACTGTATTGAGTTGCGTAGCCTTGCTATCTTCTATTGACGCACAACATGCCCAAACTGGGTAATACCAATTTGTATTCCACACGTTTGGACATCTATTGCATCAGTGAAGAGTGCAAATCCTGGACAACAACTAGAGGATCATGGTCCGCAGTAGTATGATCTGTTACATGTGCCCATACACCGGAATGCACAATGTAGGTGCAAACAGTCTATCTCTGTATAGTCACACCTGTCGTGTCCTATCAAAATTGAGAAATGACCCAAACCCAGTAAAAGATAGAAATTTGGACGCATACAGGTCAAAAAAGACGCACATGCATCAAAAAATGCTGCATATGCGTGGAAAAATTATGCTCACTGCCATGATACATCCATTGGCCCTGAGCGGTAATTCCCACACTGTACCCCATGAAATTGGTTAAGTATGTAAAATATGGATGCAGTGTAATTTCTAAGCATGTGCGTAAAAATAAAATGACGCACAGACTGTAAGCGTCATAATATTTTGACGCATAACAATAAAAACGCACCACATTTGAGGCAGGAAGTGATGTAATAGGACATCCTGTTTACAGAATTGGTACAGTGGGTGTACTTTCACTTTGCAGTCTGTGATTTTTCCTGACTGTGTGGCTGTGTTTGGACTTGTCTATCTGTGCATATTGTGAATTTGTCTCCTGTGTGGTCTTTAAATTGTCTTTTGGTGTTTCCTAATTGTCTATGTTATCCTGTGTAAGTGTATTTTTGTCATTTCTGATGTCTAATTTTGTATTTGTACTTTTGGGAGTCTGTTGTGGGTACTGTTAGTTTTGGGATAGTTGGGCTGTTTTACTGTTAATTAGTTTTAATTTCTCTCTCCTACTTTCCCTTCATTATCCTCTGTACCCCTTTATTACATCTTTTTTTTCAAGCATGTTGGGTAGGCCACGTCTTGGTAGTATGGGAGACGAGGAGCTGGGGGGATTTATTTGGCTGGTGTGCCACTTCCTCCCATTAATGATTGAAGCAGGTGGCCGTGTGATACAGGGGTATCACACAGAGGCAAGGAGGCTCCAGTGGGCAAAGGTCTTGTATAATTTAAAAAGAATCTACAACACACCACTCAATGACCACCAGCTGAAACACCGTTGGGCTGACCTGGTTGCCAGGGAGCAAGACCTGTTGGACCACCTGGGGATTGTGATTGCTGGCCCTGTTGGTGAGTACAATTCAGAGTAATGTGGACATTTAAATACTCTGTAGTGAAAGTAGCAGATTTGTTCATATGCTGCAGGTAATGTTTTTGGACATGTGGAATGCAAGTTAAACATACAGTTGCCGTGAGTTATACAATAATTCCTACACATTACCGTCATTTGCTGACGCAACAGCTGCACTAACTTACAAAAGACAACAGGAGCCTGTAAATGAGTGCTCCCTTCACGTCAATAGATGATGCAAATGTGGCTCTAACATATGTTTTATGCATGGTCTGTGAGTGTACCAGGAAAGACATGTTTTTAATCCAGATATTTTCAAGAAATAATGTGTCCCTCAATTATTTCTGATACATGTCTGAACTGGAATCTGACACATACCTAACAAGTTATATCTGACCTCAGGTAACATCTTAGGCTGACTTGGTTGTGCCGCAATTAAATTAGGGATGGATGCTAAAAGTAAGGCACATGGGTTCATATCAAAATGTTTGGTGCAACTTACCATAGCTGTGGCACATACAATGAAGCAAATGATACAAATTGAGGGGTAACAACTATCCATGGCCCTCTGTGCATTGTACCTGTGTGTTTTACATTGGTCTTAGTCACAATAGCTGGCCCGATCTAATGCATTTGCCATCTGTGTTACTCTATTGCCATGTGCTTCTCATAAGTTATGGGATCATCATGGGATATGTCACGTATGCATGATCACAATGGATAAAGTGTATGATGTCATGCAAGGGACCACTGACCAATTGCATCATACATATAACGTTGACTAATACTTAGCTAGTTTAGTTTGGCACACCCATGTTGATCAAGTTCAGCATATGTTTAATAACTAACTTCCCAGTATGGAGGCTATCACTGAAATGGGTGTTTGCTAAGATCAGTAGACCAGCATTCCTGTGACTGCTCTCATTCCGAAGGTTCATACAAATTGAAAACTACATCAGCATGATTAACACACTGGTACATTTGCTAAACCATGCATTAATAATATCAAGGTGTCAGTTTGCTATCAACCAAATTGGCAAATGTCCGCTGATCAACCAAATTGGCAAATGTAAGATGATGAATATGGCTCATCTGTGATCTCCGAAACCCATATTGGGTAAACAGGGCAATGAAAGACACATTTCAGGAGCAATGACTACACCTGTGCTCATGCAGTCTGTCATGGATGAATACAATGTACACTGTCAACATATATCTCCTTGCTGTATCCAAATATGAAAACTGGTCAATCCATGGCTAGCCTCAAACTGTCACCAAATAATGCACAGGATCCCTGCCATTATGGTGTCATGGGGGCATATGTGGCTCAGGGTACCCCTTTAATGTACCATATATAACCTAGACACAATACAGACCCTACATGTAAGGGACCATAGAAAGCATGATAAATCATGCCCTTAATTCAACCCACAGGTGCATCACACAGTAAAGGATTGTCCTTTGATGCCCAAGCCACAATACCTGAGTGACTGGTATTGCAGTCCTCCAGGAAAGAGCTTTGCATGTCTCTCATTGATACACATGAGAGGAGTGCACTCCATAAATGAGTCTGCAAACAAATGATGGAGCATGGTTGCCACCACATGATAGTTATGGCCACTGCATGTGTGCAGACATGTGTGTGTCACTCACTGGAGTGGCCGGTCTGTACATGTTTGCAGTGGTATGTCGGTTGCAGTATCATCATGCCTGAGAGGCTTGACTTTCTGATGTAATCTTACACACAGTAATTGTATTTGGAAGTGTTGTACAGTGCACAGACATTGAGCACATTTCTCCCTTCCATGCTTTACAGGTGGACCTGCCCCCTACACTATCGGAGAGGTGGCTCGATTTGCGGACCCAGACATCTCCAGTAAGTGTTGATATTTCTGTTCTGTGTTGTGTTTGCTGCTGTTGAGTGATTGACTCCTGTGTGTTGGACACATAGCAAGGTATGATGCACTGGTAAATGAGTGGATATGTTCCATGAGTGGAGTATCATTTTTTTCCATCTTTGAGTTAGCCAATCATTAGCGTATAGTCATATTTTGGAATTGTAGTTCAGCCCTGTAGGCACGACCATGTGAATAGGGTGACTTTTGTGGATAAAACTTTTATTAAGAAAATTTAGCAGAGGACAATCTTTATGATTTAGTCAGCAAGTCACACCCTGAATCTCACAGAATAGGGATGCCAAAGTCTTACCCACAGGCTCGAGCATCCCTATTCGCTAATGAACATGTTTGACTGTATGATTGACTTCCTAGCAGCATGTAGCTCCACATGTTGTGCTACGTGTATGAGGCACTTGAGTACAATGGCCTAGGTGTACATGCAGCTAATGGCCAGATGTGTGCTTGCATCTATCTGCTTGCTGTAAGTCATGTGTTACTGGTATGAAATGATGTTGACAATTGTCTGCCTTTCCAAACATAAATGTGGATGGGATTGTCCAAGGTTTGGGTGTATCCTAGTTGGACATCCTCCTTACCTGTGGTGGACTGCCCAAACCCATGTACAGCTGTCCAAAGCTTCCGGGGAGTCCTAGATGTTGGAAAGTATTTCTTGCTTGTCCATCCCCCCCCCTCAAGCACAGGCGTAGGGTTATGAAATGTGTACCTAGGACTGATGATCCAAGTTTAGTACACAGACATGTAAATCTGTAAATCACTTGTCCAAAACTAGGATACCCACTCATGATTAGCAACTGCATTCCATCCTGGCAATTCCATTTACAACTCACAGATCTTGTGGCCCTTGATTGTCATCCAGAAGTTAGTCATTAGTTGGCCTGTCACATGTGGAGGACTTGTCAGCATTTCTTACATGACAAATGGCTGAACAATGAGGCATTGGTCATTTAAGTTGTTACACATCTTTTAGAGCATTGCTGTGCTGTTTGATAGGACATGTGTAGGCTGCGTTGGCATGTACTTCCTGAGGGACAATCAGTGATCTGTATGATGATATGTCCTGTTTCTGGTACATTAGATGTATTGTCTGATTTACTTCTGGAGCCATATCACACAATGAAGTACCTAACGTATAGTTTTTTTTTTTTTAACAGATGCCAATATGAATCCCCTCCAGATTTGGGAGTTTCAGAGCCGGGCGATGCGTTACCGCCACATTCTGGATGTGGAGTCTGGGTTTCGCAACATGGCAAGGCGTTATCGCCATGAAAGAGCCTCTGGAGTGTGGAGGGCATTTGCTCAAGGGGGCCCTTCCGTGTCCACCACAGTCACCACCACCAGCACCACCACAACCAACCAGGTGGCACCAACCATTGCAGGCACCTTTGCTGAACCCTCAACCTCCACTGCTCCAGGACCAATCACAGCACTACCTGCACCTCCTCCTACACGCATGGCACAGACAAGGGGACATACATCTTCAACTGGCACCCAGAACACCCCTGCTGCAGTCATTGACCCAGCAGACATTCAGCAGATGCAACGTGACATTGACCGTATGTTGAGGAAAATGAACAGGCTGCAGCAGGAGGTGGCACAAGTGAATAGGAGAGTGCGTGCCATAAAGAAGACCCTGCAGAGGGAGAACTTGTAAACATTTTACCCTCAGCCATGATTCCCTCCCCTCCCTCCTCTTTCCTGGTTCTTTTCATTAGTGGGTTTAGGGGGCTTAGTGTTAGGTTAGAATAGGCTGTTAGTTTAGTTAGTAGTAGTGGGTGGGGGGTGGGGTATGATACTTTTAATATCTGTTTTTTATTATGTGTGTGGGTGGGTGGGTGTTCGATGATGTTGGGGTTTTGGTGTTGAAAAAAAAAATTTCAAAAAAAATATTTTTAAAAAAGGCAAAAATATATATATTTGTTTAGTATAAGATAGTATGTGTTTAGGTTAGTATATTTTGTCCTCCATGTGTCCCATCTTATAAGGGGGGTGGGGGTTTGATGTTTAGATCGTTTTGTTAAATGTGATAAGTAAGTTTGGCTTAGTTTAGTTAGGGCCAGTTGTGGGTAATGTGTAGTTAGGACAGGTTAGGTTAGGTAAGGTGTTTCCCCAGGTTTTAGATTCCTTTTTTACTGTTAAATAAATATTTAGGTAATCCTTTACAGTATGTGTCACATGCTTGGGGATCAGGGCCTTGGCATGGGTGAACAGTGTCTCATTAGTATTTGCATTTGTGTCCCATCCTGCAACCAATCCCCAATTGAGCTGTTACATTGGCAGCTACACCAGAGCTACTTTGCTAAGATTCTGCCATCCATTGCACCCAGCACTCAAAGTTACTATGGATCCCAAAGTGTTGTTAATTTTTGATGCATGTTTTCAATATCACATACTTTGTGACCAGAATTGGTATTGAGGACACAGGGGGTCATTCTGACCCCGGCCGGCGGCGGTAGCCGCCGGCCTGGCTGGGACCGCCAGAAGACCGTACCGCGGTCAAAAGACCGCGGCGGTCATTCTGGGTTTCCCACTGGGCTGGCGGGCGACCGCCAAAAGGCCGCCCGCCAGCCCAGTGTGAAACACCCATCCACGATGAAGCCGGCTCCGAATGGAGCCGGTGGAGTGGAAGGTGTGCGACGGGTGCAGTAGCACCCATCGCGAATTTCAGTGTCTGCTGAGCAGACACTGAAATTCAAAGTGGGGCCCCCAGGGGCCCCACGACACCCCTCACCGCCATCCTGTTCCTGGCGGTCGAAACCGCCAGGAACAGGATGGTGGTGAGGGGGTCGGAATCCCCATGGCGGTGCAGCAAGCTGCGCCGCCATGGAGGATTCCCATGGGCAGCGGAAAGTCGGCGGTACACCGCCGACTTTCCGTTTCTGGCCGCGGCTGTACCGCTGCGGTCAGAATGCCCAACGGAGCACCGCCAGCCTGTTGGCGGTGCTCCCGCGGACCCCGGCCCTGGCGGTATTTACCGCCAGGGTCGGAATGACCCCCACTGTGTTAAGTCTGCCTGCAGCCTGATGGCGAAGCCTTATAAGTAGAGTGGTAGTATGATCTCATGTAGTATGGTATACATAACTCACACCTATCATTTGTTACATTGTTCAGCCAGGTTACATATTTGTACGTACACTCAGACACATCCATTCATGCTGTATGGTGTGTGTTAGGAACAATTTGGGTCAAATGTCACACATGTAAATATTGGCTTGAAGAAAAAGTTGAAGGCAGTAGTTTTTGGCTTAGACATCCCTTGAGAAAGCATTATTCTGTCCAACACAGCATTATACTGTATAGTTTCTATTTCCCTCATAATTAACCCTCAGGAAAGGCAGATGATGGTACAAATCAGACCACAGTGCATAGTTATCAGCCAACATTCTTTCTGGGCAGTTGTTTTGACATTCTATAATCATTGACCTGAAGAAAACATCACTGATCTCCATCACGGTTGATGTGTCACATTACACAGAGACAAAGTTGTTTTGTAAGTGCTATTTACTTTAAAGTGCTGTAGTGCTATATGTACATTGTCCATGATTGTGAGTCCATTAGTGTGACACCTTCCATTGTGATCCTACACAAGTGCAAAAGGAAATGTCATTGGACATGCTGGGGTGAAGTGTCAGACAGTGCAGAGGGACAGGATTTGCCAATGAGTTAGGGAGAGACAATCACAGGGCAGAGTGGCAAGAAAAACAGTGGGCTGGAGAACAGTGCTTGTGAGCTGCTGTTGCAAGACTGGCATGTTACAAAGCACAGAACCTTGGTTATAGGAGGCCATGTGGCTGGGACTTGTGCTACCGGGTACTCTTACGAGTGAAGGTGATCTGTTCCACGTCTTCATCTTCTGATGTGTGTTTTGTCTCCTCTGCCCTTGGTGGTGGTGGTTGTGAAGGGGCAACACACACCTCAGTGTTTGAAGACGTGGAGTCAAACATCCCGGTAGGTGCCAACTGTGGGGCTATTAAGGGCAGTACTGCAGCAAGGAGGAGCTGCTGGTTCTTAAGTATAGCAGCCACATCACTGTGGTAGGCAGCCAGGTCGGCCCTGAGGGGGTCAATATTGCATTCGTGCACACGTTGACAGGATTGTTGTTGGAGGTGTTGTGTCAAATGTCTTACAGCTGTGCTGATTTCCTTCACACTTTTTTTGAGTTCATGCAAGATTGATGTTTGCCCTTGCATGACTGCTGCCTGTTCTTCAGTTGACATCATGCACGAACGCACACCCTCTAGGGTGGCTGCCATATTTTCCATTCCCACCTACACCTCCTTGGCCAGCTCCCGCTGTACTCCAACTACAGTCCTCTCAAAGCTGGTGCCAGTGTCGTCAGAGTCCTCAGTTGGGTTGGAGCTGGCAGGTCATACAATTGGGGTGGTGGGTGGGTCCTCTGTGATGACTGCTGTATCTGTGCTCCTCCTTGCCCTGAAGGTGGGGTCTGGAGGGTCCCAATTACATGTTGGAGGGTCTGCTGGCTGATGTTTGTCAGCTCATCATCCATGTCATCAGGGAAGTCCAGTACAGGCATATCCCCAGAAGAGCCATCGTCCTCTGCAATGAGATATGGTACAATTAGTGTGTCTGTGTTGTGGGTTTTGTAATGTGACGTGCCTGCCTTCCTATTAGTTGCACATTGTGATCTTGGTTCCGGTTCATTACTACTGTCTTTCATATCAGCATTCTCCCATGGCTTATGTCCTATCTGCATGTCACATGTATTGTGGTCAATTTGGGGACTTGTCAGCATCACATCCTCTACTTCCATTCTCATTGTGAGGCCTTGCACTGGCTTTGGTTGTTCTGATGGCACTAGCACCACACTTCACAATCTGGAACTGCTCCATTCTCAGATATTTCACATCCAGCTATATGTTGCTGAGAACTAACATAACTATGTATGGCATTATCATGGCACACTACAGATGTCAGCAATTGTAGTGTGTAATGTTGATGTTGGGGAATGTGTGCTACATTGGATTGCACTGATGGTCCTAGCAGTGTTCCATTTCCTCTTCTGACTGTGAGGGTGAATTTCACTAGCCGGGGACATATGTCCTCCCCCTCAATGCTGTTGTATGAGCAGTATGACATTTGGGATGTTGCATGGTGTCATTGGAGCTATTGTGATCCAGGCACAGGGTGGACCCTGACATATGCAGCATGGGTATGACATTAGTGCTGTGTACCTCATAATGTTTATGACAATGGCACATGTTTGTAGCAATTATGGACAATCACATTTGACAGGATTGGAAAAAATTTATTGACTACAGGGGATTGATAACATTGTCATCCTGAACCCTTTATTTTGGGTATGTTTGATCCATGGGGATGTTACTGCCATTAGCTACTTGACTGCACATACAGCAGAGGTGGTAGTGGCAACTGTTGTCAATGTTAAATTCCACTTGCAGATATGGGCTGAGACTGTTAATTGAGCCCTAGTTCATGTAGGGAGAATACCAGCTGTCGTGTGACAGCAGGCCAGTTTTACGTTGTATCCTACCCTCCTGGAGTGGCTTTACCTTTCCAACATCCTTGGCATGGCAGTATACCCCCATGCAAAGGTTGTTAGTGTAGTGTAGTACTGTGCCCCAGGTTTCCTCTGAACGGTCCATGCCCCCGTGCCATGCTCCTTTACCCATGCCACTCCCTGAAAATCATGACTTACATGCATTGTGTAGAAGGTATGTTCCCCCCGCTTGCAGTTAACAATTAGGCATTTTAGTTCCCCATGCAACTTACCCTGCATCTGTGTTGTCTCCTGGTAGTCTGCGCCGTCCTGTCCTTGAATCCCTGTGACTGTCTCCTCAGGGATGACGGCTGCCTTCCTGTTCCTGGCCATCTTCTCCTTGGTCCTGCGCTTGCAGTCATGCCAGCGTTTCTTGCACTCAATGACTGTTTTCAGTACTTCTGCCACACTGTTTATCTTGTCAACAATTTGTTGCCATATTGCCTCTCTCCTACTGATTGGCAACTTTGAGGTGACAAAAAGTTGGTGCTGGTGTTCCGTCACTTCTTTCACCAGAATTTCCTGCTCCTCTGCACTGAAGTGACACTTTATTTTCATCTTCTCCCTGTGCTGGGGTCTTCTGTGGGTCCTCCTGGCTGGTTCCTGGTCTGTTGTCATCTTCCTGGACTCTGTGCAAGCATCTGAGATCCACTTTGGCTCTCCCTAGCACATTTTGCAGTGTTTGTGCTGCTTTTTGACGCAATTGCGTCAAAAAACAGCGCGTATCCGGTTTACGACGTCGTTTACCGTCTCACAGTCATTTTCGCTGCGTTAATGTTGTTTTTCTTTACAATGTGACGCATTGGTTTGAGAAAAAAAAAATGACTCACACCAGTGGTTTGCGCTGCCGTGCGTCAAAGTATAAACTTGGTGGCCGAGCGGCGCAAAGAAATGGCGCTGGCCGGCGGCAAAATTTTTGACGCAAAACTGCATCTGCGCAGTTTTGCGTCAAAAAGTATAAATATGGCCCAATGTATTTTAACAGTGGGAATATTTTTTTTCATGATTAGTGTACAGTTGAATATGTCTTTTTATCTTTGCCTATCTTCTATGATGTGTGAATAATAGTAGGAGGGATTGAAAAAAAGAAAAGTAAACATAAGTATACATTTACCTGAATCGCAGAAAATAAAAGTAAAGTAGTGGAAATCAGTGGGGGCCCAGACTTCAAACTTATCCTGTGCCCTCGCATTTTCTCACCTTGATTTTTTGTAAATTTCCATATCAAAATGGGGTTCCAGTTGAACACATTACTTTCCATTGCATCAGTCTGGTACACTACAAATTGATAAACCATATTATTACTTCTCCCATTTCCTACCTGATTGTTTCATTGTTTTCAAATGTGCACACAAATAAAGCTGCCAAGTGGCCTCGTGTTATAGATGACGCGATCTCAATGTTCTTGCTTTTTAACCAAGTGCATATTACCCTTTGATTATATCCTTACACAGAACAGGCACTTCGTCCACCTGTCCCTGTCTCACATGCGACACTTCCAGGGGGTTTTGTTTTGCGCTCTAAGGCAGAAACTCCACCTTGAAAAAATCTGTTCTTTAAAACGTCAGGAAATGGTATTTAACATGAAATGGGCCCACTTGATAGAAATGGATAGGTACTTCTCAGGAGATATTTTTATAAGATTCTGTGAAGCAAAGATCACGCTCTCACAGCCTGTGAGGATAAGTTTGTAATCTTCTAATACCGCTTAGAAGAGTGCACGCATTTGGTAAATGTTACTGTGCCTCAGTCGGGTTCACGTTAGGTAATGTATCAATGCCGCCCTTACTCAAACATTAGGAAATGTTTGCCAGTTTCCCTGCCTTAAACTGCATAAAAGCTACAACAAACACGGGAAGTCCACAGTCTATCGATTCTCAAAGACATTTACATTCGATGTTTTACAAGCAATGGCAAACCCAATAGGCCTGGCTTTAATGCACTTATCCTTACAATCAGAGACACGCACAAATCCATCCTTGTGCATGTATGTGTTTCCAAGCATTTTCCAATTAAGTCACACCTATAGGCTTTGTCATTGCGAGGTCCTTATTAGTACCAATAAGGCGCATAAACAGCATGGGCGAATGTTATGTTATTTGCTGTATGTGTTTTGCAAAACGCTACAATCTCAAGCAAGTGACCTCTTGGCACTGAAACAGACAAAAACATCTAGCTCCTGCATGACTTAAGGGAGGATATTTGCAAGGTTGCACTAGAACCCACCTCTTCTGAGGTTAATCGGGAGGTATTTCAATCCTTGGCGGCTAAACGTGAGAAGGAGTGCTGCTGGTCTTTAAAAGATCCGAATCGGGATTTGTGGGAAATGGGCAGATTTTTGGGGTCTTTCTGTTTGCTACAATTTACATTTTCCTTGAAGAAGCCAAGGGCTACTGAAATGAACAGTATGTTGTACCTTACATGTGACTTTGAAGTTAATTCTCAATGTTATAGGCAGCGGGTGAAAAGACCAAATAACTGATAATACATGGTATCAGCATTTGATTTCCATCAACAGCTTTACTGGCGTTCTGAAATCGCTGCAGCTGAAGGAGCACATATTTCTGCAAAACCAAAAGCTATCTCAGTAGTTCACGGAAAGACAAAGGCAAAACAAGTTGTTGACATGCCACACAAATACCCACTGTAAACCATGATGACGGCGTTGGACAGTCATAACTAAGATGAGTTGCACACCAAAATAGTCTAACTAAAAACAATTCTTAGTGTTTCATAGACAATGCAAACCGCTTGCAAGAACTCTGTCATCCCTATATTGAAACCCTGAACCAGAGGGCCCCTACTACATCTTAAGCCTCAACAGCCCTAACCTGTAAATAAACTCTAGGGTATTCCATTTGTATGGCAAGCAACGAAGTTTCCACTTTTTCTCCAGGAACTCTTAGGCATTTTATCTTTGTTCCTGAAATCCCCTGGATTTGTGCATCTTTTTTCAAATGAGTAAACTTCATTCGATTATGAAACATAATATAAAATGATAAAACATAAAACCACATGCATTAGTTAAAAATACGAGACCACCACAATAATAACAAATACTTCTGCTGTTGCTCTAAATAAAACAAAACGATGCACCATGAGAAAAGGTCCAGCCAGTCTCATAGTCAAAAGGGCAGCAAGACAATTCTAATAGTTCAGGAATTTGTTCCAATACATAGCACCTTTCAGAAAAGAGGAAACAGCCAGCATCACAATATGATCGGGTAACAGCTGTAGATGGAGGAAAGCTGACCGAAACTGGTGCAAAACCCTGAACTTTAAAAGTGGTAGTTGGTATCTTTGGCATAGAAAATCGTTATGTCTACAGAATAATACCAGATGTTACAAACAGAGCAGCCATCACAAGGGCATACTGTTAGAAATGGGGTCTTTGGTTACCAGTCAGGTTACCCCCAGTTCAAGCAAGGACCCTCACTTTAGTCAGGGTAAGTCACACACAATCCAAATTATCCTGTGCCCACCCTCTCGTAGCTTGGAACTGAGCAGTCAGGCTTAACTTAGAAGGCAATGCGTAAAGTATTTGTGCAATAAATCATGCAATAACACAGTAGAACACCACAAAAATACACCACACAGTGTTTATAAAAATATATAATATTTATCTGGTAAAATGCAGGTCAAAACGATTAAGATGCAATAAGTATATGTTGAGATATCACTGTAAAAATTATATGCACTGTCTTTAATCTCTGAAAAGCTATAAATGTCTCTTGCAAGCACAAAGTACCTAGTTTGCGTTCAAAATCTCTGCAAAGAACCGCAGAGGAGGAGATGCATGGAAAACAGGGAGGTGTGCGTCGATTTCTCAGGCCACAAACAATGATGCGCCATTTTTTTTTTGCGCATCAATTTCCGGATCCTCTTCAGGTTGCAGGGTTTTTGGATGCCCCGGGGTTGACGCATTGAAATCCAGCACTGACAGGACGAAGTCACAGGGGCTGCGTCGATTCGGTGGGCGTTGTGTGAAAATTTCTAAAGCACGGCAGGCATTGCGCTGATTCCTCTCAGGAAGTCGGCCTGCGTCATTCCGGCTCAGATTTGCTTTGATCCAGAGGGCCGTGCATCGAATTTCCGGTCGCTACGCTGGCGCTGCATCGATCTTCTCCTTGTGAAGTCAGGCTGTGTTGTTCCGGTTTGGCGTGCGGTGAATTGTTTTGCCGCACCAGGAGTTCTTCTTGCAGGAATGAAGTCTTTTTGGTACAGAAACTTCAGGGAACAGGAGGCAGGCTCTATCCAAGCCCTTGGAAAGCACTTCTCAGCATAGCCAGAGAGCAGCAAGGCAGTAGGACAACAGCAAGGCAGCAGTCCTTCTCAGAAAGCAGTCAGGTGAGTCCTTTGGCCAGCCAGGTAGTTCTTCTTGGCCATTTGCAGGTTCTGGTTCAGGTTCCCTTCTCCAGGAAGTGTGGTTGAGTTGGTAGGGGCAGAGACCCTGTTGTTTAAATACCCAAATGTGCCTTTGAAGTGGGGGAGACTTCAAAGAGTGGCTTAGAAGTGCACAAGGGCCCCTTTCAGTTCCATCCTGTCTGCCAGAGTCCCAGTAGGGGGAGTGGCAGTCCTTTGTGTGAGGGCAGGCTACTGTCCTTTGACATGTAAGTGTCAGACCTTCCACCCTCCCAGCCCAGGAAGACCCATTCAATATGCAGATGTATGCAAGTCAGGCTGAGCATCCTGTGTTTGGGGTTTGTCTGAGTGAATGCAGAAGGGAACTGTCACTGAACCTAGCCAGACGTGGATTGTAAGGCACATAAGGATTTAAGTGCGGAGAAATGCTCACTTTCTAAAAATGGGCATTTCTGAAATAGTAATATTAAATTCAACTTCACCAGTCAGCAGGATTTTGTATTACCATTCTGGCCATACTAAATATGACCTCCCTACTCCTTTTATATCAGTAGCCACCACCCAAACAGTATATGAGAGTAGCCCTAATGTTAGCCTATGAAAGGAGATGGCCTCACAGCAGTGCAAAACGAATTTTACCCTACCAGAACATGTACACTACACAGGAACATGTCCTGCCTTTTGTATACACAACACCCTGCCCTATGGGTGACCTAGGGCCTGCTTTAGGGGTGACATACATGTTGGAAAAGGGGAGTTTTAGGCTTGGCAAGTACTTTTAAAGGCCAAGTCGAATTTGGCAGTGAAACTGCACACACAGGCCTTGCAATGGCAGGCCTGAGACATGGTTAAGGGGCTACTTGAGTGGGTGGCACACGCAGTGCTGCAGGCCCAATAGTAGTACTTAATCTACAGGCACTGGGCACATATAATGCACTTTACTAGGGACTTATAAGTAAACTAAATAAGCCAATTGGGTTTGATCCAATGTCATCATGTTTAAGGGTGAGAGCATATGCACTTTAGCACTGGTTAGCAATGGTAAAGTGCAAAGGGTCCTAAAACTAGCAAACACAGGCCCATATTTATACATTTTTAGAGCTGCATTTGCACTGCTTTTTGACGCAAAAGCAGCGCAAACTTACAAAATACAATTGTATTTTGTCTGTTTGGGCCGCTTTTGCGTCAAAAAGTGGCTCAAATGCGGCGCTAAAAAAGTATAAATATGGGCCACAGTGTCCAAAAAGTGGAGGGAGGCAGGCAAAAACTTAGGAGTGACCACCCTAAGGCTGTCAGGTCTAACATGTGTCCCCCCCCCCAGCTGAAAGTGGGGAGATCTACCCAACCTCCTGGGAGCTCTCATCACTAAGGTGGAAGTATCTGGAGAGACCATCACCGTTGGTGTGGTCAATCCCCGGGCAATGCTCCACCCTAAAGTCCATCCCCTGTAGGGAAATGGATCACCTCAAGAATTTAGGATTCTCGTCCCTCATCTGCATGAGCAATCTGAGGGGCTTGTGGTCTGTCTGAACCCGGAAGTGAGTCCCAAACAGGTATGGTCTCAGCTTCTTCATTGCCCAGACCACAGCAAATGCTTCTCTCTCAATAGCACTCCACCTCTGTTCCCGTGGTAATAGTCTTCTGCTAATAAAGACTACTGGTTGAGCTGGTCAAACATGCACCCCATCCACTTACATACACATGCACATGCTTACATGCACTAACCCCTTCCATCCGCTCAAACGCAGTCACGCACTCAATCGCTCACACCCACACCCACACACATGCACTCATCCACTCACCCCACCCCCAAGTCACAAACACCCCTGTCTCTCCATATTCATGACATTCACACATGCACTCACACATGCACACACACACCCCCCTCGGACGATCCACTTTCCTCGTCCATTGAGGAGGTCATCTGGGAGGGGACGGGTTCCAGCGCTTCCACTGCCGGCAGCGCCCCGCCATCAGGAAACCGCCATGCCATCGTCGTAATATGGTGTTGGCATCCCATTGGCGTAGCAGTGCTGGCGGTGGAACCTCCCCTTCACCGCCAGCACGACTGGTGTCGGAAATCCATCCGAATTCAGTCGTAATAGGTTGGTCTTAAGACCATCAACACTAGTGATCTTTTGGTGCCCACGGCTTCGGCGGTCTTACGAAAAGACCACCGAAGTCATAATGAGGGCCTTTGCTTTTCAGTTGGGAGGTGAGTTCACTGGCATTTGAACTGTTATGCACTACCCCCGGCAGGATTGCCATGTAAGGAATACAGTTAGGAGGTAAGTTAACGCTAGGCAACGCTTTGGCAAGTTGGCCTCGCACCTTCCAGTGTGGATGTCGGCGGGCTGTTGGAAGGGTTGAGTGGTTGGTAGAGTGCTAGCCACATAACATTTGGAAACTGAGCAGCGAGGTCTAATCCACACTACTGCTTAAGTTAGAAATGGCAGAGGAGCTAGAACCTGCAGAGAGAAGAGAGTTAATAGCCACATTAACATTCACATTGGTCTTAGACAGATCTGACACAACAGACTCTAAGCTATGCATCCTTTACACTAGTGAGGCAACAAACTGTGCGATAGTGCTCCTACTTTTATCAAGTATATGACCCCAATCTGGGTTTAAAATAACTGAAGTGTCTAGGTGGTCCCCAAAGAAGTTATGTTTTCTTTGGGACTGAGTTGAGTGTTTAGCAGTACTGGTACACTTTTGTTGATGCTTCCTCTTAACTAGAGGCAGATAGACGCTGCTATTAAGAACTTCAGGTGAGGCACTCTCAAATGTTAATTCCTGGGCAGCAGAAGATATATTGAGGGAGATGGGGAGATCCTCTGAGCAGGGCTGGGGTTGAAAAACTGTGTGTGCATAATGCACAGATTGAACACCTAACAGGGTCCTAGGCCCCTCCCCCACATCCAAGGATAGCCTTTGTTCCACCAGATCGATCTCCTTTGATATCTCTCCCACTGCTAGGGCCAAAGAGGACTCAAGGGTGGTGGTGCTCGTGAGTTTAGGGGCAGTGTCCTTAATTCCTGGCAGCCTCTTCTTGCCCATTGTAAAGCCAGGGCATTAAAACTGAACAGGGCAGATTGACAGAGGATTTGTGCACAGGGTTTCCTGGAGATTTGAAACAAGGTTGAAGGCAAACAATAAAAGTCAAAAGACTTACCCAGCAAAGAGCTCTGGGGAGTCTTAATTGAAGGAGGGGGGCCCATCCCAGCCTCCTCCAGGTGTAGTTGGGCCCGGTTTTGGCCCAGGCTCAAGCTCAAGTGTATCCTGCGCTGCGGTAGCCCTTAGGTGCTTTAGTAGCTGGCACCTCCTGGCATGAATCGGTCGGTGAGTGTGCTGTGAATGCCGGGGCTTGTAGTTCATCTCCCAGGCAAACCTTGATTCCCTGAGCTGCAGGAGCACTTAGCCACTTTAGTAGCTGGCGCCTCCTGGTGCGAATCGGGTGGTGAGCGTGCCTGTGAATGCCAGGGCTTGTTGTTCGTGTCCCCAGGCAAGCCTTGATTCCCTGCGCTGTGGGAGCCCTTAGCCGCTTTAAAAGCTGGTGCATCCTGGCACAATTCAGGCAGTGACTGTGCTGTGAATGGTGGGGCTTGTAGTTCGGGTCTCCAGGCAAGCCTTGATTCCCCAAGCTGCAGGAGACCTTAGTCACTTTAGTAGCTGGCACCCCCTGGTGAGATTCGGGTGGTGAGCGTGCTGTGAATGCCAGGGCTTGAAGTTCGTGTCCCCAGGCAAGTCTTCTTGATTCCCCCATGGTTCTGATGCTTGTGCATTCAGTAATCACTTGCAGTCCCACATGCCAAGAGGGGAGTCTTCCAGGCATCTTACTCCCCTTCCTTTTCTTGGAAAGAACCTTGGCTGGTGAAAGCATGACATTTACGTTTGGCCTTTCCATTCACACTGAAGTCCAGAGGCTCAGGCCAACTGCGGCCTCTTCATATTTCAATTAAAATATTATTTACATTGGTTTCATGTTGGCTAACATTAGAAAGTTTGGAAAATAGCAAAATGCTTCACAGAAGGCTGTCAGTAAGCACTAACCATGTAGTCTGAATGTAATGGGATCAAAGTATGTTACCACACATCCATGCATCTCCAATAAGCCACATGCATTTGCAATAAGTAGGTTAGCTACAGACATGTGGAAAGGGGAATTGTGGGAATTTGTGAGAAATGTGGTTGTTGGTTGAGGTGAGTGAAATCCTACTCAAGCAACAGCCACAAATCATGTCAGGGTGAATCACAAAAAGTCACTAAATTAAGCTCCGCTTAACTCTTTGGTAGCTAAAAGTAGTCAGGCTTAACTTAGAAGCAATGTGTAAAGTATCTATGCAGCAATTTACAACAATAAAGTATAAACACAACACAAGAAAAATCCCACATCAATTTAGAAAAATAGAGTACAATTTAATAAATAATTTTTTACCAAAATATAAAAAATCAGTAGAACAGGAGATATACAATTTTTAAGATTTCAGGAAAGTGTAGCGCCTAAAAGCACAAAGTGCCACTTGTGGTTATCTACTCACAAAAGACCAGGAGAAAGTCACAAGTTCAAGTCAACCATGAGGGAGCCAAGCAAGCATGGATACATTGACCAGGATAGTCCTGCTGAAAAAGTTACCTTCTGAAAGATACAGTGACCAGGATAGTCGAGCTGAAAAAGTTACTTTCTAAAGACCAGCATAAGGGGACCAGTTCTTTGTAGAGAAGGCTGTGAGGAGAAGAGAGAGCATGATGGATGGTTGCTGCTGTATCGCAAAGGACAGTCTTGGTGTTGTGACCCTCATTGCTGTAGTGTGATGATCCTGTCAGGGGTCATGAACAGTCGATACTGGAGCTTCACTTTGGCAGTCATTGTGGGCTGTTGATGCTGTAGCACGAAGAACAGAACTCACAATTCCAGTCGTCGCTGTAGCCCAAAGACCCAGGTTCACCTGAGACTTGCTGTGGTGGTTCACTGACCTCTGGTCAACATTAGCATCGCTCCCCCTGCGTAACTCCACCTGTTGCTGCCCTTCGCCCTCTGAGCCTGGCTGGCTCGTTGTGTTCGAGGCCCTCCTCCACCCGCAGGGTCCTGCCTATGCCTCATGCCTGTTGGCCCAGTGGTTGTCTTCTCTCTCTCTCTCTCTCTGCTGCCTTCCACCTTTTTCAGTGTCCTTTTTTGCCTTTTTGCTCTTTTGCCTCTCTTTCTGTTTTTTAACTCTTTTTTTCCTTTTTTCCTCAATTCTCCGATCCCCTCGCCTCCCCTGCCACTGCTGCCCGAGCGCCCATGCCCCCCTCCCAGCGCCGTGTTTCCCACCCTCCTGCCTACCAGCTGAGCGACCCTTCCCATATCACTCCCCTTCTTAATGGCGGCCGCTGCACAGTGAAAGAAGCAACTTCACTGACCTCTGGTCAGCGCTAGCATCGCTCCCCCAGCACATCACCACCTGTTGCTGATGCTGCCCTTCGCCCTCTGAGCCTCCCTGGCTTGTTGTGTCCGAGGCCCTCCTCCACCCACAGGCTACTGCCTGAGCCTCATCCCTGGTGGTTTAGTGGTTGCCTTCTGTCTCTCTCTCTCTGCTGCCTTCTGCCTTTTTCTGTGCCCTTTTTCTGTATTTTTGCTCTTTTGCCTCTCTGTTTTTTACCTCTTTTTTGCCTTTTTTCCTCTATTCTCCAATCCCTGTGCCTCCCCTGCCACTGCTGCCCCTGCGGCCCGCTCCTCTCCCAACACCGTCTTTCCCACGCTCTGCCTCCCAGCTGAGCGACACCTCCAATCTCCCTCCCCATCTTAATGGCGGCCGAGCGCAGTAGGAGCACGTTGGTGTGCCAAAGGGGCGCCAAAGGCAAGCCTGTTCCTGCTCCATCCACCAATACCACGCGAGCACCCTGCACGCCCTCAGCACCAGCGGCTCAACCACCTGCCACCGCTCCCCAGCCAAGGACACCAAAGACCCGTTCTCCTGCCACAATTGCACCTTCACCTATCCTTATACTCTAAACCCCCCTCCGCTGGACCTCTTGGACACCTCAGCTGTTTACTACTCAACACTTGCTTCCTCAACAAGCATGCAATAGAAGTTTGGGACCTCCTCAACTCCATCACCCCCGACGTTGCCTTCTTCATGGAGACCTGAATCACCACCTCCTCAGCTCCAGACATCGCCACTGCCATCCCCGATGGCCACAAGACCATACATCAAGACTGCATCAACCGACCAGGAGGAGGTGTCGCCATTGTCCACAAAAAATCACTCTGTCGCATAACCAGTGTCGATATCCAGGCCCCCGTCATCAAACAATTTCACTTTCAGGTCCAGACTAATCAAAACACTACCCTCCATGGAATGTTCATTTACAGACCCCACTGAACCTAGCCACCCTTCAGCGAAACACTGGCCAACTTCATCTCCCCCCATGCCCTCATTTCAATGGACTACATACTCCTTGATGACCTAAACTTTCACCTCGACAACCTTAGTGACTCAAACACCTCTACCCTCTTGGAGAACATTGTTACACTCGGAACCAAGCAACTAGTTAACCTCCCCACAAACTCAGCAGGAAACTCCCTCGACCCTGTCTTCTCTGCCGGAAACCACAACTCCTTCTCACACACCTCTGAACTCCACTGAACCGAGCACCATTGCGTCCACTTTTCCATCACCAAGATGGTTGAACAGCACCACACCCACCGCCCCTCGTGCAGGAACTGGACCAAGGTCACTGAAGCCCAGCTCACAACAGCGTTCCATCACTTCCCACTACCAGACACCGCAGAAGCCAATGCCTCGGACCACAACCTCTACCAATACCTTAGCCCCCCCAAGGAAACCCGCTGGCAATCGACACCACAGAAGAACAAGCTGGTTCTCCCCGACCTCCAAGATTCCAAAAGTGCATGCAGACGACTCACAAGAAAGTGGAGAAGCAGTAAGAGCTCAACAGATCAAAAAGCCTTTAAATATGCTGTCACGTCATACCACCGGTTAATCAGATGAATTAGAAAATCATCCCTTCAGGAGAGAACAAACACCGACGTGCACAACAGCAAGGAGCTTTTCACCATAGCAAGGAATTCACATAACCCAACTTGGACACTCCAGACATCCCACCCTCCCAAGCCCTCTGCAATAGCCTTGCCACCTTCTTCCACTGGAAGATTCAGGACATCTATGAAGGATTCACAAGCAAAGGCCCACCCCCGCCCAGCTGCACCACCATGGATGCTTATCACCAACAATTCGAGGAGCACTGGACCCTCCTCACCCTGGAATACACCCTCAAGCTTATGAATACCACCCACTGTGGGGCACCCTGGGACCCATGCTTCCACTGCATCTTTAATCAAGACAGCGCTATCATCGCTCCCAAGCTATGTAGTTTCATCAACTACTCCATCGAAACTGCCACTTTCCCAGACACCTGGAAACATGCAGAGATAAACTACCTCCTGAAGAAAAACCCTGCAGACCCAGCGGAACTCCAGACCAAGTTCACTGCTCCCTTTTCCAGCCAAGGTAATCAAAAAAGCACAGCTCACAGAGTTCATCGCAGCTAACCACATCCTTGACACCTCCCAATCCGGATTCAGGAGCAACCACAGCACCAAAACCACACTCCTAGCAGTCACAATGACATCTGCACCCTACTGGACAGTGGTGAGAAAGCTGCCATCATCCTCCTCAAACTCTCCGCCACCTTCAACACCGTCTCCCACACCACCCTGTGCACCAGACTAAATGATGCTGGCATCTGCAGCAAAGCCCTGGAGTAGATCCCAGTGAGTCAGGCTCCCACTTTTCACCTCGAAGTCGACAGAAACCATATGCGGATGTTCCCCAGGACTCCTCCCTGAGCCCCACCCTCTTCAACATCTACATGACCCAGCTTGCCAAGATCATCAGACACCATGGGCTCAACATCGTCTCATACGCCAACAACACACAGCTTATTCTCTCCCTCACCAACAAACCATTCACAGACAAAAAGAACTTTCACAACGGCACAAAGGCAGTCACCGACTGGATAAGGGACAGCTGCCTCAAGCTCAACTCGGACAAGGCGGAGATCCTCATCCTGGGACCCGCCACTTCCGCCTGGGACAACTGCTGGTTGCCTGGTAGCCTCGGAACTGCCACACCTCCAACTGACCATGCCCGCAACCGCGGCATCATTCTCGACTCATCGCTGTCCAGGTCCAGCAAAGTCAACGCTGTCTCCTCATCATGCTTCCAGGCCCTTCGCCCGCTCCTGAAGATCTTCAAGTGGATCCCCATCGAAGCAAGAAGAACAGTCACCCAGGCACTCGTCAGCGATAAACTCAACCACAGCAATGTACTTTATGCCGGAAATAAAGGAAAACTCCAATCAAGTCTCCAGAGAATACAGAAAGCCGAGCCAGACCGATCCTGAACATCCCCCACCACAGCCACATCTCTGCCCACCTGAGAGATCTATACTGGATCTCGGTCAACAAAAGCATCACCTTCAAACTCCTGACCCACGCATATGAGGCCCTCCACAGCGTCGGACCTGCCTACCTCAGCCACTGCTTCTCCTTCCACACCCCCTCCAGGCAACTGTGATCAGCCCAACTGGCCCTTGTTACCATCCCCAGGATCTGGAAGTGATGCCACACCAAGGGTCCAAGAACTGTGAGGGATCTCTTGGGTATCAGAAACCCATTGCAGCAGAGGCCAGTAGGGCTCAGGCAGGTTCAGGGCAGGAGGTCATGTGGGCAGTTGTGGAGAGGCCTGTGGAGCTTGAACCCTGAAGCTCAGAACAGGAGGTCTGTATTCTGACCCTTGGAATCACTTCATCCTGCGATGAAGGGTGCAGGGTGCATGTCCAGTCTCCCTCTTCAGACAGCAGGGTAGTCCTCTGGTAGCAGGGCAGTCTTTCTCATGTAGGAAGTGGCATTTTCAGAATTGTTACTTAAATCCAACTTTAACATTAAAGAGGCCTTTAAATTATAATTCCTCAGACAACAAACATGACATTCCAACCTTCTCCCACACAACAGTTGTTGTTTATTAAATGTAATAAGGTAATCCAATGTTATTCTACAACAGAAGTAGGCCTTGGAATAGTGAAAAACAAAATTGAGAATGTTTCATTACCAGGACTTGTAAAACTTAACAGTACATGTCCAACTTCCCTATGGGCTGTTTAGGGCCTACCTTAGAGGTGACGTATATGTATTAAAAACGAAGGTTTAAAACTAGCAAAAGGTTTATTTTCCCAGCTCAAAATAGCAGTTTAAAACTGCCCGCCCAGGATGCAATGGCAGGCCTGAGACATATGTTTAAAGGGCTACTTCAGTGGGTGGCACATAAGAACTGCAGCCCTGGATATGTATTATGCCATTTTCCTAGGGACATATCAGTAAACTAAATATGCAAAACAGGCTTAAGCAGATCCTACCATGTTTTTAGGGATTGAGCAGAAGCACCTTAGTACTGGTTAGTAGTGGTAAAGTGCACAGAGTCCCAAGGCCAACAAAACAAATTCAGCAAAATAGGAGGGGAGAAGGGAAACAGTTGGGGAGGGGGACAACATAAGGCTGACAGATCTAACAGGAATGCTGGGCATTAATGTCTGTGGGTCACAGAGAATACCTAAAGACAAGACAAACATTTAGTATCTGGTCATTCTAGCACACCCTTCCCTTTCTAGAGAACTGACATACCGTCAGAGTGGCTTTAGTGTTCATAATCTCTATGTACAAGTGGAATGCTGATAGTTCATTTCCAAATAATTTGAGAATTCAATGAACTCATGGGAATTGTAATTTGTGTTTGGATACTTATGTGCAGTGTGTTCCCTTTTTGGCAAGCATCTCAACATTTCATTACCACTTCCAGTCTTTCCTTTTATTGAATATGGTGAGAGCCAGCAAGTTTAGAGTATGACCCTCACACATGCTGAGAGCTGCAAGGTGAGCCACAGATAATTACATGTTGTGCTAGGGTTAGCCTTAATTGTTGGCAGACATACTTTTCAGTAAGAATGTGCCCACAAAAGTAAAATCCTATACCATACTTATTCTTTCTTCTTCTTCTTTGTTTGAGGACTGGGATGCACTCTTTAGGAAGCTGGCACATACTTTTTTTCTGTGGTGAGAGACTGTCTGTTCCTGTGAACTTGCAAGCTGAACTAGACACTGATTCACAGTGGGCTACAAGCCAAATGCTTAACTTTGTGTATAACTTGGAAATGACCTGCGGTACATTCAGCATCAGCGTTACTCGGAGTCAAGACCTTTTTAGACCTTCCTCCATAAGGTGCACGTCGGAATGTGAAGCTGATGTGTCGTCCACTTCCTCAAGGCTTGAAGTAAGCCTTTTCACTGTCGCTTAACGTTGCCCAATGCATCATTTCAGCAGTCATTTGACTACCTAGCTATATGGATCTATAGATCCCTCATGACCTGTTGAGAGATGTTGCGCTCCTTGGCTTCAGTTCTTATCCCAAGATCGGCGTGCCACCTTAGATCTGCAAAGCTGACACACGTAAACTTTGTTAAACTGTGCTATTCCTTGATATGTGGTTATTTGTGTTTGCTTTTGATTAGTGTTGCTTAGGTATTCATGAACATCTAGATTTCAAACACTAACCAAATATCTGAGAGATATAAAGAATCCTGTTGTGGTGGAAAGTTTCTGACTACCCATTTAACTACATGTCTATGAGTTTTGCGAACACTAGCTGATCCAAAGCTAGTATTTCCATATTCATGCTGCATTGGATTGGCACCTTATTGCTTCCACTCCAGATATGTTCGGAACTGTGTGACCATCAAATCGTCAAAAACACCAACTCATTACAAATATTGTTTAGCATGTTAAGGCAAGTTTCCTGGTTTTAGCTGCTTTAACTTCTTTCTGGTTCCCACATGCGATTTCCATTATCAGTGTGAAATTATTGGTTTGCAGTTTTGTAATGTGGTTAACGCATTGTAGCTATTAATGTGTTTGTAATTTGCTTTAGGAAGTTCTCCTAGTTTGATTACTTCTCTGTAGAAATCATTACAAAATGAATTCAATTTGGAGGTCTGTGCATATTTAAAAGGTATGCTATACAGTACTGAGGAGGACTGCATGTTGCTTGTGCTCAAATTATCAAAGAATGAAACTGGATGAATGAAAATGAATTTGTAGAGCGCACTAAACCCATAGGGTGTCAACACGCTAATCCACACAGGGAGACATCAGCTGGAGAACCGAGAGAACCTCTCATGGAAGAGAGAACAGACGCGTTTTAAGATGCCTGTGGGACAATGGAAAAGACTCCAAAGCAGCACTGTGAGCAGGCATAGTGTTCCACAGTTTTGCCGCAGAGACAGAGAAGGAATACCCCCAAACTGGTTTTGCAAAATCTAGGAAGAGTCACCCCCCCCCCCTACTAAAGGGTGATCTAAGCAGTCTACGTAGACTACGTGGCTTTGTAGACTACTTTCTTTCTAAGTAGCAACCAGGGAAGAGAGCGTATTTCATCCCTCACCAAACGATGTTTAGGCACATTTAAGATGAGTTGGGCTGCCACTTTCTGAATCATCTGAAGTTTTTTCAGGGAGGAATTGTTAATATTCAGATAAAGAGCATTTATAGGAGTCTAAGCCTCACATTGACAGGGCAATACCTACTAATAATCGAAGTTCAGGCGGGATAAAAGAAAAGATTTTCTTCAGAATCCTGATGTTGAAGAAACAAATACCGGTGGTATGACTAACCTGTAAGTCAAAATCAAGCGAACTGTCAAAAATACACTGCAACTGTTGGAAATTCTTGTTAGCCAATTGCAAATTATTTTACGAATCCTGCTGAAACACATGGATTTGGAACATTAAACAAGGTGCAATAGTAATGGTTAATAAAGAATCAACTAATTACAGTGTACACAAATGAAACCACAATAACCAGATCCACGTTTCAACTGGAACTTTCTTCATATAAGGCCATTGGAAATTGGAGTGTTAGTTGAGAGGGGTGAGAACCTACTCAAATAATAATAACAATCCTTGTCACTGATGTCACTTAATAAGCCTACTCTTAACTGTTTAGTACCTTGGCTCAAAGCAGTCAGGCTTAATTTACAGGCAAAGTGTAAATTATTTATGCAGTACTCAAAAAAGTAATACATTGAAAACACATCAAAAGAAAAATCCCAAACCATTTACTAAAATATAATAGATTTTGATAAATAAAATGATGCTAAGTCAACAAAAATCCAAATTCTGGAACTGTAGAAAATAATTTTTAAAGTTTGGGATAAAAAATAGTGCCAAAAAGCACAAAGCCCCAACCACAGCTATCTGGTTGCATAAATCCATGTCAAAGTCAAACGTTAAGGCTGACTACAATCGAGCAAGAGTCCGACACAAGGTCAGGTTCCTCTTGTTGTAAATTTACTTTCTGACTTAGAAACATTTATGGCGAAAAAGTGGATGTCCGTGAGTCGTCGGCAGGGCAATCAATCAATCAATCAATCAAAATTTTTTATAGAGCTCGCTACTCACCCGTGAGGGTCTCAAGATGCTAGGGGGGGTAAGGGAGGGGGCAGGGAGGGTCACTTTTCGAACAACCATGTCTTGAGGTTCTTTCTGAAGAGCAGGAGGTCTTTGCTTTTGCAGAGGTTGGTGGGGAGGGAGTTCCAGGCTTTGGGGGCGAGGTAGGAGAAGGATCTGCCTCCTGTGGTGGTGCTTTGGATGCGGGGGACGGTGGCTAGGGCGAGGTCGGCTGACCGGAGGTTACAGGTGGGAGTGTGGAAGTTCACTCTGTCGTTGAAGTAGGTTGGGCCGGTGTTGTGGAGGGATTTGTGTGCGTGGATGAGGATCTTGAATGTGATTCTCTTCTCTATGGGGAGCCAGTGAAGGGATTTGAGGTGTGGTGAGATTCGTTCGTCACAGGGGAGGCCAAGGACGAGGCGTGCAGCTGTGTTCTGGATTCTCTGGAGTTTGAGTTTGAGTGTGGTGCCGGCGTAGAGGGCGTTGCCGTAGTCTAGTCTGCTGCTGATGAGTGCATGGATGACTGTCTTCCTGGTCTCTGGGGGAATCCATTTGAAGGACTTTTTTTAGAGTGTGGAGTGTGTGAAAGCAGGAGGTGGTTAGAGCATTGATTTGCTGTGTCATGGAGAGGGAGGGGTCCAGGATGATGCCTAGGTTGCGTCTGTGGTTTGCTGGGGTGAGTGCGGGGCCTAGGGTGGTGGGCCACCAGGAGTTGTCCCATATGGTTTTGTTGGGGCCGAAGATGATGATCTCGGTTTTGTTGGAGTTAAGCTTGAGGTGGTTATTTGACATCCAGTTGGCGGTGTCGAGGAGAGCAGCGTGTAGCTTGGTTTTGGCGGTGGTGGGGTTGCGGGTGAGGGAGAGGGTGAGTTGGGTGTCATCTGCGTAGGAGAGGATAGTGATTCCGTGGGATCAGAGGATGTTGGCTAGGGGGATCATGTAAATGTTGAAGAGTGTGGGGTTGAGGGATGACCCTTGGGGGACTCCGCAGGTGATCTTGGTAGTGGTGGAGTGGAAAGGAGGAAGGCAGACTCTCTGGGTCCGGTCGGTGAGGAAGGAGGCGAGCCAGTCTAAGGCTTTGTGGCGAATTCCTATGTTGTGGAGGCGTGTGCGGAGTGTGTGGTGGCAGACAGTGTCAAAGGCTGCGGAGAGGTCTAGGAGGATGAGTGCGACGGTCTCGCCTTTGTCGATTTTGGTCCTGATGTTGTCAGTGCATGCGATGAGTGCGGTTTCCATGCTGTGGTTCTTGCGGAACCCGGATTGTGAGGGGTCAAGAGTGTTGTTTTCTTCGAGGAAGTGGGATAGGTGGGCGTTGACTAGTTTCGCGGCAACCTTGATGGGGAAAGGGAGGAGGGAAATGGGGCGATAGTTTGAGAGGGTCTCTGGGACGGCTTTGTTTTTTTTTTAGGAGAGCAGTGATTTCTGCGATGGTTGGGCTGGCTTTGTTGTAGATGTGATAGGGGTCGGAGGGGGATCCGGAGTGGATGGAGTTCATGGTTTTTTCGGTTTCTTCGTGTGTAGTGGGGCCCCAGGTGGTGAGTGTGGTGGGGGGACATGAGTGGGGGTTGGGTGAGTGAGGGGTGTGTGTGGTGGGAGTGTGTGGTATGAAGCTGTTGTGGATGTCCAGGATTTTGTGGTGGAAGTGGTTGGAGAGGGCGTCACATAGGGGCTGTGTGTGTGAGGGGTTAATGCTGGCTTTGAGTTTGGCTAGTTCATTTATGATGGTGAAGAGTTCTTTGCTGTTTTGAGAGTTGTTGTCAAGGCGTGTCTTGTAGTGATCTCTTTTGGCGGTGTGTATGAGTTGGTAATGGGTGCGAATGGTGGCTTTGAGGGTGGAGAAGTTGGTTAGAGGGTTCTTGTTGTCATATTTTCTCTGCTTGGTGGCATTTGTGCTTGGAGTCTTGGAGTTCGGGGGTGAACCATGGGGCGTTCTTGATGTTGCGGGTGGCGATGTGTTTTCTGAGGGGGGCTAGTGTGTCTGCGCAGGTAGTGATCCATTTTGAGAGGTTGTGTGCTCCTGCGTTGGGGTCCTTGGTGTGGGGGGGTTGTGAGCCAGTTGGGAGTTCAGGCGTTCTGTGGGGATCTTGTCCCACATGCAGTAGGGTGTGGTGTGTTGATGGTGATGTGTGGGGGGTTTAGTGAAGGAGAAGTGGATGCAGTGGTGGTCAGTCCAGGGATTCCGGTGGTGTGGGTGTAGGCTATGTGTTGGCTTGAGGTAAAAATTGCATCGAGCGTGTGTCCTGCTGAGTGGGTGGGTGCGGTGACCAGTTGTTTGAGTCCGAGGTTGGTGAGGTTGTCTATGAGGGAGGTAGAGTTGTGGTCTTGTAGGTTCTCCAAGTGAAAGTTGAAATCACTGAGGAGGATGTAGTCTGTGGAGGTGAGGGCGTGCGAGCTGATGGGGTCGGCAATGGTGTCGTAGAAGGCTGGGCGTGGTTCTGGTGGTCTGTAGATTAGTGTACCTCTGAGGGTGGAGTTGTTGTTAATGTGGATTAGGAAGTGCATGTGTTCTGTGTTGTCGATAGTGTCTTGGGAGCTGGTGGTGACTTTGATGGTGTCCCTGTGTAGGATGGCGATGCCACCACCTGACCTGTTGAGGCGGTCTTTGCGTTGGAGTTTGTATCCCTTGGGGGTGGCGATGGCTATGTCAGGTTCTGAGGAGGGGTTGGTTCAGGTTTCTGTGAGGAAGGCGATGTCAGATGAATGTGATGTGATGAGGTCCCAGAGTTCTATGGCATGTTTGTGAAGGGAGCGGGTATTGTAGGCAGTTGAGGTGGTTGTGGTGGGTGGTGTTGGTGTGGTGCATGAGGGTCTTGTTGCGGGGTGTGTTCTGGTTGTGGGGTGGTGTGCTGCGGGGCTGGTTGGTGGGGGTGGGGTTAGAGCAGGTGTGTATTGCGTTGGGGGTGTTGTGTGTGTTGTCGGGGGTAGATATGGTTGGTGTGTGGTTTGAGGGATGAGGAGCAGGAGAAATGACAGGTGAGGCAAGTGAAGGGGCCATGAGTGTGTGTGGGGTTGGAAAGGGTGCAGGTGGGGCAAGGGCCTGGGTTGAGTGAGTGGAGGGTGAGTGGGGAGTAGGTTTGTCTGAGAGGGCCAGGGGGACTGGCGCTGGGTGCGGTCTTGGCGCGCACGGGCGCAGACGGGCTTGCCTTTGGCAAACCTTTGGCACACCAGTGGCGCGCCCGCTGCGCATCCGTGGCGCAGCTGCCATAAATGGGGGGAGGGAGGGAGTGGCAGCTGGGAGGAGGGAGGGCTGGACGAATGGTAAGGCTGGGGGGGAGGGGCCGCAGGGGACACAGCGGTTTGGGATTCCTAGGGAAGCAGAAACAGACGGTGAGGAGGAGAGGGGAGGGGCCGCAGGGGACGCAGCAGCTGGAGATTCCTAGGGAAGGAGAAATGGACGGTGGAGAGGGGAGGCGGGAGGGGACGCAGGGGACGCAGCGGCTGGGGATTCCTAGGGAAGCAGAAACGGACGGTGAGGAGGAGAGGGAAGGCAGGAGGGGCCACAGGGGACGCAGCGGCTGGGGATTCCTAGGGAAGCAGAAACGGACGGTGAGGAGGGGAGGCGGGAGGGGCCGCAGGGGACGCAGCAGCTGGGGATTCCTAGGGAAGCAGAAACGGATGGTGAGGAGGAGAGGGGAGGCGGGAGGAGCCTCAGGGGACGCATCGGCTGGGGATTCCTAGGGAAGCAGAAACGGACAGTGAGGAGGAGAGAAGAGGCGGAAGGGGCTGCAGGGGAAGCAGCGTCTGGGGATTTCAAGGAAGCAGAAACGGACGGTGAGGAGGAGGTGGGAGGGGCAAGTTGTGAGCTAGATCCAAAGCAGGACTTGAATAACAGTGGTTTGCTGAAGAGAGTGGTCTGGTTGCGTCATCAAAGGTGGGAAAGCTCCAAGAGGGTGAAGTCCTAAGTCTGTGCCTAGGAATTCCTTGACATTGATGGGTTGCTGCTCAGTATTGGCCCTAATGAAGGCTTCTATTTTCGGAATTAGAAACTTTTCTGGAAGCCAGATCTCCTTCAGCAGGGAAAACAAACAAGCAGAGACCAATCAATGATTCGATGTTGATGGCTGCGCTTGGATAGCTGAACCAGTCTCAGGCGGTTTGCCAGGATGAAAGTTTGTAAACAGTTTTTAAGTCTCAGATCTTGCAGTTATGGGACAGGGAGAGCTTTTTATTTCCTTTTAGCTCGAGCAGGAGGTCAGCCAACTAACTTTTGGAGTCCCTTTTGGGGTCCTGAGTTCAAGATAAGCAGGTCTAGTCTTCCTTCAGGTCTCAGGCACCAGGACAGGTCCTTCTGATCTTCACAGATCCAGGAGTGTTCTAAGGAGGGTACTGGGGATGTCTCATGTATGGTCAGTGCCAACCTGTGGGTGAGGGAAATTCCTGACCCCTCCTTAACCAATTGGTTAAGAGTTTCCAAAAGTTACCCTAACCATTTTTGTAGCGTTTCCTTGTGTTTTATTTTAAACCATACCACGGTGCAATTCAACGTGGCAGAATCATTCTTCCCCTAGTCAGAGCTACCAGATCCCTCGAAGAGGCGTGGCTATGGTAATGGGAAACTCTCCCTTGTGGTCACTCCAAACCAGGCCTTGGACCGATCCACCATCCCATAGAGGTTAGAGCAAAGCTGACTGGCAAGACAAAATTGAGGCAGGCCTAGAAGAGAGTTGCATCTGCCAGTGACAGTATAGGCACCCTTTGGAATGCAGGAAGGAACGGGCACAGTACCCCAGGCCATCCTTCTCAAAGACGGAAAAGCATCTTTCCACTTTCAAGCCCGTTGACCACTTCTGGGGAGTAATCCACATCTCACCACAGGGGGACCATCAGCAGTCAGGTGGGACTGAACATTGGCAGAAAGGTCCCTTTTTGCTTAAGCAATAAAAGGAAAACATTAAAAAATTGTCATCTTCAAAATAGTAATATAAAATTTAAATAAGTCATTTGAACTATTGTTCTAGCTGCCCCCAAACTGAAACTAAGCACTATAAGCTGTTAAAGAGTAACCTAGTTTTTCCCCATGGGAGAGTCAGCCTTGCCATATGAAAAGCAACATTGGGAGTTTTCAATGTCAGGGCATTAAAAACAATAGTTGTACAAGCACTACGTTTTCAATGTCATGCACCGTGCATTGGTATTTAGGGACCACCTTAGGGGTGGCGTACAAGCAGTAAAAACTAAGGTTTAGACCTGGCAATAGATTTGTCTTACAAAGTTAGAATGGCAACTTAGGACTGCCTACTTCTGCTACAGTAGATGGCCTCAAGACAGGATTTACAGTGGATTCTTTAGTGGGTGGCACAATGAGTGCTGCAACCCACTGGTAGCTTTTAATTTACAGGCCCTGGGTACTTGTGGTGCCATTTACTAGGGATGTATAAATAAATTAAACGTGACAATTGGATATTTGCCAGTTTTAGGGAGACCAGAAGTACTTGACCACATGTTTGAGTAAAGTATGGAGTGTCATAGGGCCAACAAAAATGGGTTAAGAACATGAAGGCAAAAAAATGGGTGAATGTCACACAACAGTTTAATCCATTAGGTTGAGGTGCCTTACCGTCAGTGACAATACAGGTCATTCATTACATCACCAACCATTACAGTTGGTTACACCGACAAAGGTCATTACCATAAAATGCTGTGACCTTGACCTGCCACATTGATTGTTAAAACTCTAGTGATAGTCATTTGGCCCCTTGAAAATTAGGATAAAGGTCCTTGTTGCTGTCATAATCTGTCAATGTAATAGTTGTCGATGTGATGAAAATGAATGGTGAGAGATCAGTTCCATTTCATATCTAACCTGGAAATTAAAGCTGAGTTTGTGAACGAGACACTACAATTCTGAATTCATGGGACAGAGAATTAAAGGCTCAATTAATATTAAAGTCAGTATCTTGAACCTAAATAAACACTAGGGACCAGATTTACGACAGGATTGTGTTGCCCTTGAATCACTCAAGGGCAACACAGTCCTTAAGGCAGATTTACCAAGCCACGTAAAGGCACGCAATGCCACTTTGTGTGGCCAAGCATGGCTTGGTAAATCCAGATTAACTCAAGGCAGCTCAAGTCACTGCCTTACGTCACTCTGCATTGGTAAGGCGTTACCTGGGTGGAGAGTGGGTGATCCTATGCATCCACCAATACAGATTTTGTTTTAGTTTGGAAGAACTTTATTGAATACAAGTAGATACAAAGATACAAACAGGATAATGCATTAAAAGCCTAATGCAGAGAATGTAGTAAGGGGTGAGGAGTGACGAATGGGGAGGTGCTAGTGCGCCTGGTCCTTAGTAAGTAAACTTACAAGGGGACGCGTATAGGTCGATGAACCTTTTGATTCGTATGGAGTATCCTAGCTATGTAGTAATCGATGACCATCAATAATCAACACACAAATCATTAATCAATAAGAAAAACATTCATCATCAGTGAATAGCGTCAACATCTCATGAATAACCACAACTCAATTGTACGTTTTATCAATTTTACTTCCCTATTTGCTACAATACTAAGTCATAAGGTTAATTCAAACTTTATTCAATTCACTCAAGATTTATTCATTAGTGACCACCAATAACATAACCTAATCAGTGCTTGAGAAAACATGCGTTCTAATGCCTCAACAAAAGTCAATCAAGAAGAATATGTTAACATGAGTAACAGAGTTCAGCAAATCAGTCCATCAATCATTTGTCATCGTATACGTCAATAGGAACCCTACCTAACCCAGATTAGCACTGGCATGTGGGACTTCATGCAAAAACAGTTTAAAACATGAATTTAGAAAAACATCTAGCTAGGAGAAAAATCATAAAACAGCGCAGTTGGTACCTAGAAAGAAAAGGCCCAAAAGTCAATCAGACACATTGTCATAACTACCTATCCATGGTATGGATCAGCAACAAAGTCATTCTTCATCTTTAGGTCATCAATCGATCAGCAACGCATCAGGCTCTCAAGAGCATGAGCCCAATGACAGAATATTGACTCTCTTCTCCCCAATATTGCATCAATTTTGGAATAAGTTCTGAAGAATTTTCCCTCCGTCACAGCATTATATTAAAGTTACCCAACCTATCCCCCAACACCTAATTGGTCAATTAGTCACCATAGGTGACGCTGGCCAATGACTTTTATTTTACAAATTTATGAATTCTAATATTTCACCGTTCCCAGGGTGTCGATTGTTTCACTGTACAATGTCCTCATCATCCGGCTCATCAGGTATTGAAAATGTTGCATCTTCTTCTCCAGTCAGTGTCTCTGTTGTTCGAGTCCTTGGAAAGTACATCTTGTCTGCTTTAAACTGAAATGGTTACATGCTCTAGTCCCTCATCTCCTCTCCATCTGTTCATTGCAGAAAATTATAGCTAAACAAATTTTATTAACACAAGTGGTTCAGGGTCAGTTAACACATCAGCTTTCCACATTGCATGATTATTCAGCTTCTGCATGAGGCCTGGCAAAACTAGGCCACAACTTCGTTAAGTTAACTCTACAATATAATGCAAAGCATACGTTATATAGCTCAATATGGCATATTACTACATTTTTATTACGCATTTTCAATATTTCACATATTTTTTATCATTTTAGTATAACTCATGTAAGTTGATAGTCACTCTTTGTGGGCACATTTTCAAATGTGCACATTATTTTTCTACATTAATTTTCCTCTACATTTTATTATTATTATTCAACATGCATAAACACTCATTAATCATTTTAATTAACATATCTGCGTCAGCAGAGGTATTACATGTCAACAATCTTAAATATGTATAGATCAATTTAAATAAAAGAATAAACAATATTAAAATACATGCTTATGATTATATGAAGCATTGTAAAGTTATAAGAAATCATGTACTGAATTTAGAAAACAACATAAGAATATGAAGGGGGTTTGGGAACCTCATCTCTAATGGGATGACGATAGGATGAGGACTTAGCAACATGATCTATGAAAATTTTCATTTGGGTCCATAAAATAGGATGCTTAATGACAAGTGAAAAAGGATGAATGTATGCTGTACCAAGTCCGTGGCTGTGACAGACCATACCTCCATGCCTGAAAAGGCAGTTTAGAAAAGTCCTTCCAATTGCTGGCAATCTGCTGAAATACAACTGGTAAAAGAAGATCAATGATTATTATGTGGGGTGACATATGTTACCTAACAATGAATAAACTTTTTTTTTAAATTGCAATATGTGTGGGGGTATGTTGGTTATAAAACTAGTGTTAATCTGATTCCAGACTTGTGAACAGAGCTAGTGAACGAGTGTGCATTCAAAGAGCAGGTCCAACAAGTGTCTGGGTGATCCGGGTCAATACGATGTAAAGAGACCAGGGAAAGGAGAAGTCTATTATACATTAAAAAAATACTGTTTGAGTTGTATTGGCAGCTCGGGAGGAAGAACTTATTTTTTGTCCAAATTCGTCTCCACAAAGAAATGGTTCAATTCATTCCTGGACATATTCCCAAGTCAGCTCAGTATCAGATTTAGGTCTATCAGTGGGAGAGTGGTATAAAGCACGGTTTATAATAGAAGATTTTGCTCTTGTATGTAAAAGAATACCTAATGAAGATGTAGGTGGGGAGGATGTTGTGGAAGTAGAGGAAAACCTGGAAAGAGCTTTTAATATGATATTCTGCAGAATGGAGATATTTGTGCTGAAAACATAAAGAAAAATTAAAAATAGATTGGGCCCGAGAAAAAGGAAGAAAACAATCATTATTGAATAGTTGATCCAAATTAGTCTATGTTTCCTCCACAATTACCAAAAAAATGGAACGGTGTTTGTGTAATATAGAAGCATTGTGCCAAATGGGAGAGTTGAAAAAAGAGGGAACATCAAAAGAATCAAACAACTTCACAGTGTTTCATAACAAACAAAGATGTTTAAAAAATAGGAGAATAAAGATTTTGAGGCTTTTTTGAGAAGGCTAAATACCCATGAACAGAAAATGAGGAAAGGAAAGATTCTTCAGATTGCACCCATAAAGGAGAGTTTTTATCAGAGTCCTGAAACCAGTGAACAGATTGTCTTAATGAGAAGGCAGAGTGATATTTTTTAAAATCAGGGAAATTAACACCACCATCTGTTTTAGAGCATTTTAAGTTTTTGGAGAAAGGCAAGGTTTCTTACCTTTCCACATGAAAGATGAAAGTATGGAACTAATTTGTTTAAAAACAATTGTGGCAATTAAAAGATATTGGAAATGGTATAGAGGACAATATGCAATATCATCATTGTGATGGTGTCCCAACGACCCCACCAGGAAAGATTTAATGGATGCCAACAATTGACCATAGTATTGATTTTAAGCTTACACTCTTCCAGACTTAGAAAAAATGAAGTTTCAAGCAAAGATGAAAACCGTAACCCTAAATATTTGAGTTTGAAAGCATTCCACAAGAAATTTGTGTCTGAAAAATGATGTCTGAAAGTGTATTTATTTAAGGGTAAAATTTCACATTTGTCATGATAAAGTTTGTAATCAGATAGGAGAGAATAAAAAAAGACTTATTGCAGAAAGCTGGGAAGTGAAGTATGAGGATGCAATATAAATAGAAGAATATTGTCAGCATAGACTGCTGTCTTAATTTGTTGAGTGTTCCACTTGAAACCCTGTTTAATAGGATTATTCCTAATATGGGAGGGGAAAGGGTTAAGAGCAATATTAAAAATGAAAAGAGAAAGGGGGCAACCCTGACTAACCCCCCTACCTAAAGGGAAATAGGAGGAGGTATGTCCATTTGGCTGGTATAGAGGTATGGGTGCTTGAGGAAAGGAATATAAAAGAGAAATGAGTGAGATAATGTTAGGTGCAAAAGCAAACCATTTTAATGCAAGGAAAATTACAAATCACAAGTTGACACGATCAAATGCCTTCTCCACATCAAGGGTAATTGCTGCTAGAGGATGAAGTGATTTCTGAGAGTTGGAAAATACATTCAAGAATAAGCAAGTGTTATCAGTTATATATCATGCCTTGACAAACCTGGATTGTTCTTTTCTAAGCAAATTAGGTAAAAGGGATTCCAGGCCTAGAGCTAAGGTTTTGGAATAAGACAGATGAAGGCATCGGAAATGGAGCGAGAAGATTTGCCTGATTGAAGAAAACGTTTAATGAGTAGAGATAATTTGGGAATGAGTAGTTTGGGAAAATGAGAGAAAAAATCTGCAGTAAATCCATCAGGCCCTGGTGCTTTGTCTAGTTTAAGAGAAGATAAAGCAATAAGAAGTATGGATAAGGAAATGTCTCTTTCTAATTCAGAGACATCAGTATTTTAAAAAAAATCTTTCTGTGAGTGTGATAAATATTAAGTAATGTTAGAGTCTGTACGGGTATGCTCAGGGGTGTATAGTTGTTTTTAAAATTGCATGAGTTGGTCTAAGATCTCTTCATCTTTATATAATAAGTTAGAGTGAGCATCCTTAATGGATTCAAATTTGTTTTGATTCATTTTAATCTTGAGATAGTTAGCCAACAATTTGCCAGATTTATTCTAACTCCCATAATATTTGACACTAGATTTGAGGAGAAAAGAGGATGCAGCATCATTTTAGGACTTATTGTATTGAAGATTAGCATTAATGAAATCTTTAAGGCACTCCTTAGACCTAGAAGTGTAATAACAGTGCTCTAAATTTTTAATATGATGAAGTAATACAGTGTTATTTTTAGGGGAAGATGTCTTCTTTCTAGAAACATACTAATAACACAATCCCCAGCAGAGGCTTTGAATGTGTCCCAGGTGTGATGAAAGTCAAGTTGATCAGTATCATTCAAGTCAAAGAAGACAAGAAAGAATGAGGAGGAAGCAGAAGTGAAAGAAGAGTCTAGAACAGTGGTTCTCAACTTGTGGTCCGGGAACCCTTGGGGCCCACGAAGACCCCTCTGGGGATCCTCAAATGCTAAAAAAATTAAATAGTATGAACTGATTGATAAGGTGTTTATAGTTAAAGTGGCTAAATAACAATTAAAAAATTTAAAACGTACTGTAAATGTCAAGGAATTTGGAATTGAAGGCTAAAAATTAAATTAGTATCCTCAGATTGATTCATTGAATCAGTGCAGGTGCATCAAACAGAATATAGCATGTATAATGTGTGGCTTCAACTGAATTTAGAAAAGCTTTAACATTCCTATTAAAATTACATTATTTTTTATTTACATCCCTTTGCAAATTTAATAAAATGTGTTATTATTTGTGTATGTGTTTGATGTATGTTTGTTTCTGTATTTTTTGTGTATTTTATTGCATTTCAGATCATCAACAATGTTTAGGCTGGGGTCCTCAACTTCCAGTAATGACTCAGTGAGGGGGTTTCTCCGGATTCTAATGATGATTCAGCAGGGGCCCAAGGGTTCCAATAATGATAATTTGGGGGTCCACAGAAGTCAAAAGGTTGGGAACCACTGGTCCAGAAGAAGAGTATTAATAAATCTCCATTGATTCGATCTATCAGTATTGGGTAGAATATCTAAAAGTATGGATACTTAGATATGATCAGAAATTGTAAGAAAGCCTAGGTCAGCTAAGCATAAATGTTGTGATAAAGATTGTGAAATAAATATATAATCAATTCTTGATTGAGATTGCTGCATGGGGGAGTAGTATGTGTATTCACGCTGTTGGGTTAGAAAGCCTCCATGCACCCATCAATGCATGCTGTTGAATGGAGTGAAGAAACAATTCCTGACACTTGCCAGGCATATATGTGGAGGAGGAAACTCTATCAATAAAAGGGTCAACAATCTGATTATAGTCACCTGCAAAAATAAAATGATCGTCAGGGCGTTGTAAAATTTTCTGAGAGACATCAGACCAAAATTGACTGCTGGGACTCATAGGGCCATAAACATTGAAAATAGAAACTGGAACACCATTAAGTAAGAGACAAGTGAGCAACCGTATTCCTTCTGAGTCAAATTCCTGTGAAATTAGTTGAACATTGAGTGATTTACGACATAAAGTAGCAACACCATTTTTCTTTCCATTGGCTGGTGAAAAGAAGACATTGCCCACCCACACTCTCTTTAATTTTATAGACTCAGCTTCAGGAAGGTGTGTTTCTTGAATAAGGGCAATATCAGCATTTATGTGAGCTACCTGAGACAAGACCCTTTGGAACTTAATTGGTGAACCCAATCCCTTGAGATTCCAAGAAACAATTTTCAACGTCATGGAATAAAAAATTGAAAATGTTTTTTGAGGATGCACTTAAAACGCATATGATGCATAAAATTAGAAACAAAAGAGGACAAAATAGGAAAAAGAGAGGGATAAGAGAGAAGAAAAAATGTAGTACCAAAAAGGAAAGAAATAAGTGCATAGAGAATAGAGTGATAGCAACGATTGAAATCATAGAAGAGCAGACAAAAGTAAAAGAAGAAAGAAGGAGAAGAATGAGAGAAAACATACCTAAAAAGAACACCAAAAAAGACAAGGGGTGTTAAGACTACACAGAAGGATGACACATCCAAGCTCCAGGGAGATAACAATGGGAGAGAAGGTGATTGATGTAGGAGACGCACTGGGGTGAGCACAAGATAATGTTGAGGAACGCAAACCTGTAAAAAGAAAAACAAGCTGAGTATAATTTAAACATTAAATTGATTTGAATCATAAACAGAAGGAGAAGATTACGTTGTATCATGTGATGGATTAATGCAAAAATATCCCTCAAATAGGAAGAAACAAGCCAGAACAGTATTAAAACAAAGCTTATACAAAGTCTTGTTAGATTTGGAGGTGTCCATGAACTCCACTTTTTGTTCCTGAAGAAAAACTTGAAACGTGCAGTATCCTAATAGGTGGAAGTCTTTTTGTTATAGGTGACTTTAAACAGGCATGGATAGAATAGATCAAACCGGGCACCAAGTAAGCAAAGTGCAGGTCTCAAGGAAAGAAAATCTTTCTGTTTGGCTGCTGTATTCTTGGCATAATATTGAGAAAGTACAAATTATTTCCAAGTCATAAAATTTGTTTCCTAAACCGAGCAGCCATTCAATCTTTCAGCAAATTGGTGTATTCAAGAAAATATAATATAACACCTCTCAGCCTAGTGGAAGTAGATGCTGCATGAGGTACAAGGCCAAGTTTATGTGCACACTAAATGTTTAGAGGCGAGGACGTTGACAACTGAAGAAGTTTGGAAAGAAAGGTTAAAAAAATGACACTGAATCAGAGCCCTCCGGTAAACTGTAAATGTACAGGTTATTTCAACGGTTTCACTTTTCTAAATCTTCAACCTGCTTTAGAAGTGAGGAAATCTGTGACTGAAGATGTGGAAGGAACTGTGTGTACTGTATTAGTGAGGTCAGTGATATGTTGTTCAGCTGTTGTCATCCTTTCTTCCAGTTTAGACCACTTATCATCTAGACTTTAAAGTTTTGCATTGGTCTCCTCCATTCAAGGGCGTAGAGCTCTAATCTCCTCCAAAATAAGATCAATGGAGACTGAAGAAGTGGATTTTGTGGGAGAAGGAGGGTCTTTTTTAATCTTTTGGTTGAAGCTTTCCTTGCTGTCAATGAAAGAGTGGCAGCACCTGAGGATGTAGATGAGGTGGAATTTCTTGTGGATAATGTAGTTGTGTCCTCCATGTCAAGTTGTGATGCCCAAAAGGAGAGTGAAGAAACAGTTGGCTTAGGATAGGAAGCAAATGCTTTATGACGCCATCTAAATCTTCTCGGTCTGCTCATATATCGATAGTGCCCAGATTGAGGAAAGAGCAACAGATTCTATGTACACAAGGAGACAACGTGTAGAAATTTCCATTCTGATAGACAAAAGCACCAACTGTTCCTTGAAATGCACAGTATTTCAGACTTAAAGTAGGTTAAGTTACCAGCTTTGCAATGTGAACAGAATATAAATTTGTTTTAATAATGTTAAGAAGGAAGTACAGATGATGATATAATATTTGTTCACTAAGAGAACATCAAATTTAAATCTCATTGTTAATTATAACTGATGGAAGAGTCTGTTTCTGAACAATAAATCATTGCTCCATATACGATGAGCTAATTAGCAGGACACAAGTGTTAAAAATCCAATATACACCTGAAATTGTGTTAAAAGAATGCTGTAGGATGAAACTTATTTAAATATTATTAAAAACAGTGAAATTGGTGCTCCATGTTCAGTAAAGGAAGTCTGATGCAGGTCCCTTGTGAACATTACAAAGCAGCTTCTCAGTCAGGAAGCATGGGTTGTTAATGAGAGGAGTGCATTTTGGTAAACCCTTAGCTGCTGGGCTTGCTCCCCCCCCCCCCCCCCCCCCCCAAGTGCTGAGCTCTTTTTTGGCCATTTGGAGTAGTTAGTCACACTTAGGCATCCATAACTTTTTGTCCACATAAGCTAACCATGCCAAATGTGCATCCTTTTTTTCAACATCCTAGGGATTCTAAAGGTACCCAGAGTTTGTGGGTTCCCCTGGAGGAGACCATGAAATTTGCCAAAATACAGCAAAAATGTTGGTTTTTTTCTCCATGTTTTACTCTGTCACTTTTTCCTGCAATGTCAGATTTTTTAACGTAATATACCGTTACATCTGCTGGACTCTTCTGGTTGTGGGGATACATAGGGCTTGTAGTTTCATCACAATCAATAGGTACCCAGAGCCAATAAGTGAGCTGCACCTTACAATGGGTTTTCATTCTCTACCGGGTGTACAGCAATTCATTTGCTGAAATATAAAGAGTGAAAAATAGGTATCAAGAAAACCTTTGTATTTCCAAATTGGGCACAAGAGAAGGTGTTGAGAAGCAGTGCACATTTCTGAATTCCGGGGTGCCCATACTAGCATGTGAATTACAGGGCATTTCTCAAATAGACATCTTTATACACACTGGCTTACATTTAGAAGGAAAAAACGTAGAGAAAGACAAGGGGCAATAACACTTGTTCTGCTATTCTGTGTTCCCCCAAGTCTCTCAATAAAAATGGTACCTCACTTGCATGGGTAGGCCTAATGCCCGCGACAGAAAATGCAACATGGACACATCACATTTTTACATTGAAAACTGAAGTTTTTTGGAAAGTGCCTAACTGTGGATTTTGGCCTCTAGATCATCCGGCACCTAAGTACACCTACCAAACCTGTGTGTTTTTGAAAACTAGATACCTAGGGGAATCAAAGATGGGGTGACTGGTGGGGCTCTCACCAGGTTCTGATACCCAGAATCCTTTGCAAACCTCAATATTTGGCAAAAAACACTTTTTCCTCACATTTTGGTGACAGAAAGTTCTGGAATCAGAGAGGAGCCACAAATCTCCTTCCACCCAGCGTTCCTCCAGGTCTCCCAATAAAAATGGTACCTCACTTGTGTGGGTAGGCCTAGTGCCCGTGACAGTAAATGCCCCAAAACACAACACAGACACATCACATTTTCCCAAAGAAAACAGAGCTGTTTTTTGCAAAGTGCCTAGCTGTGGATTTTGGCCTCTAGCTCAGCCGGCACCTAAGGAAACCTACCAAACCTGTGCATTTTTGTAAACTAGACACCTAGGGGAATCCAAGATGGGGTGACTTGTGGGGCTCTCACCAGGTTCTGTTACCCAGAATCCTTTGCAACCCTCAATATTTGGCAAAAAAACACTTTTTTCTCACATTTGGGAGATAGAAAGTTCTGGAATCTGAGAGGAGGCACAAATTTCCTTCCACCCAGCATTCCTACAAGTCTTCCGAAAAAAATGGTACCTCACTTGTGTGGGTAGGCCTAGTGCCCGCAACAGGAATAGATCACACAACAGTCAATGTTGGTCCTAACATGAGGGCATCTGTTGCCCCTGGGGTGATCCTTTCCAGACGCAGGCACTAGGTACAGGCACTCAAGTGGGGTAGTGTTTTTATCAGGACAGGTGGGGAAACACTGGGTGGTAGGAATTTTGTGGATCCCAGCAAATTCCTGTAGTTTGTGTGACAGAAATGCAAGAAAAAATAGAGTTTTTATTCAACATTTCATCTTTGCAGGGTATTCTGGGTAAGAACACTTTGGGGAATCCACACAAGTCACACCTCTGTGGACTCCCCCAGATGTCTTGTTTCCAGAAATGCCTGGGTTTGTCCTGATCTCCTCCCTCATAATAACTTGAAGAGGAGTTATCGAATGAGACTCCTCCGACTGAAAAATCACTTCCAGAGTCTGCGCCATTGTCCTATCCCTCAGATGCTGTTTCAGTATCTGCTGTCTCAGTCTCTGATCCTACGTCAGAGCTGTCCTCTGTAACCCGAGTGAGGTCTTGAGCAGCAGTCATCCAACAAGATGCCATCTCTGCTACTGGCTAGCTGTTGCCATAAAACACTAGCCTACGTACAGTCACAAAATTGCTGCTGTGTGTGTGTGTGTGATACGTGCAACAGTACAGGTCACCTTACCTTCGCTTCTTCCCTCAATCAGCACATTCTTTCAAGACACTAAAAAAAAGACACACTATTACTTCACCTTGTCACATACCAATCGTCATCGTCTTTAGCACCTCTAGCGCCCAGTCCAACAATCATTATTGGTGCTCCCACTCCCATGACCTCTTCCTTGGATTCCCTCACTACCACCCAGCAAAAGTGCCCTTCATCTCTCCATAGCCCCCCCTGCACATACATTTCATTTGTATCATAGCACAGGTAATGGCTGACTTTACTAATGTACTCAGCTATTTACATAAAATACAGATTTGATCATTGCAGTAGGCATATAAACCTTCTGCGCTACTTTATGGCATCAAAACTGCCACTAGACAAAAGTCTGATCCTTTAGTAACAGAAACATAATCACAAGACTTACTTGACTTTTTTATTGCTGCCTAAAAGCTACCGTTGAAATGTGTCACTTGAAGTATGTGCATTGCTTTGAAGACGCAAGCTGCAACTGCTAGACAACTGGTGGAGAATATTTATTTACATATATATATATATATATATATATATATATATATATAGATATATATATATACATATCTATTTATATAGATATATCTATATAAATAGATAGATATATCTATATGTATATATATTTATATATATATATCTATATATATAGATATATAGATATATATATAAATATATATATTTTTTTTTTAGTAGCTGTATGGTTTCCTTGGGGGCCATAGTGGCCCCCAGAGAAACCATATTACTACTAAAAAAAAGTATTGCCCCACAGGGAGTCGCCCTGCTCACGGGAAACCCCCTGTCAATTTTTTTATTTTTTTTATTTAACCCCTGCGGGGGGCGCGATCACGTGTGATCGCGCCCCCTACCCCACCTCCAGGGGACACCTAACTTTTTGTAGTAAATTATGCCCCCTGGGGGGGGAGCGGCCTGTTTTCCGAGGGGGCCGGACCCCCCAAGTGAAATCCCTGGTGTCTAGTGAGGTTTCCTGTCCCTCGATCGCAGCTGTGCTGCGATCAAGGGCCAGAGCCAGGAAACCGGTTCAGGAAGGCCTTGTTTGAAAGGGGAGAGTCTTCCCTTTCAAACAAGGCCTTCCCGAATGTTGGGAAGGGTGTTTGGGGCTTTTTTACCTATCAGAGCAGGAAACGGCCACAAGGCCGCTTCCTTCTCCGAAGTTGAAAACAAAGCAGTGACCGACGTCACAAAGGGGTGGGTGGGTGGCTGGGTGGTTTGGGAGACACGGAAGACCTTCCATGTCTCCCGGAGTATTTTCAAATAAAAAACATCCTCGGATGCGAGGCACCCGAGGATCTTTTAACCCCCTCCCTGGTGTCAGCCACTGGTCGTGACCTGCACCAGGGAGGTAGTGTGGGCATCGGCCAGCGGCCGACGCCCGCACTAAAGAGGTTAAGAAAGGCATAAACATAGTTGTGAAAGGCCACAAAAGTCAAGATTTATGTTCCTCTGTGCTTCATTTTCCCTCCGGAGAGAAATGGAGCCGATGGCAGGAAAAAAAGACTGCCACTGCCAGAATACTACTACTGTTGCTCCGCAGAGGGAGTAACAGAATGCTTCTATCTTCGTTGGGCTCAAGTCACACTCCCTGCCCATTCCCAGATTTCTTAAGAATAGTTAACCTGGAATCTCATTCTTTCCTGATAGTGGCACAATAAGGAGAAATAGACTTGAAGTATTGTTTTTTGAAGGAAGGTGCACCTTTCTGCACAAAAACAATCCTGCCTGCAACGTAGGCACCTTTGCGCCATGGAACAAGGGTGCCTGTGTTGGTGCTAGGCAGTACATAATGCTCCAGTGCAGTGAGAGAGCAGAAGAGTACCATATCTTAGTAGATATGGTGCAATCCTGACCTCTCTATTTCACACAGTGCAGCAAGTTGTTTTCCCGTGTGGCGCCGCTTCAAATGCTTCAAATGCTAGTAAACCTGGCCCTAGGTTTACCTGTTTGTACATAAAGTTTACGTTTTGATTTATAAAGTAGTTCAAAAACACCTCCTACGTGTCATTGCTTCATACTTAGTTAAAAATCAAGCTGGGTTTTTAAAAAATATTGTACATTTTCTATTATATTGATGCAAACGTCTTGGTTGCCAGGTGAATACATTTTTGTATAGTAGCAGAAATTAACAATTTAATGTAATATTCAAATTGGTAGTTCATTTGAGCTAAAGCACTGCACCCCATAAAGAATGAAATTGCCACAAATCAAATAAAACCCCATTATTGTTTGAAGAAAAATTATCAAGCAGGGCACTTCATGGTCTTATTATTTCACTAGTCCATGTAGGAAAAAAAGAAATAAAAGAGTATTATTGATTGAGAGTAACAGGTCCAACCTTACATTTACAGTAACTAGAAAAATAACACGGTTTCAAATCCGAGAAGAATGTGAACAGAGCAGCCCTTTTGATCTAATGGACTTGCAACCCTGAGGGCTTGTAAGATGGCACGAAATGAACGCTTGATGTCTTGGCGTTGACTTCTATGAATTCTTCCTTTGGCTAGAGCATTCAGTGCTCGAGTTATTTTCCCACTGTAATTATTAAAGGACATCTGTGTCAAAACACGCTAATTGCAAATGTTTTACATTCAAATGCAGGCGTTTGTAATTATGTGTGCATTACACAGGAGTGGGAACTTATTGTGCGTCGCTTTTAAGGTCTCGTTTACAAAGCTGTACACTTGAAAAGCCCACCTTACTGGTAACTAAGATTAACCACGGGAGGGGGAGGAGGGGAGGGTGAACGCGATGAAATAGGTGCAACAGCAACATCATAAGGTACGTACTAGAAAGAACAGTCCAAATGCTGCGCCTTGCACAGCACAGCTATACATTTCTGTCACACATCTATGCCCACCAAGACACTATTGTAATTGGGTAGGGGTTTATTCTGTTCCTTTCTCAATGACCCCCCCATGCACAAGATGCAAAGAGAGTGCTTGTGTTTCCCTTTATTCCATCCTCATGATGTTTCAAACCTTGCTACACCCAAACGTTGTCTTGCGCCTTCATCAGGACTCTGCCGGCTGCATTCACCTTACTTGTAGGTAGCCAGGTTGGTGACAGAAAATATCAAATGCATTTATCTCTCTGTCCATCTGTGTGGCTAGATATGTTTTCTCGCTGCGCTAACTAGCATGGTGTATAACATGAGTCCATGTTCTATGGCATTTATGTAATTAAGCTCTATTCCACATTCCAGAGAGTAAAGTGTAGGTGATTTCACTGCTTACAATGTGTCCAGCTGATTTCAGAAATGGGAAGACGTTAGTGCCCAACCAAAGTAAAAGGGAATCTACTTACCATCATCAGCTCGCTAAATGATAACAGGTGCAATTAATCTGGGTCTAGAGATACAATGTTTGGGGAAGGGAGCATTCAACTCATTTTATTGACCCATCCACACATCTTCAGTATAAAGGTATGACCCCGTTTATTTTTATCTATCATACATTTTCTTATGCTTTCAAAATCAATCTAAAGTGGCCGGAGGGTATGTGTAATGCACACAAAATACTAATAGGGTTCTGTGTAAATATTACACGTGTTTAAAAACACATGTGCAAAGAACAGTGAGCTGAAATTGTTACACTGCCAAACTGTTATTCTCTTGTCATTTGTCAATAATTTCTTTCGAAATAAATATTTAAAGAACAAGCAGGTGTAAGTGCTCACATTTATTAATAATACAACTGTTATTTGCAACAGATACTTATACCACATTGCTTCTTACTTTTCAACTATTTATACACACACACCCATCTCCCCAAGCCATAGCTTGCTTGCTTTGTGTTCACGGTGCTAAAATGCCGGTATCCCGCTCCCACACAGTACACAGAGCTGTATGTAGCCTGAATTTTGACCATAGACAGACCAGGATCAGCTGAATAACACCGAGATCTACTAAAAGGAGAAAATGTATTTTGCGTGAAGTAGGGCATTTGACAGTCTTGGCAAGTAAATATATGCCACCAGACAGGTTACTTAGATCATCCCCGCGCATTAGCATAAAGATACTTAGAAGGCAGCAAATCTACAAGTACCAGTCAGTGGTACATTTTTCACAAAAATATATTAGCTTTTTAAAATGTAGCTAAAATCAAGAATGTGTTTTTCAAAATTCTATCTTAATTTTTGATCAGCAGTTTGCGTGCCAGTTCCTGACTTCACTCGCCTGTATGTGCCGAGCTCTCTTCTCTTGCATTGGTGCCAAATATCGCAACCTTAAGATTTCAACATGAGCTATGTCCTGGACCTGGGTTTGAATGTAAACGTAGAAACTGTAGAAACACTTTTAGTGCTCCATTTATCTTCTGGAGTGCTCATCAGGCCCTGCAAAAAAGCAATTTGTGGGTCTTTTGTAGTAAATTAGAAGCAGAAATAGTCGGTACCCTAAGGCTGTGCTTTGCTTTTACTAATAGAGGCATCAGAACAGAAATAACTTTAAGAAATAAAATGCCTACATGTGTCCATGGATATTTAGAGTGAATATTGGAAACACAAATATCATGGGACAAAATATTGTGTCAAAAAATATCGAGGACAAAAATATCATAAATTTTTACTATATATAACTTCACATCTATGTACCTTGACGATCTTCACGGTACACAGATGTGTATTCAAGAATAGTAAATCTATACTTACCTATTTTCCCTTACCGTCTCAATATTTTAGTCCTCGATATTTTTGACACAATGGCCCTCATTATGACATTGGCCTCTAAATCCCACTGACCGCTATACTGACTGCCGCCAACATACCGGCGCCGCCACGGATATCCGTTCACCATAATATGACACACACACACCAATCCGTCACTATTCAGCCACATACACAATTCCGCCATGCCAAAAGTCAGTGATAAACTGGAAGTATCAAACCCCACATCGTTACGCCAACAGAACAACGCCCACCACATTATGACACACGAATCACCATGGCAGACATTCAATGGCAGTAAACCATTGGCGGTAAATACTGCCGCGCTCAAAATACACACATACAAACAAAATGACACTACATTGGACAATTCAAACAACACACACCTGTCACCCATACACACACCACACCCACACACCGACACCACTATAAAACACACGCCCACATTACCCACAACCCTTTACGACTACAAACAAATGCCACCAGAGAGAGACAGCAGGACCACGGACACAACCAGAGCCACACACTACTCACACCTATACACCACTCACGCACCCCACATCACACACCCCAACACATTACCCAACATACTCTCACCTACACACCTCACACAACAACCATGGCACCACAAAGACACCCCCGATTCTCAGAGGAGGAGCTAAAGGTCATGGTGGAGGAAATCATCAGGGTAGAGCCCCAGCTATTTGGAGCACAAGTGCAGCAGATATCCATAGCTAGGAAGATGGAGCTATGGCGGTGGATCGTGGACAGGGTCAACGCCATGGGACAGCACCCAAGAACTAGGGATGACATCGGGAAGAGGTGGAACAACCTACGGGGGAAGGTACGTTCCATTGCAGCAAGACACCAACCCTCTATACAGAGGACTGGTGGTGGACCCCCATCTCGCCCTCACAACTAACAGCATGGGAGGAGCAAGCGTTGGCAATCATGCATCCTGAGGGTTTGGCCAGAGTAGGAGGAGGACTGGTCTCTGGTAAGTCAACTCTTTACTACTATCACCCCCCTACCTGCATGCCACCACATACCCTCACTCCCATCACTCCACCACCTCCCACACACCCCACCATCACATCTCACTCATTCCAATGCCAAGCCCTGCATGCTGTACCAATGCATGAACATCACTCACAGCCCTGCATGGACACCTATCACCAAAGCATGCTCACTAGAGAGAATCAGCTAGCCCACCACATACCAAATTAAACAAGTTAAAGCTGCCAGGGCAAATACAACCAAAGTGGGCAAGACACCGATTCACAATATGTCACACACAGAAACAATAACACATCATTTACGTCCCCACAGGTATCCCAGCCAATGTCACCGGAGAGGAAGTGCCAGCAATATCCAGTCCCCCTACTGAAGAGGCACACAGTGATGACAGCAAATCTGGTCACCTGGATCTGGATGACCAACCTGGCCCATCAGGGACCTCTGGACAGTCGGTTACCCAAGCCCAGTCACACACCACCACAGAGCCTCCGCCATCTGGAAAAACCACCCACCCAGTGTACCCACACCTTGTTCCCAGGACACATAAATCAGCAGTGTGTCCACCTCTACAGGGACCCCAGGGCACACCTCATACCCAAAACAATCAGGGACCTTGGGTCAGTGGCAGTTGGCACACAGTTCAGGGGACAGAGGCACACAACAACAGGGAAACTGGGAGGACTGCTGTGCACTAGGGGGAGGACAGGCCCAGGGAACGGACTCACCAGCAGGCACTTGCAGAGATCCTGGGAGCATACCAACATTCCCAGGACATGATGGGCCAGATCCTGGACAATGTGCAGGAGAACAGGCTGCTGCAGGAGGGACAGTACAATGGGATCAGGGAGGACTTGCCGGCCATCAACACCACCTGGGTCTACATGGCAGGGGTGCTGGCAGACATGGCCAATATTATGAGGGAGGCAGTCCCACAACAGCAGGCCCCTGCCACTAGCCAGACATCTGAACTTTCACCTCTGCTGCTGCTAGTGGACAGGAGGCCCCACCACAGGACTGACAGGCCACCAGCACCCCTCCCCCTGCAGAAGGAGAACCACCCCGCAAACAATTCCCTGCAATCCAGGCAGAAGCCAGAGACTATTGCCAAGACCCCCACCAGGAAAAGAGACTCTCCTGATTGTCACCCTTGTTTCCCACTGAGTCACCCTGTCCACCCTGAACTGCCATTCCTCCCCTTCCTATGTCCCCATGGACAATGCACCTGTGCTACAGACTGGAGCAACAGCGTAGACATTACTCCATCACCACCCCATCCCATTGCACTTGCCCTCTTTTTCTTAGCACTTCAATAAACACCCTTGGAAAAAATACAAGTATGGAGTATGCCACATTTTTCAAGTATGTATATGTTTAGCCTGGTACACACATTGCTATTCAACTGTACAGTAAATGAGCACATAAGAAAGACCTGTAGTTGGCTGCAGTGATCACACCAGGACCTATAGTGAGGCACCAACATCTGTAAAATGAATTGTCAAAGGGTACAGTAAGTGGGCATAGAAGTGGGAAATAACAGCGTGCCAGTGCCAAAGAATTTCAAAATAATGACAATGAAATGTGAAGTAACACTGTCTTACCTGTGTGTCATTGGAAATATTGTCGTATCACTGCTGTTCTGTTGTCCTCATCCTCATCCTCTGCCTCCTCATCCTCACCGCCCAAAGGGTCCACTGCTGCCACACTGGTATCTCCCAGCCTCCTCCTCCTGTAGAAAAGGTACATGGCGTCTCAGGGCAAGGTTGTGCAATATGCAGCACACCACTGTTATCTGGCAGACCTTCTTGTGTGAGTAGCACGGGGATCCACCTGTTAGCTGGAGACACCGAAACCTGGCCTTCAGGAAGCCAAAGGTTCTTTCTATGATCCTTCTGGTTCGCCCAGGTGCCTCATTGTAACATTCTTCTGCCCTTGTATTGGAATTCCTCACAGGGGTCAGTAGCCATGATAGATTGTGGTAACCAGAGTCACCTGTAAGTATTGAGGGACAACATTTAGCCACACACTATCCCATATGGCCCACACCATACCCATACACCAACATATACTGGGTGGGGACTAGGGCTCACCTATTAGCCACACCCTGTGCCTCTGTAGTTGGCCCATCACATTTGGGATGTTGCTATTCCTCAGGATAAAGGCATCATGCACTGACCCTGGATACTTAGCACTGACGTGGGGGATGTACTTGTCCGCCAAGCACACCATCTGTACATTCATTGAGTGGAAACTCTTACGATTTCTGAACACCTGTTCATTTTGATGGGGGGGACAAATGCAATATGTGTTCCATCAATTGCCCCAATTATGTTGGGGATATATCCCATTCCATAGAAGTCAACCTTCACTGTGGCCAAATCCTCCACCTGGGGGAATACAATGTAGCTGCAGACAACACTCTGGTCAGCACTATTGAGAACATTGCCTGTGACATTCCTGCTGCCAAGCCCACTGTCACTTAGAAAGAACCAGTTACCAGGAAATGGAGCACTGATAGAACTTGCACAATAGGGGGATCCCAGTGGCTTGACGGATAGCAGATATCAGGTCAGACTCCAATTGGGCACACAGCTCTGTGATTGTGTCCCTCTCAAGTCTATAGGTTAGGATGATGTGCCTGTCCTCTATTGTTGCCAAGTCCACCAGGGGTCTGTACACAGGGTTATGTCTCCATCTCCCATTCATCCGCAGCGGTAGCAATCTAAGGGACAATAGAGTGAGGAGCTGGTCACAAACTGAACAATGGGGCTACAACAGTACGATGAATGCTGTCAAATTGTAATGGGTCAGTGAGATTTGTCCTGTATATCCAAATTGAAACAGTGACGCAGTAATTATCCAGGGCCTGCACTCCTCCTGAAATGGCGTCCGCCTGTCCTGTGTGGAGGGACAGGTGGAAGTGAGGTAATTCTGCTGACGTTGTGTGCCATTGCGGGAGGCGGTCGGGAACCACTGTGCAACTCCTCATTGGTCAACATTGGCCCTATGGGTTACAGTGGCCAATAGTGATGTACGCCCGTGGTGACGGTATGCACCGCCGCAGACGTGACTGCCATTTTCTATCTGATTCCTCGCTTCCTACCTGACCTTCAACAAGAGAAGACCTACACTGCATGTGCTGCTGTGACCTGTGGCTGGAACCTACTATGGCCCGTGTGACTGGGGAAAGAGCCCCTGCCTTCACTTTGGCAGAGTTGGAGAGACTGGCGGAGGAGACGCTGGGCACGGAAGACGGCGGAGGCTCAGCTGGGGATGGCCTTCCAACAAGGAAGGGGTGCCCGTCGAACCCCAATCCCCGTGATGGCCTTCATACTGGCGGTGGCCTATTCTGAGCTGGATGGGCGCTTGAGGGCATCACAGCAGCCACAAGGGGGTGAGTACAGTGCCCATCATTACAACGTACGCATGGTAGGGTGGTATCCGGGTGGGGGATATGTGTCAGTGGGTGCCCCTAGGCCAGGCCTGACATTGCAGCGTAGGTCTCCTTGTGGCAAGGGTCCTGAAGGGATAATCCTGCTACCTCGTTCGTAGGCATCCACTAATGGTCAGGGCTGCGTGGGTCCCAGGTGTGCTGCATTTGGCGGTGTCAGCACCTCCCCATGCCTTGGTAGCTAGCAATATCACTTGCAGTGCAATGCATAGTATGTAGGCCTGTTCCCTGTGTGTGAGGGTGCTGTGTACGCCAACGGTGGTGTTGGTGCAGCCATTGACCTATAGTATCCTTTGTCTCTTCTCTCCCTTTTTGTTTTGTCACGCTGTCCTTATGTGCATTAGCATCATCTGGCAGAGGAGCAGAGGCACCAGCAACGGAGGGCGCTGCATCCCACAGGACCCAGGAGGCGGAGTCCACCGACGGTGAGGGCCCCAGTGGGACAGAGGGCAAGGGGAGCACCACGCTGGAGACTGGAGGGGACAGTTCTGACACAGATACCTCCTCCGATGGAAGCTCCCTGGTGGTGGCAGACACCTCTGTGACCACCCCAGCTGCAGGTACATCCGCCACCCCCATACCAGCACCGCCCTCCCAGCAGCTCCTCATAGAGCTGTCCATGCCTGTTCACCCAGGAGGGTGGGCATCTCCTGCACCCCAGGCACCTCAGGCCCTGCCCCAGTTAGCCCTGCTGCCCTGAGTGAGGAGGCTATTGACCTCCTGAGATCGATCTCTATAGGGCAGTCAACCATTGTGAATGCCATCCAGGGGCTGGCAGCCCAGATTCAACAGACTAATGCATTCCTGGAGGGCATTCACACTGGATTGGCGGCCCAACAGAGATCAATTCAGGCTCTGGCCTCCTCTCTGATGGCAGCCATTGTCCCTGTTTCCACCCTCCTCCCTCCAACTTCCTCTTCCCAATCCCATTCCCCTCAACCCCAACCTATCCCAAGCACACAGGCAGACGAGCATGCATACAAGATAACACACAAGAGCGGCACAGGCAAACACAGGCACCACACGTCATCCCACAGGCACTCACACAAACACCATCCAGATGCAGACATACCAACATCCACAATTTCCACTGTCTCCCCTCCTCCTCCTCCATCTTCCTCCCAGTTCCGTCTACACTCACACCTGCATGCACTACATCCTCATCCACTACCAGCATCACCACCACACCAAGCAGAACACACACCTCACTGGCAGACACCTCCACAACAGCCATGCACATGTCCCCTGTGTCCTCTCCCACTGTCCCCCCTTCTAAAGTACACAAACTTTAGACACCCCACAGCCATCCAACTCACAACAGCATACAGCCCATGCACCTGCACCCCAAATCAGCAGACACCTCCTACAACCACTCCCTATTCCTCCACTCCCAAACCTTTGCCCTCTTCCCGCCCCAATGTCCCTAAAAAGCTTTTCCTATCCACCATTGACCTCTTTCCCCCCGTCCTGTACGTCTGGCCAGGGTGGCAAAAACCCAGCCAAGTACCTCAGCCACCCAGTCCACGGGCCCAGTAGTCACCCCAGCCACTCATGGTGGGAAAGGATCCAGGGCACATGTCCTGAGGGTGAAGGAGCCTGCACCAGGCAGCCTCAAGACAAAAGAGCCTGCCCCAGCTGCTGGCAGGAAGACCAAGGAGCCTGCCCCAGCTGCTGCCAGGAAGACCAAGGAGCCAGCACCAGCAGGCAGTAAGGGCAAGAGGCCAGGGGCTGGGACTTTGACGGAGCCCCCACCACCAACCATGGTTGTGCAGCCATCCGAGGCTGCAGGGGATGGGCTGGAGCCTCCCCCCACCAGCAGCAGCAGCAGCACCACCTCCACCAGTGGGCAGCCAACCAAGGCTGCAGGGGATGGGCTGGAGCCTCCCCCACCAGCAGCAGCAGGACCCCCACTGAGCAGCCATCACCGCCAGAGGACAGTATGTAGTTCTGCCTCCATGGGCTGCCGTGGGGCCTACCCCCTGCAAATCCAGTGGGTATGACACCCACCTGAGAGACTGTGACCTTGCACTCCCCAGGATCAAGAGCTCAGGGCACGATGCCCCCTCCAGAACCAGTGGGTAAGACACCCACCAACCCCAGCCTCCCCAGGAACAAGTGCACAGGGCACGATGCCCCCTCCAGAACCAGTGGGGAAGACACCCACCAACCCCAGCCTCCCTAGGATTAAGAGCACAGGGCACGATGCCCCCTCCAGAACCAGTAGGTAAGACACCCACCAATCCCAGCCTCCCCAGGAACAAGTGCCCAGGGCACAATGCCCCTTCCAGAGCATGTGGGCAAGTCACCAACTCAAGAGACTGTGGCCTTGCACTCCCCAGGACCAAGTAGAGGGCATGTTGCCCCCTCCAGAGCACGTGGGCAAGTCACCCACTCATGAGACTGTGGCCTTGCACTCCCCAGGGCCAAGCATAGGGCAAGTTGCCCCCTCCAGAGCATCTAGGCAAGTCACCCACTCAAGAGACTGTGGCCTTGCACTCCCCAGGACCAAGCACAGGGCATGTTGCCCTCTCCAGAGCATGTTGGCAAGTCACCCACTTGAGAGACTGTGGCCTTGCACTCCCCAGGGCAAAGCACAGGGCATTTTGCCCCCTCCAGAACCAGTGGTCTTATTTCATCTCCCGGCTGAGATGCCCCCGTCCCCATGAGATACCTGCCTATTTACCAACTGATGCCCCTGCAGTGTTCTCTCCATGTTGATGCAGGTGACAAGTGGGGCCTTGGACTTTGGCCTGTGGCCCAGTGGCCAACGCAAACTGAGGACTGGGCAGTGTCCCTTGAACTGTACAAATGAAATATCTGTTACATTGGCTAAATTTTTATTTATACTGTGTTGATCTTATTACACTCACTTTAGTAAATACCTGTTGTCCTTGCATTATTCATCCGAGGTACGAGGTAAATATGTTTTAGTACTGTAGCTGATTGTGTGTATGGTGTTGGGGGGTGTGGTGCGTGTGTGTGTCACTCTCTTTTACCTTCCCCCCTCCCTTGTGTGCTAGGGTGGCTGTACTCACCGTCATCGTCTTCGCCGTCTTTTGTGTTTGTGGTGGAGCAGCACGTAGAAGAGCATGGGGAAGATATGCAGTTCGGGCTCCATGGTGGCGTGGTTGTTCCCTGTGTCTCCAATGGTGAGTCCTTTCACTTCTGTGCAGTGTTTCCGCCAGCCTTTTGATGTCGTTGGTACCGCCCAAGAAAAGGTGGTGGATTGGCATGTCTTACTATGGTGGGCAGAACACTGACTTCTGCCTGGCTGTAGGCGGCTACCGCCGTGGTGCCTGTTGTTTCTGACCTGGCAGTCGGTGTGGTAAAGTGGCTGTCTATCTGAGTTCTATCTGCCATAGTCATAATTTGGTGGTAATTACCGCCAGCCTGTTGGCGGTATTACAGCCACTTTTACACCAACCGCCAGGGTTGTAATGAGGGCCAATATTCTGTCCACACGATTTTGGTGTTTCTGATATTCTGTTAGTGATCTGCATCCATGCATGCATAATTGACTGTGTATTGGCTATTTTGGATTTTGGCATAAGAGTAAGAACCCTCCTCCCCAAGGCAAGAAATTGTGATTAAGGGGCTGATTTATAGTTTGGGGACAGGATACAACAAACACAACAGAACACCCTGTCTGCCAGAGGAATTCCAGCTTTCCATTGAAAGTGCTAGAGTTGGCTCTGTGACAAAAAGCTTTCTCCAATGGCCTGCCAGAGCAGGGAACATTAGAGGAAGGGAACTACACCACCCACCCTAATTAGGGTGGACTGTGTAATGATCTTTTTTCTGTCTGTCACCATCGGGTAAAACCTGCCAGCGATAGGTGACAGTCAAGGCTGGGTGGGTGTTCAGAGCCTCCTTTCATAGCTCGGGGTAGTTCCAAGGAAGTAGTGCTTAGAGTCATTTAAATCTAGAAATTTGCCTTTTCGTTCAGTGGACCAACTTTTAGCATGCTGCAAAGGGCCCCTTCTCGTCTCTGGCCTGCAAAATGACAAATCTTATCCCACTTCACCTTGGGAGCCTGCTACCTCATAATGACTATGTGGACCTTATCTGGGTTGCCTATCTTAGTAACCCTAATGTGGGGAACATTTATGACCCTGCACAGGAAGAGGAGCCAGCAACACCATGTCACAAACCCAAGTGGAGCCGTTGGGCTGGATGAGCAGTGAGTGGATTTGAAAGTCACAGTTTGGGTGTACCAGTGTTTAATTAGACTTTTGGAGCAGGAACACAAATTGAGCATTCAATGGGGTGGAAGAGGTGGATCTTCTTTACTTCAAGCACTAGTGGATACCTGACTGTTGTTCACGTTGAAGAAATGAGGAAACACTGTTGAGCACTGTTGAGTGGGATCAAACATTTGGGGCTGTGATTAGTTCATGTGAAACGCCTTCTGCAGCCTTGTCTCTAAGTTCTCCTGATACAGCAACACGCTATGGTCGTTGGGGCTGTGGATGAATATCCAGATAGAGGGTAGCCTGCGTTCAGAATCCTGACCTGATTGGTGATTCACTCACTGTTTAGGGCAGCAAGAACTGATTTCTTCAGCAGGCCTGTTCCATTACAGGATGTGGGATGGTGGTAGCAGATTGAATGGATGGTGCTAAATGATGTTGTGTCATATTTCTGCACATCTCTGCTTGGACCCCTTGGTTATGATGTATTTCTGGATTCAGTTTCCTTGAAGTTAAGCAATGTTTATGCTGCCTTTGCCTTGCAATTTCAGTCTTCCATTTGAGGTTTAACTTGTTAGTTCCTTGTTCTTGAAATAATTTCTCTCTAGACCTTGCCCCGGGCCTGAGTCACTAAGATGTGCTCATATGTTATTTGAATTTTCTTCTCATGTCTCCCAAAAGCTAGATGCAGATAAAGATCATTGCAATTTCAACTACAAGTAGAGCCAAAAACTTTCTTGATTGCATTGGTACCATCTTGCTTCCGTATAGTGGAAAGCTTTCTATCTGAGGAGAAGGCTGTTATGGGCTGGGGGGACAAAGGAAAACTGCCTAAGGATTTTTAAGAAATCTGAGAGAACAAGGGTTCATAGCTGGAGGTACTGGGGAACGATAGTAATTCAATGGACCTGTGGCAGCTGGAGCACTGAGACTACTAGGCTGAAAAAGGTCAAGGGACGCAGACAAGTTGTGCCTACAGAGAATGTAATATACTAGCTGTCCTCTTTTCTCTCTCACATCCATTTCCCTTTCCCTCCAGTATTAAATTCTTGTTACACTTTTAAACTTTGCTTGAGTAGAATCACATTATAGTGAAAGGAGTGGATTGTCATTAGACTCTGATGTACAGCATTTACAAAAAATACTGGCAGAATATTTGAGTGATGGACATGAAAGGGATATACCAGCTTTGATGCAAAAGTAGACCTCAGCACCGATTTGTCCAGTAAGGTCTAGGGAGGTTGCAGTGAGAGCACGTGTAGTTCACTCATGCAGAGTGTAAAGGTGATGGTGAAAGCAAATACTTTCTTGATTATTAGCATCCTTAGCAAGCATCTGTATATAGGCTGAAATGGTGTGCACATAAGAAATGCAAGGACTAGACCTAGGTCCCACAGAGGCTTAGGGAATGGCTTTGGAAGGAACATGTGAGTCAGGCCTTTCAGGAAACACATAATTAGAGGTAATTTAAATAGAAAGGGTTGTTCAGGCACACTTAAAAATGGCTAAAGGGCTGACAAGTAGCCAGTGGGGTAACAAACTGATAGGCCCTCCTGCAGAATGTGTAATGAAGTATGACTTAATCTCACATATCTCACAGATATTCATTGACTTTTGAGGGTTGGGGGGCCCTGAGAAGTTGGTGTCACCACTCCTTTGTAGGTGCTGCAGGGGTTTGCATTACTCCCCTGCAAAAAGCCTTTAACAGTGTCCACTTGACAGTTTACTGGGCCAATTACAAAATAAATAACAATAGATCAGAGGATCTGGCCTGTAGAAGGTTTAGATGATTGACATCAGGCCACAAACTCTTCCTAATGTCCGTCATAGATGGATTTTGTTGATGGGTTTTTGGTGCAAGGATGACATCTACCACTTCAGATAACAAGTCAAAATAATTCAACTGTCACCACTCAGTATCCATGCACTGAGGTGTAGGCTGTGGAGATTCAAGTGTAGGCTCTTTCCTGCTGCTGAGACAGAAGGTCTTTCGAAAGAGGTATCTGAATCAGAAAGTAAATACTCATGCTGAGTACCAGCCTGGCTCACTCGAGAGCTATTATAATGAAGTGAGCCTGGTCAGTTCTGATTTTTCTTAGAATCTGAGGCAGGAGAGGTAGCAACAGGAACACATTCAAATGCCTGTGCCCCAGCTCTGACAAAATGCATTTGCTAATACGTTTCTTGGATGATACTGCAGTATGCAAAGCTGTAGCAGTGCCATGGACAGGGCATGCACCACTGATCAAAGATACCCTGCCCACCTTGAGTGAAAATGCCACTCATGGTACACCAGCTAGCGTCTGCCCAGTTCATCTTCCCCGATATTCAGGTGCCCTGCTAGGTGGTTAATTGCCAGAAAGATCTTCTGCTGGTCCAACCACCTCCAGATGTTTAGAGCTGCCTGGGACAGGATTCCCTTGCAACTGCTTGATGTAGCGCCACATGGCGGCCGTATTGTCTGAAGGACCTGTTCCAACCTGGAGGAAGGCTTTCAAGGCCAGCCGGATCACTCAAAGCTCCAAGGGGTTCACCTGTAGCTGTCTCACCATTGGACTTTTACTTTTTAATATAATTCAGCTTCCCCAGTTAGTAAAATATTTTCAAGTTGAATATCTAATTAGGCAATTTGGCCTATGCAATACGCCCTCTTCTATCAGAAACTTAGTCAGTGATGTTTGTTGATACATCTTGGATACATTTATAATTATAGAACTAGATAACATTATGATATTTTCTAAAGACCTAGAAGCACATAAACATCATGGCTGAAAAGCTTTATGTCAACTGCAGGCTCATTCTTTCTATGTTCAGTTACATAAGTGCACCTTTGAAACCCAATGTATGTTTTTTTCAGCTCATACTGTCATATGAAGGGATCAGCATGAATCCACTGAAAGTTTCTGCAGCAGTGGAATGGCCCTGTTCATTTAATGTGAAAGGGGTGCTTAGATGTATGAGTTTCACTCATTTTTGTACACATTTCATAGAGCATGTTCCACCATAGTGATCCATAGTCCATTTAATCAAGAAAACTATACCTCTCCAATGGGGATCTGAAGAACAAACGGCATTTGAGCAATTAAAAGTGGCATTTACTACAGCGTCCGTTCTTAAACATGCTGATCACAGTCTACCCTCAATAATATAACCCGGTGGTTCTCAACCTTTTGACTTCTGTGGACCCCCACTTTATCATTACTGGAACCCGGGGACCCCCACTGAATCATTCTGAGTATCCGGGGACCCCTCTACTGAGTCATTACTGAAAGCCGGGGACCTAATCTGTTAATATTATTTAATTTTCCAAGCAGTTGGGGGCCCCCCTGAGGAGGCTATGCAGACCCCCAGGGGCCCCAGCCCACAGGTTGGGAACCACTGATGTAGACAGATAAATCTTCATTTGACCCGAAGACCTTATTTTCTCAACAAAGACCCATATTACAAAAACAGGGCATCTAGTAGATGTTTTCACACATTGTCATCAACTGAACAGAGCTACACCACATAAAGATAGGAGCTTCGGACCATTTAAGAGGCTTTCTCCCACTGGTGACATTACCTGATGGGCCTTGTACCCCCTCTCTGTATGGGTCAGCGTACTCGCGGCCGATACTCGTGGCATTACTTCACTATATTTTGCACCCCATCAACATTGATCAGCTATTGAGGCATGTGGGAATACGATGGAGATTTAGTAATGGGAGTGATCGAACTTATCAATTCAATCTAAAAACCAATGTTGTACCAGCCCTGAGGAAGTCGTTGGGTTATTTCCTAAGACGAAACATGTGTTGGCTGATGCACAATTGAAACCCATCATCTGCTTATGCAGAAGGACAAGATTTGTGTTGAATTGGATTAAACTTTAAACTGGTTGAACCACACAAAAGGACTGAAATGTTATATATCTGCTTATCATGTGATTGGATCCTCTTCACAACATTGTGATTTGGACTTTGGGGTTCACTTTTCTATGATTAACACATTCATATTAACTGGAAACCTGTAATGAATGATATGATTTAACTTTTTCTTGAGTGTGTGCCTCTAATGTTGTTCCCCTCTCTTTATGGGCAAGCTATAAAAACCTTTTTTTTAAATATGTGGCTAGCAACTCAGCATGCCGGATGTTTTTTTCTCTAGATGTGAGTATCAAACTTTACACAAACCAGGACATCTAGAACCCGTAAAAGATCAAATACAAGCAACACATTTCCTTTTATAAAAATTTGAGTGTATCCAACTTGGAAAGGTTCTTAGCTCTTTCGAGAGATGGATTCATGAAGAACCCCATGAAAGCACCATTATGGTACGATTTATTCACAAAAAACAATTAATTTATTCCTATTTCCTACTAAAGGGCTACAGAGAAAGGTGCTGTCTTTGCATCACAACTCTTCTAGTGCTGGACATGTTGAGGAGAAGCAAACTTAGGGTTTAGTATTTACCTAGGGCCCATTATGCCACGTGGTGAGTAGGCGGGCAATGAAGGACTTCTACTTTGGTCTTTCTTGAGCATGTTTCAGTAGAGTACTCCACCTGTGGCTCAGGGTCTTCATTTCTATTTTCCCCAGTTGACCTCCACATGCCTTTTTCATGCCTCTCCTCCGTTTGACTTTTGGGGTCAAGTTGATAGCTGTTCTTGTGATGGAATCTTGTTTTTTCAGATGGCATGTCCTATCCACATCCATCTATTTCTCATAATGATGGTGCCTTTGTTCTCTTGCTCAGATCTGCTGAGCAGTTCTTGGTTGGAGATTGTTCACAGCTAGAAAATATTCAAGGTTTTTCTCAGGGTACTGGTATAGAAGGCTGACAGTTTGGTGATGTTGCTTTGCTCCAAACCACCAGCATTCTGATCTGTATAAGAGTGTGGACAGAAAACTGTTCTGGTAAATCCGCAACCTGGTGTTGATGCGGTACTGAGATGACCTCCATACATTGCTCAGCATTCTAAAGGCATACCTCTTCAATTTGCTCTTGATGTTAAAGCCTGTCCCTCCATCATCTCTGAAAGTACTGCCTAGGTAGGTGAATTCCTCAGTCGTGGCCTCACATGAAAATCTGCCATTCTTTCAATTGCCCGAATTATTGTTTGTAAACTGTTGAAACTCTGCACTTTAATTGTTGGCCCTGAATTTGAATAGGGTATCTGGTTGGGAGCAGCTATAACCTTTTTCTACTTAGGCTTGTATAATACTCGGGTTCTTTTTACAAATAAAAACAGGAGATGATGTGGACGCACAGCGGTTTCCTCGCATGTAAACTGCCATTCTTCTAAGCACCTAAATTGTTGTTTGTAAACTGTTGAAACTTTGTACTTTCATAGTTGTCACTGAATTTGAATAAGGTATCTGATTGGGAGCAGCTAAATATTTTTTCTACTTAGTGTGTAAAATTGGGGGCGAGTTCCAGGTCATTTGTAATTCCACCAAAGAGGTGCCATTCTGGACAGGTTGCACTCTGGCGGTTGGAAGGGCGAGTTCTTTTTATAAATAAAAGGAGGAGATGACGTGGATTATGTTCAGCACCAGCCATGCTGCCACTTTACCCTATTTGTTTACGTATACGAAAGAAGCATACTTGCATTAAATAAACACCCCATCTTGAGAGTTTGCTGTGAGAAATATAAGATGGAGATCTTCTCAAATGAGGCAGCCGTAAAACCATGTTGAGAATTCGGATTCACTTTTAACAAGCAAATGGAGAAACAGCTGTCCCCCCACAAGTTTTCACAGATAAGGCTTGCCCCTCTGAGTAATACCTCAAAAGGTTCGGGGGATCTCAGCCATGCTGATTAGCTCCCACACCCTTCCCGAACATTCATCTGAAATTAATGAGCTTCTATCTGAAAATAAATGTGACTTACTTTTCTTGACAGAAACGTGGCTTTCAGCTTTTTCTGCTCCTGACATAGCCCTCTCCTACTTGACTGGCGTCCGAATCCAGCATTTAGATAGAGTTGACAAGCAGAACTGGGGGCTGGCATTAGTGCTCAGAGCCCTATGTCTCAAACACGGTCTTAGGGCTTGCAATGGCCAAACCCCCTCTGAACTGGGGATTACACCGACCTTTAAACGTGGCTTGTCCACCAGTGTTATTGATTACATCTTAGTGGACTTCAGGTTATGGCCTTCTGTAAAAGACATGAGGGTGGATCAACGCCATTTGAGCGATCACAATCCCTTGCTTCTCACTATGTGTAATGATGTATTTAGGAGATCACAACATGGCCTTCGTACTGTGGTTCCAACACCACTGCTGGATAATAGTTCCTTTCAGGTCTGCTGGCCTAAAGTGCTGTCTAATCTCTCTTTGATAAAAGGGATCTATCAGTTGTTTGTTGATGTAATGGCTGTATATGAGAAATATGTTACTACTGCTATTCCTATTCTCAGCATTCACGGAGATTTATTGAAGAAATTTCAGATTGTTTTCTATAAAAAGACCAGTATTAAACATTCTGACTGTAATTCTAAATCCAATGCATGGTTTAACATGGATTGCTCCGAGGCAAAATTAGCGCTTAAAACAGTTATTGCGACACGTTCCCAGGGGGGAATACAATCTGCTAGACTCACCTATAATAAGACCATATTGCAAGCAAAGAAAAGATGGGAAGATTCAATTTGGCATAATCTGCTTAATGCTATTAAAATCAATGACTGTGATATTTTGGAAGTTACTACCTAATAGACAAAGAGAAGGTAAGAACACCGTGAGTAATTATATTCAACCTGAGAGCTGGGTGAGTCATTTTTCTAAACTCTATGCCCTACCCTGTAATCTTTCAAATCATGAACCCCTTTCCCCGCTGACGGTCGAAATGAATTTTTCTCTGGACAATCCAGGACCAGAATGCTTCACATATGAAGATCCAATTATCCTCACTATGGATGAAACTGTAGCAGCAATGAATTACCTAAAATCTGCCAAAGCACCAGGACCGGACAAGATTCCGGGGGACTTATGTAAATCTGAACCAATAGTATGGTCTTGGTATGTAAACATGATTTTGAATAAAATCGCAGCCGGGGGTCCAATTCCAAGTACGTGGAAAGGGGCCGAAATAATTCCAATTCACAAAAAGGGCAATGTGAGGTCCCCAGCAAATTATAGACCTATTAGCCTCATTGATAATCTCCCAAAAAATTTTGCCAAACAACTTTTGGGAAGGCTGTTAAGCTAGGTTCAATCCATCAGGTGTTATCCCCACTACAGGTGGGTTTTTGCCCAAAAATCAGTACGGTAGACCAGGTTTTCAGGTTGATGCTTTTATACTGGAAATACATAGTTCTTGCCAAGAAAAATGTATATGTTGTTTTTGTGGACCTTCAATCCCCTTTTGATATGGTACCTAGGGAAAAACTATGGGAAGTGTTATACAGAATGGGTACTCCCAATAGTATAATTCATCTACTGCAATGGTTACACAAGAATACTTATGCCCAGGTGAGATGGGGTAAGCAGGGAGAATTAAAAGAACATATCCCTATTCAGAGGGGTGTCCGCTAGGGATGTGGCCTGTCTCCAACCCTATTTACCTTGTTTATAAACGTGGTGGTACAACTATTGTCTACTTGTCAGAATGATGCCCCTATTTAAACTTGCAGAAAATTCCTATTTTATTGTTCGCGGATGATTCCTTACTTATTTCTAAGACCCCTATGGGTTTTCAAATTCTTGTTGACAGGTTCAAATCATATTGTGTTGACTTTGGCCTGGAATTGAATGCTAGTAAAACTAAACTAATGGAGTTCAGCCCAGGACCAATTAGGAAATGCAATATTATTTTAGATGGGACCCCTTTAAGTAAGGTTAGTTCAATAGATTACCTGGGAGTGAGGATCTCAAATAATCTTCAATGGGAGGACCAGATTAACAAAAGTGTGGCACTTCTTCAGCACAGGGCAGGCGCTATTCTGCGTTTCTACAAAAGCTCTGCATCAAAAATAGTATCTCCGGCCATTAAGATCTACTTGGCCAAGGTGCAGGGTGCGGCCACCTATGGTGCAGAGGTGTGGGGGTTGTACAATGGCAATAGACTGTCTGTGGGTGAAAATAATTTCGCTAGGGCTTTACCTGCGGGCCCTCGTAGTACACCCTCGATCCCGGTTTACTTGGACCTCGGGTTCAACCGTGTCGCTGATTTAATAGCCCTGAGACCCTTGCTTTTCTGGGTAAGGATTTGGACTACCTCTGAGCTTAGCGTTTACAGGGATTCCCTTCTTGACCTCTTGAGGAGACCAAAGGTAGTATCCATTCCATGGTTTAGACATGTGTCAAAATGGTTTCGTATTTTGGGGCTTGGAAGCTATTGGGAAAATCCACAGAATTTAGGGAGAAATCATAAATCCATTTTGAAAGCTGCTTACTGGTCTTCTGTCAAAAATAATCTTCTCTCTTGTACATCACATGGTCTGTTGACTGACCAATTTCTTGTTTTCAAGTGGTATCCCCAATTCAAACCATATGTAGATCTTATATCTGATACACTGGGGAAGAGTTTGTATGTCTACTATTGTCCTTAACAAACAGATGGGGATTGCTGGCTTCTACATCTTACCAATGCCCTGGCTGTCGTAATTGTGTTGAATCTGTTGAACTTTTCATGTTCTTTTGTCTGTCATACTCCACCTCTCGGCGTAAGTGGATTTGCACAATTTTCCGGAACCTGGGCATAAGACAATGTCATACCGCTTTAAGGATTTTTTAAAGTGACACTTCAACTATTTTAATCTCTGCGGTTAGCAAGTTCCTTGTGGCTGCTCGGTATACACATATTCACTTTCTTAAGAATTCTAAATCCTTGTAAATATGTATGATATGCACACGAAGTGGGAGTGATTATACCTTTTATTGTAACTGTTGGCCTTTTAAATTTTTCTTACGCTCTTAATTATTTATGTTTTTAAATTGTGTTTTATGGTAGCTTTGATGGTTATGGTGACCGAATAAAGCTTGTGTTTACAAGTGACACTGAGGGCCCCTCTTTTACAATCCCCCTCCTCAATCCTTCCTTTTCGTCCTCAGGGCTTTTAGTGTATAGACCTCCCAGTTGTAAGACCGATTCACTGAACCTCTTGTCTGATAGGTCAGATTTCCATTCTTCTCTCAAATTTCTTGTTGTTAGGAGACATTAATCTACATATTGATGACTCTAGTTGCCCTGCGGCTAATACATTTTTGGATATTTTAGAGGGTTTTAATCTTATCCAACATGTGGTTGGACTGACCCATAATGGTGTTCATACCCTTAATCTGATATGCTCGCACTTCCTGAATATCCACATGGATCCGACCCTTAAAGTAATTTGGACAGAACATTTTGTAGTTTAATTTAAGTTGGTTTGAGCCTGTTATAAGAACTTGCAACTCCCGCTCCAGAAACGTTCAAGGCCTTGGAAGCAATTGTCAGACTCCTTGTTTATTGAAGGCACTTCAGAACACTCTGCTGGAACTCACAGGGGCAGTATGTGTGAATCTGGCAGGGTAGATAATTGCTCCGGTGAGAGTAGTCTCCCATGGGACAGTTACGCCATCTGCTCCATGTTTCTCCAATGCTTTAAAATAAGGATCAAACTCTAAAAGCCTTAAACGCAGGTGGAGGAAATCTTCTGAGCAGGCCCTAAAGGCCATTTACAAAACAGCGCTAAACAACCTTAGCAGCAAAGTGCGCAAAGCACACAAAGGGTTTATTTTGGCTTCTATTGTCACTGCAGTTGATAAGCCTTGTGAACTGTTTAAGGTTTTGAAACCTTTTTGTCACCAAGTGCTTTGCAAAGTACACCGACTCCTTTTGCTGCAATGTGTGAAGAACTTTCAGATTTCTTCAATAATAAAATTCAATTCATTTATGATAAAGTCCCTGCGCATGGAGTTCAGTCCCTATTACCAACAGAAATACATACTCAGGCCCCTTGCTATCCACGTTTGAGCCTCTCACTCTTATTAATGTGTCTACCTCTTTGGCTTGCTACAATTCTGGGCCTCTGCTGGATTCATGTCCTCCAGACATTTTGAAAAGGGTTGCACATTTAATTACCTCTTTCTTAAAATGATAAATGGAGCGCTGGAATCAGCAATTGTACCTCAGAGCTGGAAGCAGGCTATGCTTCTTCCAGTTATGGAGAAGGCTAATGCGGACCCCCAGGTACTCAGACACTTTCCCTCTAACTTCCTCCTTCCAGCTGCCATTAAAATGCTAAAGAGGTGGATCAACCGTCAAATTTCGATCTTGTTGGAGAGCAACAACTTACTCCACGACACCCATTCAGATTTCCGTACAGGTTATAGCATGGAATCTGCTCTTTTGGAGGTTGCTGACTTCATTAAGGACAATCTTGACCAGGGCTTGTGGCCATGGTTGTCCTTCTTAATTTGCCATTTGCCTTTAATACTGTCTCCCATCCTGTCCTTTTGGACAGACTTTGGGAAGTGGGTACCCAAGGCACAGTATGAGCATGGCTGAAATCTTACCTGGAGGATCTTTCTCAAAGGGTGTTTCTTCCTCCCTTTTCATCCTCAGCCAAACCTCTTGACTGAGGTGTTCCTCAGGGCTCGGCCCTGATCCCACAGCTTTTTAACATCTACCTTTCTCCTTTGGCCAAACTAGTGGAAGCATGGGGCATAAGAATCATTTCTTATGCAGATGATATGCAGTTGATGCTCTCATTACAAGAAAAGGAGTTGGATGCACTGACTGCATTTAAAGACTACTTGAGGGCAATCGGCGACAGGATGAGTGCAAACTTCCTCGAATTAAACTCAGATAAAACTGAGGTTTTTTTGGAACCAAACATCGTCCTGATGCTTGCAATTGGTGGCCTTCCGAACTTAGGTCTGCTCCCACTCCCGTTTTGGTGGTAAGAAACGTAGGTGTCAGATTTGATTCCAATTTATCATTTGAACCTTCCTCACGCTTAAATCAGTCAGGAAATTGAACCATCTGATTACAGAGGATTGCAGCAAATCTGTAATTCATGCCTTGGTAATATCAAAACTAGACTATGCTAATAGCCAGTGTTTGGGCCTACCGCACTATCTGCTCCATCGTTTACAAATTATTCAGAATGCAGCAGCCCAGCTGATCTTGAAGATTCCTGTTCGAAGCTCAGTTTTAACATCCCTATACAGTCTACACTGGCTACCTATTGGTGGTCATATCAAATTTAAAGTCCTCAACTTTGCCTTCACAGCTTTGGAGCAGAAAGGACCTGGCTACCTGAGGAAGTGTTTGTCAGGAGCAATCACTTCTATCCAATCCTCAAAAACATTTACTTGTGTTTAGGATTTGCCAGGCAAGAAGAGGCAGTTTTTCTTTCTCTTATTTGACTGACAAATTGTGGAATTCAAAACTCCTGAAGACAAATTTGTTTGATACCTAGGCATTTGTGGTGGCATTTCAGTTTTTGTGCATGGTATGGCCGCTAGCGCCAGGATGCTTCCTCAGAGGCAGCCGTGCACTCTACAGTCCATATTGTATTGTACTATATTATGGCTAGGTCTTCTCTATCCACCTTGATTGATGACGGGTTTGGGATGTTGAGTGGAATGACTTCTGATTTCTTCGTGTTGGTCTCCAGGCCCACTTGCTGTGCATAGATGCTGAGGCAAGACTTCTTTTTCTGCATATGCCAGTGTGTGTGATAGAGCAAGGTTGTGTCATCTACATAGTAATGGTCCTCCAGGGTAGACAATAAGGGTCATCTGAGGCCTCTTGCTTGGTCGTCATTTGTGCGTCGAATTACCCAGCCTATCTCTACGTTCAAGAGCAATGATGACATAGTGCAACCATGTCTCACACTTGTCTTGACTTTAAAGCTATACTCACTTTCTCCCATTTTGCTAAATTATCATAGAAGCTCTTGATGAAAAGAGCTATCTGCTGCGGTATGCCATAAGCTCTCAGTAAACACCAGAGGCTGTCACTGTGAATACTGTCAAAGGCATTCTCAAAATCAATGAAGATAATGTATAGTTGCCTCTGCCACTCCGTGCACTGCTGTATGATGTTGCGTAGGGAAGGGATCTTGCTCCTTACTCTTACTTCTTGCTCCTTACCTTTTATGGTTTAGTGGTTCTACGTTTTGGTAGCAATTCATGACAAGGGATGTAGGACTAAATGTAAAACAATGCTCCATTTGTTAAGTCTTCTCATCAACGTTCCTCAGGTTTATTGATTAGCTAAACTACTCCAAGCAAACTCAGGACAAACCATGGAAGAAGATCTCAATGTACTTCATCACCAACGTACCCCCTTCCAGTAGTACTACACTGTAGTTCTAGTCATAGCATGCTCCTTTACCAAATACACATATTTCATACAATTGTCCAAAGTACTGATAGGCCCCCACCTAGGGTTTTCAAGACAGAGATTCTAAGATTACATGGTGTACCCACAGAAATCACTAGCAGGGTATCCTAGTTCATTTAAACATTTTGGAGCACACTGATTCATACATCATGCATTGATTCATTGTGTACTATAAATTTAAAATGTAATAGTCATCATCACTAAGCCGATGGTCAAACCAAAAGGATTACTCAATAAATAGAGCAAATACTTCACTTTTATAACATGAAAAGCCAGGAGCAATGATTCACTTGGTTTCAATTAACTGGACTGCCATCCAACAATTCTATACATTTTTCCTTAGGGAATCCTACTAAATTTTCATCCTTTGAATTTAATCCACAGCTGGTTCCTGATATTGCATATCAAACTTGTACCCTCAGTCACACCACTTCTCTCCATTATACACAAAGCATAAGCTAACTACCTCTTCCAGGGCCAGATGCAGGAAACACTTTGCGAGTCGCAAACGGCAAAATCGACTCCCAAATGCGTGTTTCCAATGCAGAAATGCATTTTGCGAGTCGGGACCGACTCGCAAAATGCATTTCAGAATCGCAAATAGGAAGGGGTGTTCCCTTCCTATTTGCGATTCGTAGTGGTATGCAATACCATTTGCGACCGCATATGCGGTCGCAAATGGTGTCGCAGTTACCATCCACTTGAAGTGGATGGTAACCCACTCGCAAATTGGAAGGGGTCCCCAGGGGACCCCTTCCCCTTTGTGAATGGACCCAAAACTATTTTTTCAGGGCAGGTAGTGGTCCAAGGGACCACTACCTGCCCTGAAAAAATACCGAAACTAAAGGTTTCATTTTTTTTTTTTAAGTGCAGCTCGTTTTCCTTTAAGGAAAACGGGCTACACTTAAAAAAAAAAACTGCTTTATTTAAAAGCAGTCACGAACATGGAGGTCTGCTGACTACAGCAGGCCTCCATGTTTGCGAGTGCCTATAGTCGGTATGGGGCCGCAATTTGCAACCCACCTCATTAATATTAATGAGGTGGGTCTCTGCAACCCCATACCGACTCGCAGACGGTGTCTGAGACACCGTTCTGCATTGCAAATTGCGACTTGCAATTTGCGAGTCGGAAGGACTCGCAAATTGCAAGTCGCAATTTGCAATTTTCCTACATCTGGCCCTCAGTTGTAACAGGCTGACTACAAACAATTCCCTGACAGTCATCATGATAAAAACACTATTATATAAAAAGAAGGGTTTATTTTGCCTATCCACTTGTTTCTTATCTCTGCTGCATGTGCATATAAAACATGGCAGCTGCTCAGGCTAACTTTCAGTACCTTCAGAAGAGCTGCCATGGGGATTGATCCTCTGAAGGCACACAGAACTCCACCAGACAGGCAGATATCTCTCAATATGGTGGACTTTATATCTGCTGGCCAGCGAAGTACATCAATCCACTGTCCTGGTGGAATGGAGTACAGTCTGCCACATTGTCACACCAAGGGCCACTCACTTGAATTCCCAGGACTTCTGCAGAAGCTAAGATCTTCCACCACTTCCCCTTGAAGTTAATACTTATCATCAGAAGAGATGACTGATACTGGTGACTAACCCTTGCTCAGACTTTTGTTTTTGTTGCAGGATCTTCAGGGTAGGATAGACCAAGATTTCTTTGACAAGTGGAGGGGTTTGAGAGGCTTGTGTTTTTTTTCCACAAGCTATCCTAATGATGGTGTTCAAATACATGTAAATATGTCCTAAACTCCGAAATAGGCTACTTTAGACATGTAAAACTATCGGGGACTTTTCCCTTCTGGAATTTAAAGTATATTATCGATCAGCTCAATTAAGGAGCCTGAAGTAATTGTCCAAGAAGGAACTGAAAAAGATTTAGGGTGATCTTGGTCATTGTATGTCAAGGAGGGCTCTGTGAGACAAACACTGGTTGATCAGTAAACATTTAAGTAAAAACATTCACAAAAAGAGTCTGAACAGTTTTGGATAAAGTGCTGATCAAGAAAGGTCTTCTTTCATGTATATTTATCTCCTTACACTTGCCGTATACTCATGTGCACTTCTTGAGGACATTTTCCCCAGTTATGTATTTCAATCTGGACAGTGGGTTCCACGGTGGGTTATGCTCTGTTTTCTGGGTCTAAACAAGTCCTTTATCAGATGTAAGCAGGGTTTTGGCACAGACAAAGAGGAAAGGCTGTGCTATATCCAACTAAGATATTGCTGTGTTAGTGTAACTAACCTGCTACTGCCCTGTTTTCGTGCTCATGCTAACTACAGGATGTGCCCATCTGTGAGCCTTAAATGTGGTGCATCCTGGTCCTCTAGAGCTTACTGAGTGACAACTATTTGCATTTTTGTAATTCGTGAAGGCCATCTACTAATTTGTTTGGGCTCAGCTAAACACCTCTTTGTTCTCTTAGTGAGAAGTCTTTCATGTGATTGATACTAAAAAAAGGTATCACGCTGTATTTAGTTGAGCTTTGCCATGTATTGAGTAGCAAGGCTTCATATTTGATGTGTTGGGGATCCCATTGCCATTTTTCTCTGTGATTCACAGACTATTATTTTTTTAGCTGAAAACAAGAGATGGAGTTTTTTTTATAGTGTTAGTGCTTTGGCCAGAAATAACCTGCAATTGACATTACATGTTGAATAGAGATGGACTGAGCTGCTGCCCAACAAACCTAGGTGCCAGGGTAATACAAGGAATTCTATATTGAGAGCATAGGTGCAGCCCTGTTCCTTGTTTAGCTTACCAATCACTTCCGATAGCACAAACCCATTTGGAAATGTGAGTCTGTTTGTGCTTGTTGATTTCACATAGGTACTTTTTACAATAGGTGTAAGTTGCCTGGGAAGATGCCAAAATGATGAAATGGTTGGGTAGGTAATGTGGGAGCACAGGGAATGAGATGAGGAAGCTTGGGTGGACTGTCAATGGTTGCATTGGTCCCTAGAACAGACCCTATTGAATGGATGAGTTGAAAGAGGTAAACTTGTTCAGCCGCTCAAGTCTTTTGTGAGATTCAACAGCTTGTGACCAGAGGTATTCTGATTACAAAGTGGCCAGTGAACATGTGTGAATGGACTTTCCGACCTCTGTCCTAGGCAGCTGGGAAGGAAGTGCTGTCAGACCCTTCCACCCTATTTCCTCATGCCCCCCATCCACAGGGGCCCATCAGAGTACCAAAGTGTTTTCCTATGTCATGAATGAGGATGTCGTAAAGTAGATGGGAGCCGACAAATGTAAACTTAATAAAGTGCCACCTGAAAGCACTTTCGCTCATGTCTTGAACCACCAGCATGGTAAAGGAATGTGCAGGGTTAGCAGAGAAGTGGGTAAACTGCATTAATAAGATAAAAGCAAGCGGTTGCCGAGTAAGATAGCTTTGATATGGAACACTTCAACAATCTTAAAGGTTCTAAAAATAAACTCACTCTAGAACAACGGTTGGCCTTGCTGAAATGGTATGAGGAAGCCACAAAACATTTGCAGAAACCAATGGCGAGGGACTTCTGGACGTCCAAGAGAAACTAAGGGGCTGATTTAAGAAAAGTGGTGATGCACCTAGTGCAGTAGCACTTTCCTTGCACCCCTCAGCCGCGCAGGGTAGGGGCAATAGAGTAATTTTTTAATGCTATTGATGTACTCTGCACGAGTAGCGCCTGGGACAGGATTCCGCTTGATGTAGCGCCACATGGCGGCCGTATTGTCTGAAGGACCTGTTCCAACCTGGAGGAAGGCTTTCAAGGCCAGCCGGATCACTCAAAGCTCCAAGGGGTTCACCTGTAGCTGTCTCACCATTGGACTTTTACTTTTTAATATAATTCAGCTTCCCCAGTTAGTAAAATATTTTCAAGTTGAATATCTAATTAGGCAATTTGGCCTATGCAATACGCCCTCTTCTATCAGAAACTTAGTCAGTGATGTTTGTTGATACATCTTGGATACATTTATAATTATAGAACTAGATAACATTATGATATTTTCTAAAGACCTAGAAGCACGTAAACATCATGGCTGAAAAGCTTTATGTCAACTGCAGGCTCATTCTTTCTATGTTCAGTTACATAAGTGCACCTTTGAAACCCAATGTATGTTTTTTTCAGCTCATACTGTCATATGAAGGGATCAGCATGAATCCACTGAAAGTTTCTGCAGCAGTGGAATGGCCCTGTTCATTTAATGTGAAAGGGGTGCTTAGATGTATGAGTTTCACTCATTTTTGTACACATTTCATAGAGCATGTTCCACCATAGTGATCCATAGTCCATTTAATCAAGAAAACTATACCTCTCCAATGGGGATCTGAAGAACAAACGGCATTTGAGCAATTAAAAGTGGCATTTACTACAGCGTCCGTTCTTAAACATGCTGATCACAGTCTACCCTCAATAATATAACCCGGTGGTTCTCAACCTTTTGACTTCTGTGGACCCCCACTTTATCATTACTGGAACCCGGGGACCCCCACTGAATCATTCTGAGTATCTGGGGACCCCTCTACTGAGTCATTACTGAAAGCCGGGGACCTAATCTGTTAATATTATTTAATTTTCCAAGCAGTTGGGGGCCCCCCTGAGGAGGCTATCCAGACCCCCAGGGGGCCCCAGCCCACAGGTTGGGAACCACTGATGTAGACAGATAAATCTTCATTTGACCCGAAGACCTTATTTTCTCAACAAAGACCCATATTACAAAAAAAGGGCATCTAGTAGATGTTTTCACACATTGTCATCAACTGAACAGAGCTACACCACATAAAGATAGGAGCTTCGGACCATTTAAGAGGCTTTCTCCCACTGGTGACATTACCTGATGGGCCTTGTACCCCCTCTCTGTATGGGTCAGCGTACTCGCGGCCGATACTCGTGGCATTACTTCACTATATTTTGCACCCCATCAACATTGATCAGCTATTGAGGCATGTGGGAATACGATGGAGATTTAGTAATGGGAGTGATCGAACTTATCAATTCAATCTAAAAACCAATGTTGTGCCAGCCCTGAGGAAGTCGTTGGGTTATTTCCTAAGACGAAACATGTGTTGGCTGATGCACAATTGAAACCCATCATCTGCTTATGCAGAAGGACAAGAATTGTGTTGAATTGGATTAAACTTTAAACTGGTTGAACCACACAAAAGGACTGAAATGTTATATATCTGCTTATCATGTGATTGGATCCTCTTCACAACATTGTGATTTGGACTTTGGGGTTCACTTTTCTATGATTAACACATTCATATTAACTGGAAACCTGTAATGAATGATATGATTTAACTTTTTCTTGAGTGTGTGCCTCTAATGTTGTTCCCCTCTCTTTATGGGCAAGCTATAAAAACCTTTTTTTTAAATATGTGGCTAGCAACTCAGCATGCCGGATGTTTTTTTCTCTAGATGTGAGTATCAAACTTTACACAAACCAGGACATCTAGAACCCATAAAAGATCAAATACAAGCAACACATTTCCTTTTATAAAAATTTGAGTGTATCCAACTTGGAAAGGTTCTTAGCTCTTTCGAGAGATGGATTCATGAAGAACCCCATGAAAGCACCATTATGGTACGATTTATTCACAAAAAACAATTAATTTATTCCTATTTCCTACTAAAGGGCTACAGAGAAAGGTGCTGTCTTTGCATCACAACTCTTCTAGTGCTGGACATGTTGAGGAGAAGCAAACTTAGGGTTTAGTATTTACCTAGGGCCCATTATGCCACGTGGTGAGTAGGCGGGCAATGAAGGACTTCTACTTTGGTCTTTCTTGAGCATGTTTCAGTAGAGTACTCCACCTGTGGCTCAGGGTCTTCATTTCTATTTTCCCCAGTTGACCTCCACATGCCTTTTTCATGCCTCTCCTCCGTTTGACTTTTGGGGTCAAGTTGATAGCTGTTCTTGTGATGGAATCTTGTTTTTTCAGATGGCATGTCCTATCCACATCCATCTATTTCTCATAATGATGGTGCCTTTGTTCTCTTGCTCAGATCTGCTGAGCAGTTCTTGGTTGGAGATTGTTCACAGCTAGAAAATATTCAAGGTTTTTCTCAGGGTACTGGTATAGAAGGCTGACAGTTTGGTGATGTTGCTTTGCTCCAAACCACCAGCATTCTGATCTGTATAAGAGTGTGGACAGAAAACTGTTCAGGTAAATCCGCAACCTGGTGTTGATGCGGTACTGAGATGACCTCCATACATTGCTCAGCATTCTAAAGGCATACCTCTTCAATTTGCTCTTGATGTTAAAGCCTGTCCCTCCATCATCTCTGAAAGTACTGCCTAGGTAGGTGAATTCCTCAGTCGTGGCCTCACATGAAAATCTGCCATTCTTTCAATTGCCCGAATTATTGTTTGTAAACTGTTGAAACTCTGCACTTTAATTGTTGGCCCTGAATTTGAATAGGGTATCTGGTTGGGAGCAGCTATAACCTTTTTCTACTTAGGATTGAATAATACTCGGGTTCTTTTTACAAATAAAAACAGGAGATGATGTGGACGCACAGCGGTTTCCTCGCATGTAAACTGCCATTCTTCTAAGCACCTAAATTGTTGTTTGTAAACTGTTGAAACTTTGTACTTTCATAGTTGTCACTGAATTTGAATAAGGTATCTGATTGGGAGCAGCTAAATATTTTTTCTACTTAGTGTGTAAAATTGGGGGCGAGTTCCAGGTCATTTGTAATTCCACCAAAGAGGTGCCATTCTGGACAGGTTGCACTCTGGCGGTTGGAAGGGCGAGTTCTTTTTATAAATAAAAGGAGGAGATGACGTGGATTATGTTCAGCACCAGCCATGCTGCCACTTTACCCTATTTGTTTACGTATACGAAAGAAGCATACTTGCATTAAATAAACACCCCATCTTGAGAGTTTGCTGTGAGAAATATAAGATGGAGATCTTCTCAAATGAGGCAGCCGTAAAACGATGTTGAGAATTCGGATTCACTTTTAACAAGCAAATGGAGAAACAGCTGTCCCCCCACAAGTTTTCACAGATAAGGCTTGCCCCTTTGAGTAATACCTCAAAAGGTTCGGGGGATCTCAGCCATGCTGATTAGCTCCCACACCCTTCCCGAACATTCATCTGAAATTAATGAGCTTCTATCTGAAAATAAATGTGACTTACTTTTCTTGACAGAAACGTGGCTTTCAGCTTTTTCTGCTCCTGACATAGCCCTCTCCTACTTGACTGGCGTCCGAATCCAGCATTTAGATAGAGTTGACAAGCAGAACTGGGGGCTGGCATTAGTGCTCAGAGCCCTATGTCTCAAACACGGTCTTAGGGCTTGCAATGGCCAAACCCCCTCTGAACTGGGGATTACACCGACCTTTAAACGTGGCTTGTCCACCAGTGTTATTGATTACATCTTAGTGGACTTCAGGTTATGGCCTTCTGTAAAAGACATGAGGGTGGATCAACGCCATTTGAGCGATCACAATCCCTTGCTTCTCACTATGTGTAATGATGTATTTAGGAGATCACAACATGGCCTTCGTACTGTGGTTCCAACACCACTGCTGGATAATAGTTCCTTTCAGGTCTGCTGGCCTAAAGTGCTGTCTAATCTCTCTTTGATAAAAGGGATCTATCAGTTGCTTGTTGATGTAATGGCTGTATATGAGAAATATGTAACTACTGCTATTCCTATTCTCAGCATTCACGGAGATTTATTGAAGAAATTTCAGATTGTTTTCTATAAAAAGACCAGTATTAAACATTCTGATTGTAATTCTAAATCCAATGCATGGTTTAACATGGATTGCTCCGAGGCAAAATTAGCGCTTAAAACAGTTATTGCGACACGTTCCCAGGGGGGAATACAATCTGCTAGACTCACCTATAATAAGACCATATTGCAAGCAAAGAAAAGATGGGAAGATTCAATTTGGCATAATCTGCTTAATGCTATTAAAATCAATGACTGTGATATTTTGGAAGTTACAACCTGAGAGCTGGGTGAGTCATTTTTCTAAACTCTATGCCCTACCCTGTAATCTTTCAAATCATGAACCCCTTTCCCCGCTGACGGTCAAAATGAATTTTTCTCTGGACAATCCAGGACCAGAATGCTTCACATATGAAGATCCAATTATCATCACTATGGATGAAACTGTAGCAGCAATGAATTACCTAAAATCTGCCAAAGCACCAGGACCGGACAAGATTCCGGGGGACTTATGTAAATCTGAACCAATAGTATGGTCTTGGTATGTAAACATGATTTTGAATAAAATCGCAGCCGGGGGTCCAATTCCAAGTACGTGGAAAGGGGCCGAAATAATTCCAATTCACAAAAAGGGCAATGTGAGGTCCCCAGCAAATTATAGACCTATTAGCCTCATTGATAATCTCCCAAAAAATTTTGCCAAACAACTTTTGGGAAGGCTGTTAACCCCTTCGCTGCCAGGCCTTTTCCCCCTCCTGTGCCAGGCCTTTTTTTGCCTATTTGGGGCAGTTCGCGCTTAGGCCCTCATAACTTTTTGTCCACATAAGCTAACCAAGCCAAATTTGCATCCTTTTTTTCCAACATCCTAGGGATTCTAGAGGTACCCAGACTTTGTGGGTTCCCCTGAAGGAGGCCAAGAAATTGGCCAAAATACAGTGAAAATTTCGTTTTTTTCAAAAAAATTGGAAAAGGTGGCTGCAGAAGAAGGCTTGTGGTTTTTCCCCTGAAAATGGCATCAACAAAGGGTTTGCGGTGCTAAACTCAGCATCTTCCCAGCTTTCAGGAACAGGCAGACTTGAATCAGAAAACCCAATTTTTCAACACAATTTTGGCATTTTACTGGGGCATACCCCATTTGTGCAATTTTTTGTGCTTTCAGCCTCCTTCCAGTCAGTGACAGGAATGGTCATGAAACCAATGCTGGATCCCAGAAACCTAAACATTTCTGAAAAGTAGACAAAATTCTGAATTCAGCAAGGGGTCATTTGTGTAGATCCTACAAGGGTTTCCTACAGAAAATAACAGCTGAAAAAGAAAAATATTGAAATTGAGGTGAAAAAACCATCAATTTTTCTCTTTGTTTTACTCTGTAACTTTTCCCTGCAATGTCAGATTATCGAAAGCAATATACCGTTACGTCTGCTGGACTCCTCTGGTTGCGGGGATATATAGGGTTTGTAGGTTCATCAAGAACCCGAGGAACCCAGAGCCAATAAATGAGCTGCACCCTGCAGTGCGTTTTCATTCTATACCGGGTATACAGCAATTTATTTGCTGAAATATAAGGAGTAAAAAATTGCTATCAAGAAAACCTTTGCATTTCCAAAAAGGGCACAAGATAAGGTGTTGAGGAGCAGTGGTTATTTGCACATCTCTGAATTCCGGGGTGACCATAGTAGCACGTGAATTACAGGGAATTTCTCAAATAGATGTCTTTTTTACACACACTCCTATATTTGGAAGGAAAAAATGTAGAGAAAGACAAGGGGCAATAGTACTTGTTTTGCTAATCTATGTTCCCCCAAGTCTCCCGATAAAAATGGTACCTCACTTGTGTGGGTAGGCCTAGCGCCCGCGACAGGATATGCCCCAAAACACAACGTGGACACATCACAGAAAACAGAGCTGTTTTTAGCAAAGTGACTACCTGTAGATTTTGGCCTCTAGCTCAGCCGCCACCTAGGGAAACCTACCAAACCTGTGCATTTCTGAAAACTAGAGACCTAGGGGAATCCAAGGAGGGGTGACTTGTGTGGCTCGGACCAGGTTCTGTTACCCAGAATCCTTTGCAAACCTCAAAATTTGGCTAAAAAAACACATGTTCCTCACATTTCTGTGGCAGAAAGTTCTGGAATCTGAGAGGAGCCACAAATTTCCTTCCACCCAGCGTTCCCCCACGTCTCCCGATAAAAATGATACCTCACTTGTGTGGGTAGGCCTAGCACCCGCGACAGGATATGCCCCAAAACACAACATGGACACATCACAGAAAACAGAGCTGTTTTTAGCAAAGTGACTACCTGTAGATATTGGCCTCTAGCTCAGCCGCCACCTGGGGAAACCTACCAAACCTTTCCTTTTTTGAAAACTAGAGACCGAGGGGAATCCAAGGAGGGGTGACTTGTGTGGCTCGGACCAGGTTCTGTTACCCAGAATCCTTTGCAAACCTCAAAATTTGGCTAAAAAAACACATGTTCCTGACATTTCTGTGGCAGAAAGTTCTGGAATCTGAGAGGAGCCACAAATTTCCTTCCACCCAGCGTTCCCCCATGTCTCCCGATAAAAATGATACCTCACTTGTGTGGGTAGGCCTAGCGCCCGCGACAGGATATGCCCCAAAACACAACGTGGACATATCACAGAAAACAGAGCTGTTTTTAGCAAAGTAACTACCTGTAGATTTTGGCCTCTAGCTCAGCCGCCACCTAGGGAAACCTACCAACCCTGTGCATTTCTGAAAACTAGAGACCTAGGGGAATCCACAGAGGGGTGATTTGCGGAGCTCGGACCAGGTTCTGTTACCCAGAATCCTTTGCAAACCTCAAAATTTGGCTAAAAAAACACATGTTCCTCACATTTCTGTGGCAGAAAGTTCTGGAATCTGAGAGGAGCCACAAATTTCCTTCCACCCAGCGTTCCCCCACGTCTCCCGATAAAAATGATACCTCACTTGTGTGGGTAGGCCTAGCGCCCGCGACAGGATATGCCCCAAAACACAACGTGGACATATCACAGAAAACAGAGCTGTTTTTAGCAAAGTGACTACCTGTAGATTTTGGCCTCTAGCTCAGCCGGCACCTAGGGAAACCTACCAAACCTGTGCATTTCTGAAAACTAGAGACCTAGGGGAATCCAAGGAGGGGTGACTTGTGTGGCTCGGACCAGGTTCTGTTACCCAGAATCCTTTGCAAACCTCAAAATTTGGCTAAAAAAACACATGTTCCTCACATTTCTGTGGCAGAAAGTTCTGGAATCTGAGAGGAGCCACAAATTTCCTTCCACCCAGCGTTCCCCCACGTCTCCCGATAAAAATGATACCTCACTTGTGTGGGTAGGCCTAGCGCCCGCGACAGGATATGCCCCAAAACACAACGTGGACATATCACAGAAAACAGAGCTGTTTTTAGCAAAGGGACTACCTGTAGATTTTGGCCTCTAGCTCAGCCGGCACCTAGGGAAACCTACCAAACCTGTGCATTTCTGAAAACTAGAGACCTAGGGGAATCCAAGGAGGGGTGACTTGTGTGGCTCGGACTAGGTTCTGTTACCCAGAATCCTTTGCAAACCTCAAAATTTGGCTAAAAAAACACATGTTCCTCACATTTCTGTGGCAGAAAGTTCTGGAATCTGAGAGGAGCCACAAATTTCCTTCCACCCAGCGTTCCCCCACGTCTCCCGATAAAAATGATACCTCACTTGTGTGGGTAGGCCTAGCGCCCGCGACAGGATATGCCCCAAAACACAACGTGGACATATCACAGAAAACAGAGCTGTTTTTAGCAAAGTGACTACCTGTAGGTTTTGGCCTCTAGCTCAGCCGGCACCTAGGGAAACCTACCAGACCTGTGCATTTCTGAAAACTAGAGACCTAGGGGAATCCAAGGAGGGGTGACTTGTGTGGCTCGGACCAGGTTCTGTTACCCAGAATCCTTTGCAAACCTCAAAATTTGGCTAAAAAAATACATGTTCCTCACATTTCTGTGGCAGAAAGTTCTGGAATCTGAGAGGAGCCACAAATTTCTTTCCACCCAGCGTTCCCCCACGTCTCCCGATAAAAATGATACCTCACTTGTGTGGGTAGGCCTAGCGCCCGCGACAGGATATGCCCCAAAACACAACGTGGACATATCACAGAAAACAGAGCTGTTTTTAGCAAAGTGACTACCTGTAGATTTTGGCCTCTAGCTCAGCCGGCACCTAGGGAAACCTACCAAACCTGTGCATTTCTGCAAACTAGAGACCTAGGGGAATCCAAGGAGGGGTGACTTGTGTGGCTCGGACCAGGTTCTGTTACCCAGAATCCTTTGCAAACCTAAAAATTTGGCTAAAAAAACACATGTTCCTCACATTTCTGTGGCAGAAAGTTCTGGAATCTGAGAGGAGCCACAAATTTCCTTCCACCCAGCGTTCCCCCACGTCTCCCGATAAAAATGATACCTCAATTGTGTGGGTAGGCCTAGCGCCCGCGACAGGATATGCCCCAAAACACAACGTGGACACATCACAGAAAACAGAGCTGTTTTTAGCAAAGTGACTACCTGTAGATTTTGGCCTCTAGCTCAGCCGCCACCTAGGGAAACCTACCAAACCTGTACATGTCTGAAAACTAGAGACCTAGGGGAATCCAAGGAGGGGTGACTTGCGGGTCTCGGACCAGGTTCTGTTACCCAGAATCCTTTGCAAACCTCAAAATGTGGCTAAAAAAACACATGTTCCTCACATTTCTGTGGCAGAAAGTTCTGGAATCTGAGAGGAGCCACAAATTTCCTTCCACCCAGCGTTCCCCCAAGTCTCCCGATAAAAATGATACCTCACTTGCGTGGGTAGGACTAGCGCCCACGAAAGGAAAGGGCCCAAAACACAACGTGGACACATCACATTTTTTTATAAAAAGCAGTGCCTACCTGTGGATTTTGGCCTGTAGCTCAGCCCGCACCTGGGGAAACCTAGCAAACCAGCGCATTTTTGAAAACTAGAAACCCAGGGGAATCCAAGATGGGGTGACTTGCGGGGCTCTGACCAGGTTATGTTACCCAGAATCCTTTGCAAACATCAAAATGTGGCCCAAAAAACACTTTTTCCTCTCATTTCGGTGACAGAAAGTTCTGGAATCTGAGAGGAGCCACAAATTTCCTTCCACCCAGCGTTCCCCTAAGTCTCTCGATAAAAATGGTGCCTCACTTCTGTGGGTAGGCCTAGCGCCCACGAAAGGAAATGGCCCAAAACACAACATGGACACAACATATTTTTTCACAGAAAACAGAGGTGTTTTTTGCAAGGTGCCTACCTGTGGAGTTTGGCCTGTAGCTCAGCCGGCCCCAGGGGGGGGGGGGGCAGAAATGGCCTAAAATAAATTTCTTCCCCCCAACCCCCACCCCCCCGGGAGCGACCCTTGCCTACGGGGTCGCTCCCCCTGCGTGACATTGGCGCCAAAAAACAAATCCCAGGTGCCTAGTGGCTTCTGCCCCCTTGGGGGCAGATTGACCTAAAATCGGCCAATCTGCCCCCAAGGGGGGCAGAAATGGCCTAAATACAATTTGCCCCCCAGGGGAGCGACCCTTGCCTGATGGGTCGCTCCCCATCTCGAAAAAAACAAAGAAACAAAAAAAAAAACACAACAAAAAAATTTGCCCTGGTGCCCTGAGGGTTCTGCCCCCCCCCCCCCCGGGGGCAGTTCAGCCTAATAATAGGCCGATCTGCCCCCAGGGGGGGCAGAAATGGCCTAAAATAAATTTGCCCCCCCAGCCCCCACCCCTTCCCTGGAGCGACCCTTGGCTACGGGGTCGCTCCCCCTGCGTGACATTGGCGCCAAAAAACAAATCCCAGGTGCCTAGTGGTTTCTGCCCCCTTGGGGGCAGATTGACCTAAAATCAGCCAATCTGCCCCCAAGGGGGGCAGAAATGGCCTAAATACAAGTTGCCCCCCAGGGGAGCGACCCTTGCCTGATGGGTCGCTCCCCATCTCGAAAAAAACAAACAAACAAAAAAAAACACACACAAAAAAATTGCCCTGGTGCCCTGAGGGTTCTGCCCCCCTCTGGGGGCAGTTCGGCCTGATAATAGGCCGATCTGCCCCTAGGGAGAGCAGAAATGGCCTAAAATAAATTTGACCCCCCAACCCCCCCACCCCCCCGGAGCGACCCTTGCCTACGGGGTCGCTCCCCCTGCGTGACATTGGCGCCAAAAAACAAATCCCAGGTGCCTAGTGGTTTCTACCCCCTTGGGGGCAGATTGACCTAAAATCGGCCAATCTGCCCCCAAGGGGGGCAGAAATGGCCTAAATACAATTTGCCCCCCAGGGGAGCGACCCTTTCCTGATGGGTCGCTCCCCATCTCGAAAAAAAACAAACAAACAAAAAAAAAACACACAAAAAAAATGTGCCCTGGTGCCTAGAGGGTTCTGCCCCCCCCCTGGGGGCAGTTTGGCCTAATAATAGGCCGATCTGCCCCCAGGGGGGGCAGAAATGGCCTAAAATAAATTTGAACCCCCAACCCCCACCCCCCCCCCGGGAGCGACCCTTGCCTACGGGGTCGCTCCCCCTGCGTGACATTGGCGCCAAAAAACAAATCCCAGGTGCCTAGTGGTTTCTACCCCCTTGGGGGCAGATTGACCTAAAATCGGCCAATCTGCCCCGAAGGGGGGCAGAAATGGCCTAAATACAATTTGCCCCCCAGGGGAGCGACCCTTTCCTGATGGGTCGCTCCCCATCTCGAAAAAAAACAAACAAACAAAAAAAAAACACACAAAAAAAATGTGCCCTGGTGCCTAGAGGGTTCTGCCCCCCCCTGGGGGCAGTTTGGCCTAATAATAGGCCGATCTGCCCCCAGGGGGGGCAGAAATGGCCTAAAATAAATTTGAACCCCCACCCACCCCCGGGAGCGACCCTTGCCTACGGGGTCGCTCCCCCTGCGTGACATTGGCGACAAAAAACAAATCCCAGGTGCCTAGTGGTTTCTGCCCCCTTGGGGGCAGATTGACCTAAAATCGGCCAATCTGCCCCCAAGGGGGGCAGAAATGGCCTAAATACAATTTGCCCCCCAGGGGAGCGACCCTTTCCTGATGGGTCGCTCCCCATCTCGAAAAAAAACAAACAAACAAAAAAAAAACACACAAAAAAAATGTGCCCTGGTGCCCTGAGGGTTCTGCCCCCCTCTGGGGGCAGTTCGGCCTGATAATAGGCCGATCTGCCCCTAGGGGGGGCAGAAATGGCCTAAAATAAATTTGACCCCCCCAACCCCCACCCCCCCCGGGAGCGACCCTTGCCTACGGGGTCGCTCCCCCTGCGTGACATTGGCGCCAAAAAACAAATCCCCGGTGCCTAGTGGTTTCTGCCCCCTTGGGGGCAGATTGACCTAAAATCGGCCAATCTGCCCCCAGGGGGGCAGAAATGGTGTAAATACAATTTGCCCCCCCCCAGGGGAGCGACCCTTGCCTGATGGGTCGCTCCCCATCTCTAAAAAAACAAAAAAAAAAAAAAAAAAAATTGCCCTGGCGCCTATAGGTTTCTGCCCCCCCTGGGGGCAGAAATGGCCTAAAATAAATTGCCCTCCCCCCCAGGGAGCGACCCTTGCCTAAGGGGTCGCTCCCTTTGCGTGAAATTCACGCAAAGAATAAACTCCCTGGTGTCTAGTGGTTTCTACCCCCCTTGGGGGCAGATTGGCCTAATTAAAATAGGCCAATCTGCCCCCAAGGGGGGCAGAAATGGCCAAAATATAATTTTACCCCAAGGGGAGCGACCCTTGCCTAAGGGGTCGCTCCCCACCCAAAAAAATAAAATAGCACATAAAATTTTTTTTTTAAAAAAAATGGTCCCTGGTGCCCTAGAGGTTTCTGCCCCCCCTGGGGGCAGATCGGCCTAATAGTAGGCCGATCTGCCCCCAGGGGGGGCAGAAAAGGCCTTCCAGAAAAAATGCCCCCCATGGGAGCGACCCTTGCCCAAGGGGTCGCTCCCTTTTGTCAATATCATTAAAAAAAAAAAAATCCCTGGTGTCTAGTGGGGTTTCAAAAGCCGGATTGCAAGCAATCTGGCTTTTGAAACCCTCGGAGAGACTTCAAAGGGAAGGAAATACTTTTCCTTCCCTTTGAAGCCCCTCCGGGCCTCCCCGGTGATTGAAAGAGAAATGCTTTTGCATTTCTTTTTCAATCGCGCTGGAAGCAGAGCTTCCAGCGCGACGAGGGAAGCCCCTGTGACACATCAGCGTGCGCGCGCGCGCTGACGTCACAGGGGGGGGGCGGGGAGGGGGGGTGCACGGGGGGCGCGCTAGTGCGCCCCCAAGTTCCCCTGTGCCATGGACGAGATGATCTCGTCCAAGGCACAGGGGAACTGTAGCCTTGGACGAGATCATCTCGTCCAAGGCACAGAAGAGGTTAAGCTAGGTTCAATCCATCAGGTGTTATCCCCACTACAGGTGGGTTTTTGCCCAAAAATCAGTACGGTAGACCAGGTTTTCAGGTTGATGCTTTTATACTGGAAATACATAGTTCTTGCCAAGAAAAATGTATATGTTGTTTTTGTGGACCTTCAATCCCCTTTTGATATGGTACCTAGGGAAAAACTATGGGAAGTGTTATACAGAATGGGTACTCCCAATAGTATAATTCATCTACTGCAATGGTTACACAAGAATACTTATGCCCAGGTGAGATGGGGTAAGCAGGGAGAATTAAAAGAACATATCCCTATTCAGAGGGGTGTCCGCTAGGGATGTGGCCTGTCTCCAACCCTATTTACCTTGTTTATAAACGTGGTGGTACAACTATTGTCTACTTGTCAGAATGATGCCCCTATTTAAACTTGCAGAAAATTCCTATTTTATTGTTCGCGGATGATTCCTTACTTATTTCTAAGACCCCTATGGGTTTTCAAATTCTTGTTGACAGGTTCAAATCATATTGTGTTGACTTTGGCCTGGAATTGAATGCTAGTAAAACTAAACTAATGGAGTTCAGCCCAGGACCAATTAGGAAATGCAATATTATTTTAGATGGGACCCCTTTAAGTAAGGTTAGTTCAATAGATTACCTGGGAGTGAGGATCTCAAATAATCTTCAATGGGAGGACCAGATTAACAAAAGTGTGGCACTTCTTCAGCACAGGGCAGGCGCTATTCTGCGTTTCTACAAAAGCTCTGCATCAAAAATAGTATCTCCGGCCATTAAGATCTACTTGGCCAAGGTGCAGGGTGTGGCCACCTATGGTGTAGAGGTGTGGGGGTTGTACAATGGCAATAGACTGTCTGTGGGTGAAAATAATTTCGCTAGGGCTTTACCTGCGGGCCCTCGTAGTACACCCTCGATCCCGGTTTACTTGGACCTCGGGTTCAACCGTGTCGCTGATTTAATAGCCCTGAGACCCTTGCTTTTCTGGGTAAGGATTTGGACTACCTCTGAGCTTAGCGTTTACAGGGATTCCCTTCTTGACCTCTTGAGGAGACCAAAGGTAGTATCCATTCCATGGTTTAGACATGTGTCAAAATGGTTTCGTATTTTGGGGCTTGGAAGCTATTGGGAAAATCCACAGAATTTAGGGAGAAATCATAAATCCATTTTGAAAGCTGCTTACTGGTCTTCTGTCAAAAATAATCTTCTCTCTTGTACATCACATGGTCTGTTGACTGACCAATTTCTTGTTTTCAAGTGGAATCCCCAATTCAAACCATATGTAGATCTTATATCTGATACACTGGGGAAGAGTTTGTATGTCTACTATTGTCCTTAACAAACAGATGGGGATTGCTGGCTTCTACATCTTACCAATGCCCTGGCTGTCGTAATTGTGTTGAATCTGTTGAACTTTTCATGTTCTTTTGTCTGTCATACTCCACCTCTCGGCGTAAGTGGATTTGCACAATTTTCCGGAACCTGGGCATAAGACAATGTCATACCGCTTTAAGGATTTTTTAAAGTGACACTTCAACTATTTTAATCTCTGCGGTTAGCAAGTTCCTTGTGGCTGCTCGGTATACACATATTCACTTTCTTAAGAATTCTAAATCCTTGTAAATATGTATGATATGCACACGAAGTGGGAGTGATTATACCTTTTATTGTAACTGTTGGCCTTTTAAATTTTTCTTACGCTCTTAATTATTTATGTTTTTAAATTGTGTTTTATGGTAGCTTTGATGGTTATGGTGACCGAATAAAGCTTGTGTTTACAAGTGACACTGAGGGCCCCTCTTTTACAATCCCCCTCCTCAATCCTTCCTTTTCGTCCTCAGGGCTTTTAGTGTATAGACCTCCCAGTTGTAAGACCGATTCACTGAACCTCTTGTCTGATAGGTCAGATTTCCATTCTTCTCTCAAATTTCTTGTTGTTAGGAGACATTAATCTACATATTGATGACTCTAGTTGCCCTGCGGCTAATACATTTTTGGATATTTTAGAGGGTTTTAATCTTATCCAACATGTGGTTGGACTGACCCATAATGGTGTTCATACCCTTAATCTGATATGCTCGCACTTCCTGAATATCCACATGGATCCGACCCTTAAAGTAATTTGGACAGAACATTTTGTAGTTTAATTTAAGTTGGTTTGAGCCTGTTATAAGAACTTGCAACTCCCGCTCCAGAAACGTTCAAGGCCTTGGAAGCAATTGTCAGACTCCTTGTTTATTGAAGGCACTTCAGAACACTCTGCTGGAACTCACAGGGGCAGTATGTGTGAATCTGGCAGGGTAGATAATTGCTCCGGTGAGAGTAGTCTCCCATGGGACAGTTACGCCATCTGCTCCATGTTTCTCCAATGCTTTAAAATAAGGATCAAACTCTAAAAGCCTTAAACGCAGGTGGAGGAAATCTTCTGAGCAGGCCCTAAAGGCCATTTACAAAACAGCGCTAAACAACCTTAGCAGCAAAGTGCGCAAAGCACACAAAGGGTTTATTTTGGCTTCTATTGTCACTGCAGTTGATAAGCCTTGTGAACTGTTTAAGGTTTTGAAACCTTTTTGTCACCAAGTGCTTTGCAAAGTACACCGACTCCTTTTGCTGCAATGTGTGAAGAACTTTCAGATTTCTTCAATAATAAAATTCAATTCATTTATGATAAAGTCCCTGCGCATGGAGTTCAGTCCCTATTACCAACAGAAATACATACTCAGGCCCCTTGCTATCCACGTTTGAGCCTCTCACTCTTATTAATGTGTCTACCTCTTTGGCTTGCTACAATTCTGGGCCTCTGCTGGATTCATGTCCTCCAGACATTTTGAAAAGGGTTGCACATTTAATTACCTCTTTCTTAAAATGATAAATGGAGCGCTGGAATCAGCAATTGTACCTCAGAGCTGGAAGCAGGCTATGCTTCTTCCAGTTATGGAGAAGGCTAATGCGGACCCCCAGGTACTCAGACACTTTCCCTCTAACTTCCTCCTTCCAGCTGCCATTAAAATGCTAAAGAGGTGGATCAACCGTCAAATTTCGATCTTGTTGGAGAGCAACATCTTACTCCACGACACCCATTCAGATTTCCGTACAGGTTATAGCATGGAATCTGCTCTTTTGGAGGTTGCTGACTTCATTAAGGACAATCTTGACCAGGGCTTGTGGCCATGGTTGTCCTTCTTAATTTGCCATTTGCCTTTAATACTGTCTCCCATCCTGTCCTTTTGGACAGACTTTGGGAAGTGGGTACCCAAGGCACAGTATGAGCATGGCTGAAATCTTACCTGGAGGATCTTTCTCAAAGGGTGTTTCTTCCTCCCTTTTCATCCTCAGCCAAACCTCTTGACTGAGGTGTTCCTCAGGGCTCGGCCCTGATCCCACAGCTTTTTAACATCTACCTTTCTCCTTTGGCCAAACTAGTGGAAGCATGGGGCATAAGAATCATTTCTTATGCAGATGATATGCAGTTGATGCTCTCATTACAAGAAAAGGAGTTGGATGCACTGACTGCATTTAAAGACTACTTGAGGGCAATCGGCGACAGGATGAGTGCAAACTTCCTCGAATTAAACTCAGATAAAACTGAGGTTTTTTTGGAACCAAACATCGTCCTGATGCTTGCAATTGGTGGCCTTCCGAACTTAGGTCTGCTCCCACTCCCGTTTTGGTGGTAAGAAACTTAGGTGTCAGATTTGATTCCAATTTATCATTTGAACCTTCCTCACGCTTAAATCAGTCAGGAAATTGAACCATCTGATTACAGAGGATTGCAGCAAATCTGTAATTCATGCCTTGGTAATATCAAAACTAGACTATGCTAATAGCCAGTGTTTGGGCCTACCGCACTATCTGCTCCATTGTTTACAAATTATTCAGAATGCAGCAGCCCAGCTGATCTTGAAGATTCCTGTTCGAAGCTCAGTTTTAACATCCCTATACAGTCTACACTGGCTACCTATTGGTGGTCATATCAAATTTAAAGTCCTCAACTTTGCCTTCACAGCTTTGGAGCAGAAAGGACCTGGCTACCTGAGGAAGTGTTTGTCAGGAGCAATCACTTCTATCCAATCCTCAAAAACATTTACTTGTGCTTAGGATTTGCCAGGCAAGAAGAGGCAGTTTTTCTTTCTCTTATTTGACTGACAAATTGTGGAATTCAAAACTCCTGAAGACAAATTTGTTTGATACCTAGGCATTTGTGGTGGCATTTCAGTTTTTGTGCATGGTATGGCCGCTAGCGCCAGGATGCTTCCTCAGAGGCAGCCGTGCACTCTACAGTCCATATTGTATTGTACTATATTATGGCTAGGTCTTCTCTATCCACCTTGATTGATGACGGGTTTGGGATGTTGAGTGGAATGACTTCTGATTTCTTCGTGTTGGTCTCCAGGCCCACTTGCTGTGCATAGATGCTGAGGCAAGACTTCTTTTTCTGCATATGCCAGTGTGTGTGATATAGCAAGGTTGTGTCATCTACATAGTAATGGTCCTCCAGGGTAGACAATAAGGGTCATCTGAGGCCTCTTGCTTGGTCGTCATTTGTGCGTCGAATTACCCAGCCTATCTCTACGTTCAAGAGCAATGATGACATAGTGCAACCATGTCTCACACTTGTCTTGACTTTAAAGCTATACTCACTTTCTCCCATTTTGCTAAATTATCATAGAAGCTCTTGATGAAAAGAGCTATCTGCTGCGGTATGCCATAAGCTCTCAGTAAACACCAGAGGCTGTCACTGTGAATACTGTCAAAGGCATTCTCAAAATCAATGAAGATAATGTATAGTTGCCTCTGCCACTCCGTGCACTGCTCTATGATGTTGCGTAGGGAAGGGATCTTGCTCCTTACTCTTACTTCTTGCTCCTTACCTTTTATGGTTTAGTGGTTCTACGTTTTGGTAGCAATTCATGACAAGGGATGTAGGACTAAATGTAAAACAATGCTCCATTTGTTAAGTCTTCTCATCAACGTTCCTCAGGTTTATTGATTAGCTAAACTACTCCAAGCAAACTCAGGACAAACCATGGAAGAAGATCTCAATGTACTTCATCACCAACGTACCCCCTTCCAGTAGTACTACACTGTAGTTCTAGTCATAGCATGCTCCTTTACCAAATACACATATTTCATACAATTGTCCAAAGTACTGATAGGCCCCCACCTAGGGTTTTCAAGACAGAGATTCTAAGATTACATGGTGTACCCACAGAAATCACTAGCAGGGTATCCTAGTTCATTTAAACATTTTGGAGCACACTGATTCATACATCATGCATTGATTCATTGTGTACTATAAATTTAAAATGTAATAGTCATCATCACTAAGCCGATGGTCAAACCAAAAGGATTACTCAATAAATAGAGCAAATACTTCACTTTTATAACATGAAAAGCCAGGAGCAATGATTCACTTGGTTTCAATTAACTGGACTGCCATCCAACAATTCTATACATTTTTCCTTAGGGAATCCTACTAAATTTTCAACCTTTGAATTTAATCCACAGCTGGTTCCTGATATTGCATATCAAACTTGTACCCTCAGTCACACCACTTCTCTCCATTATACACAAAGCATAAGCTAACTACCTCTTCCAGGGCCAGATGCAGGAAACACTTTGCGAGTCGCAAACGGCAAAATCGACTCCCAAATGCTTGTTTCCAATGCAGAAATGCATTTTGCGAGTCGGGACCGACTCGCAAAATGCATTTCAGAATCGCAAATAGGAAGGGGTGTTCCCTTCCTATTTGCGATTCGTAGTGGTATGCAATACCATTTGCGACCGCATATGCGGTCGCAAATGGTGTCGCAGTTACCATCCACTTGAAGTGGATGGTAACCAACTCGCAAATTGGAAGGGGTCCCCAGGGGACCCCTTCCCCTTTGTGAATGGACCCAAAACTATTTTTTCAGGGCAGGTAGTGGTCCAAGGGACCACTACCTGCCCTGAAAAAATACCGAAACTAAAGGTTTCATTTTTTTTTTTTAAGTGCAGCTCGTTTTCCTTTAAGGAAAACGGGCTACACTTAAAAAAAAAAACTGCTTTATTTAAAAGCAGTCACGAACATGGAGGTCTGCTGACTACAGCAGGCCTCCATGTTTGCGAGTGCCTATAGTCGGTATGGGGCCGCAATTTGCAACCCACCTCATTAATATTAATGAGGTGGGTCTCTGCGACCCCATACCGACTCGCAGACGGTGTCTGAGACACCGTTCTGCATTGCAAATTGCGACTTGCAATTTGCGAGTCGGAAGGACTCGCAAATTGCAAGTCGCAATTTGCAATTTTCCTACATCTGGCCCTCAGTGGTAACAGGCTGACTACAAACAATTCCCTGACAGTCATCATGATAAAAACACTATTATATAAAAAGAAGGGTTTATTTTGCCTATACACTTGTTTCTTATCTCTGCTGCATGTGCATATAAAACATGGCAGCTGCTCAGGCTAACTTTCAGTACCTTCAGAAGAGCTGCCATGGGGATTGATCCTCTGAAGGCACACAGAACTCCACCAGACAGGCAGATATCTCTCAATATGGTGGACTTTATATCTGCTGGCCAGCGAAGTACATCAATCCACTGTCCTGGTGGAATGGAGTACAGTCTGCCACATTGTCACACCAAGGGCCACTCACTTGAATTCCCAGGACTTCTGCAGAAGCTAAGATCTTCCACCACTTCCCCTTGAGGTTAATACTTATCATCAGAAGAGATGACTGATACTGGTGACTAACCCTTGCTCAGACTTTTGTTTTTGTTGCAGGATCTTCAGGGTAGGATGGACCAAGATTTCTTTGGCAAGTGGAGGGGTTTGAGAGGCTTGTGGTTTTTTTCCACAAGCTATCCTAATGATGGTGTTCAAATACATGTAAATATGTCCTAAACTCCGAAATAGGCTACTTTAGGCATGTAAAACTATCGGGGACTTTTCCCTTCTGGAATTTAAAGTATATTATCGATCAGCTCAATTAAGGAGCCTGAAGTAATTGTCCAAGAAGGAACTGAAAAAGATTTAGGGTGATCTTGGTCATTGTATGTCAAGGAGGGCTCTGTGAGACAAACACTGGTTGATCAGTAAACATTTAAGTAAAAACATTCACAAAAAGAGTCTGAACAGTTTTGGATAAAGTGCTGATCAAGAAAGGTCTTCTTTCATGTATATTTATCTCCTTACACTTGCCGTATACTCATGTGCACTTCTTGAGGACATTTTCCCCAGTTATGTATTTCAATCTGGACAGTGGGTTCCACGGTGGGTTATGCTCTGTTTTCTGGGTCTAAACAAGTCCTTTATCAGATGTAAGCAGGGTTTTGGCACAGACAAAGAGGAAAGGCTGTGCTATATCCAACTAAGATATTGCTGTGTTAGTGTAACTAACCTGCTACTGCCCTGTTTTCGTGCTCATGCTAACTACAGGATGTGCCCATCTGTGAGCCTTAAATGTGGTGCATCCTGGTCCTCTAGAGCTTACTGAGTGACAACTATTTGCATTTTTGTAATTCGTGAAGGCCATCTACTAATTTGTTTGGGCTCAGCTAAACACCTCTTTGTTCTCTTAGTGAGAAGTCTTTCATGTGATTGATACTAAAAAAAGGTATCACGCTGTATTTAGTTGAGCTTTGCCATGTATTGAGTAGCAAGGCTTCATATTTGATGTGTTGGGGATCCCATTGCCATTTTTCTCTGTGATTCACAGACTATTATTTTTTTAGCTGAAAACAAGAGATGGAGTTTTTTTTATAGTGTTAGTGCTTTGGCCAGAAATAACCTGCAATTGACATTACATGTTGAATAGAGATGGACTGAGCTGCTGCCCAACAAACCTAGGTGCCAGGGTAATACAAGGAATTCTATATTGAGAGCATAGGTGCAGCCCTGTTCCTTGTTTAGCTTACCAATCACTTCCGATAGCACAAACCCATTTGGAAATGTGAGTCTGTTTGTGCTTGTTGATTTCACATAGGTACTTTTTACAATAGGTGTAAGTTGCCTGGGAAGATGCCAAAATGATGAAATGGTTGGGTAGGTAATGTGGGAGCACAGGGAATGAGATGAGGAAGCTTGGGTGGACTGTCAATGGTTGCATTGGTCCCTAGAACAGACCCTATTGAATGGATGAGTTGAAAGAGGTAAACTTGTTCAGCCGCTCAAGTCTTTTGTGAGATTCAACAGCTTGTGACCAGAGGTATTCTGATTACAAAGTGGCCAGTGAACATGTGTGAATGGACTTTCCGACCTCTGTCCTAGGCAGCTGGGAAGGAAGTGCTGTCAGACCCTTCCACCCTATTTCCTCATGCCCCCCATCCACAGGGGCCCATCAGAGTACCAAAGTGTTTTCCTATGTCATGAATGAGGATGTCGTAAAGTAGATGGGAGCCGGCAAATGTAAACTTAATAAAGTGCCACCTGAAAGCACTTTCGCTCATGTCTTGAACCACCAGCATGGTAAAGGAATGTGCAGGGTTAGCAGAGAAGTGGGTAAAGTGCATTAATAAGATAAAAGCAAGCGGTTGCCGAGTAAGATAGCTTTGATATGGAACACTTCAACAATCTTAAAGGTTCTAAAAATAAACTCACTCTAGAACAACGGTTGGCCTTGCTGAAATGGTATGAGGAAGCCACAAAACATTTGCAGAAACCAATGGCGAGGGACTTCTGGACGTCCAAGAGAAACTAAGGGGCTGATTTAAGAAAAGTGGTGATGCACCTAGTGCAGTAGCACTTTCCTTGCACCCCTCAGCCGCGCAGGGTAGGGGCAATAGAGTAATTTTTTAATGCTATTGATGTACTCTGCACGAGTAGCGCCAAAAGTTTTGTGATACTTCTGCAGAGTACATAGGAACCAATTGCATTCAATGGCATGCCCCCTTTTAACGCCTGGTCTGAGAAAAGTGCTAAGTAAAATGTCGCAAGGAAATCTTTTAGATTTCCTTGCGTATTATTTTGGACCCCCTAATGGGGGAACGTCCCCTTTGCATACATTATGCCTGGTGCAGGCATAATGTAGTGCAAAGGGTTACAAAGTGATGGAATGCATGCATTCCGTCAGTTTGTAAATATGGCACAGCATATTTGGCCATCTAATGCCACATTAGCGTAAAAAAATGTATCCTAATGTGTCGTTAGGATGGTGCCAGGGGCTTTTAAGGCTCTTAAATCAGCCCTATTGATGCTAATGTGACGCAAGTTGGGCAAAAATGCTGCGCCATATTTACAAAGTGGCGACTGAAAAAGTTGTAATATCCCTTGTGCCCATTTCAAAAAGCCATCTGAGCAAATTTGTTGAATTACCATGTGAAAATACCTTGACTTGCGAGTGGCAATTCACTTTTGGAATTCACAAAAAATAACGTACACTCATAAAGAATGTACTTATGTTTGAAATATGTTCGCCTGGTGTTCTATAACACATAATAAATCTTCCCCATGAGGCAGGAAATCAGATTGGATGACCCTTGCAACTTTGAAAACATCTCAGTTTATTCACGCCCTTTAACCCCTTTGGTGCATGTGTTGGCCACTGGCCGACGCCCATAGTACCTCCCTGGTGCGGGTGGTGTCTTCCCGGCCCCTCCTTACATCACACTTGTTTTCCCCACCAGAGCAGGAAGCAGCAGGTAAGGCTGCTTCCTGCTCCGGGGGGTTAACGGGTCCAAACAGGCCTCCCCAACATTCGGGAAGGCCTCATTTGAAAGGGGAGATTCTCCCCTTTCAAACAAGGCCTTCCTGAAATGGTTTCCTGGCCAGGAAACCCCTCTAGACATTGACAAAAAATGAAATTGACAGGGGGTCGTCCGTGGGCAGGTTGACCCCCCCTGTGGGGGCAATTTTTTTAATAGTTATAAACCAAACTGCTGTTAAAAAAATCTGTAGATCTATATATTTATTTAGATCTATATATAGATATGTCTATCTATAAAGATATATATAGATATGTGTATATATAACACTTTTGTCAATGCGTGTTTGGTTTCCCTGGGGGCTGCGGTCGGGCCCCAGGAAAACCACACACACATATAAATGTGATCTCTTTACAGATACCTATATATAAATATATATATATATACATTCACCACCAGTTCTCTTGCTGTTGCAGCTTGCGTCTTCAAAGCAATGCACATACTACAACTGACGCGTTTCAACTGTAGCTTTTAGGCAGCAATAAAAAAGTCAAGTAACTCTTGTGATTATGTTTCTGCTGCAAAAGGATCTGACGTTATCCTATTGGCAGTTTTGATGCCATAAAGTAGCGCAGAAGGTTTATAGGCCTACTGCAAAGATCAAACCTGTAAATAGGTGAGTGGATTAGTAAAACCAGCTGCGCTATAATACAAATGAAATGTATGTGCGAGTGGGGCTATGGAGAGATGAAGGGCACTTTTGCTGGGTGATAGTGAGGGAATCCGAGGATGAGGTCATGGGAGCTCTAATAATGATTGTTGGACTGGGCACCAGAGGCGCTAAAGACTGTGATGATTGGTATGTGACAAGGTGAAGTAATAGTGTGTCTTTTTTGTTTCTTTGGTGTCTTGAGAGAATGTGCTGATTGAGGGAAGACGTGAAGGTAAGATGACTGACCTTTACTGTTGCATGCATCACACACACACCCACAAGCAATTTTGTCACTGTTGAAGAAGCTGAAATGAAGGTTTTACATTTATTAGCGCATAAACGTAGTGTAGCAATAATCATGTGTGATTTTAACCGAACTAATAAAGATTGTACGGGGACAAAATATGCCCTCAGAGTAGTTTGCCAACATTATAAGCGTGCTTTATATAACGTGATGTATTAGAATTGCACGAATTTGCCATAATCGTAAACGTGTGCTATGATTTGCTTGTTTGAAATGCTTTAGCTTAGCATTACTTTAGTGGAGGCTTCGGCCTAGTTGCCTGGTCTCACGATTTAGATGCTCGTATTTTTCCAATGTGCTAATAAACGTGTATTTTTGCTTGAAGCTGTACTTTTCCACTGAGATCGTTCACATGCATATCTTAAGGTTTCGTGCCAGCCTGGCATATTTCTCTCTTTACTCCAAGGTCAATCTGCAGGTGCAGACAATGGAAGCTCTGAAAGTGAGTTAATTGGTATAAAATGTTGCAACTTGCGTACTCGTCTCCAAGGATAATGTATGCTTAAGTAAAAGCTTGAGAACTGTTGTTTTTGATTGGACAATTTGAAGTCAACCTATGAACCCTCCAATGGAAGACCCTACTGGATTTGAACTGTTGTCTATTTAAACCAGGTGCACGAGGAAAAAGTAGCCATTATTGCGGTTACCAGCCATTGCAGCTATTATTGGACATCCCGCCATTTTGCAGGACATTGCAGCTATTATGGCCCACTTTGCTGCGACGCCATTTTGAAAGAGACTTTGATGCTTTCTCTAATCGAGAGAAAGAGACTTTAAATGATTCTTGCCCTAGAGACTTTAACTTTAATCCCTTGCATGAAGTAGTAGTTTTACCTTGCCGCCGTGAGGCAATTGCCCCGTCCACCTTGCCCCTTGCCCCGTCCCATGCTGATCGAGAAACGGTACCTGTGAGACGAAGACTTCCTTGTATGCTGATCGTAATTGGTAAATATGAAAGGGAATTGTACAATTGCATTGTGTTTCTTTTAGGTAACCAACTGCTGATTTTGACAAGATCCCTAGTTAGGAGTTTTTTTCTAAATTAATGTTGCTAAATTGTTTTTGCATGAAGTCCCACATGCCGATGCTAATTTGAGGTTAGATGAGGATTCCTTTTGTTGCACGATGCAATTTGAGACCTTGTTGTGCTGACTAAATGTATGCAATTAGTTCATTACAGATTATCATATTAGTGATTTGCATTGCTATTATCGAATGCCTTGTTATTCAAATGCTACATAGATTGCACCTGTTTCGCCGCTATGGACAGCTATTAAGGTTCATTTACGTATATCATTTGGTGTTGAGACTAGCTTTGTTAATATAGGGAAATAAATTCACTAACTTTGAATAAACTGGTGTGGTTATTCCTGACTGAAAGGTCAGGGTTCGTCGGAATGTATTCTGGATTAATTGTCAAGTGTTATGTTGATCAGGGTATTGCTTATGTTCGTTATTGATTATTGTTTTAATGAAATTGACTGATTAAGGGTGGCGAGGGTCCCACTTAGTCAAAAGATTCATCGGCCTAAAGAGCGTCCCAATACAGGTAAAATTTCTAGTACGGAACGCTCTACCAGTAGATGGTAGCAGAGGACGGTTCCGCCTTTTGGGACCCCTCACTCTTAAAGTACATGGTGTTGAATTAACGATTACGCCCTTTGAGACCCCACTCGAGAAGTTGAATTAGATTTTTCTTGGATAAAACTGATTGAGAAAATGATGATGGGCTAGGTCCACTGCGACTTTCCCGGGATCTCGGAGCTTGCGAATGGAGAGAATGGAGGTGTGGAATCGGCGTTGACGGTACTAGTGATGGTATGAGTGAAGTTAGGGTTTTGCGCTTGCACAGCTTATTGCCGCAGATTGTGTGAAAAGGTTGCGAGGATTTTCTTTTCTTTTTTTAGAGGATAGCGGAGGTGCGACTCCGAGTGTAGAAGTAGAGAAGTCGTCGAACTTCATAGAAAATAGCGGAGGTGCGACTCCGAGTGTGAGAGTAGGGAAATCGTCAAACTTCATGTGCGTGCGGCGCTTTGTGCAGAAAAAGGTCCACGTGGTTGTTGTTGTTGAGACGGGCCCTGCGAGGTCAAGAGACTCCGGAGTATGTTGTTTTATGTTGTGGTCTGGGCGGTTTAGTAGGTTGATCGGGCGTGGTCAACGAGTCGGTACGTGTGTTAAGGGAGTGAAAGAAACTTCGACTTCGGGCTTTGACAAAAATTCTAAGTGCACTAGAATAGATCATTGACAAGTTGAGAGTAGGTCTGCGGGTCAGATTTGCTTGCGAAAGTGGGGACCGAGAAAGATGGAATAACTGCCGAGGCTAGTGAAAAATCCCTAAGGTCCTGAAGCGGTTGTGTTACCCTTCCTGTAGTAAACCGACAGGTCTGTTTTATATTTTTGGTAGCTCGCGATACAAGCAAGAAGTTGTTACGAAAAGAGCTGAATGAAGGAGGACTAGCCGCGAGGCTTTGTCAGCCGCAGTGTGTGTGTGAGTGTGACGTCACTAGGAGCCGCGCTGGGATAGGTTGGTTGCAGAGAAGGGTCGCGCACGGATTGGACGCAGTCCGTGGGGCTCGATTGGAAGGGGAAAGGCAAGCGAAGAGTATTCCGGGAATTAAAGTCACCTATTGATTACAAACTTTGTGAAATAAAAGACGAGAAAATGACATTTTTTAAAGCATTAAGGAGTGCGATGAAGGGGGAGTCTTACATTAAAGCGAGCGTAGGAGAGGAGACGCCGCCCGAAGGTACACCAGCTTACATTGTAATGGAGGAAAAAGGGGTAGCTCCGTGCCTTTGGCTAAAGCAATGGCACAAGCTGACAGAGAAACATGGGAGCGTAGCGTTCCCGATCCATGGGACATTCAATATAAGGATCCTAGAGAATTTGAGATTCGCGATGTACGACATGAAGGTACCTCCAAGGCCAGCACAGTTTGAGGCTCTAGCGATTTGGGAACTGATGGCTAGACAGCAACAGCAAAATAAGTTCGAGACCAGGATAAGAAAGGTAGAAAAGACACTAGCGGACGCTAGGTGGGATAATGCACAGAAGGTGTGGAGGTCAGATGTATTGCAGGGAATAAAATTGTTTCCCGCAATTACTAAGGAAGAAGAGGAGACAGGTAAGAAAGCTACCTGTAAGACAAACAGGAGGTGTTCCAAGGATAGAGAGGACGAGGAAAAGTTGAGAAGAGAAGAGGAGTTAGAGGATGAGGAGCTAATAATGCAATTGCTGAACGACCGTCCACCACCCTATGCGGAGAGTGGACAAGGTCCAAGTACCAGTTCTGCCCCTCTGGCATCGGTACAGAACGGTGAAACTCAGAGTTCAGGAGCATCATCGGGGTCTAAGGACCCGAGTTTACTGTTCACCCCGCAGATACCGCAGGTTAGGAGAATATATCCAGATGTGCCCATGTTGAAACCAGCAGAAAATTATCAGCCGCAGGTCCCAGGGTACTACAGCAGTGACAACAGTACGGGAATGATTCTAGATCCAACCGCAATGGGAGGACAGAATGGTCACAACCCAACACTGGCACAAGCTGAATCAACTCAGTTTTTGATGCCTCAAAAGCAGATGCAGGGGGGAAACGCACATGCTCAGAAGACGGGGAGTCAGATGGGCATGCCGGCAATGATGACCCATAGTATGGGAATGAACATGTCCCAGAACATGGGAAATGGACAGAACCCAGATGCGATATCCCTACCCATTACTGTAGGTCCACCGGTACCTTTGTACATGCAGCCAAATTCAGGTATGAGCAGTCAAGGATCAATGCCGCAGAATGGGACAGAAAGGAGGTGCATAGAAAACACTCCAGGGATAACTCCGATAGCGGCACAGCCAAATGGATCTGGGTCCTTGATGGAGTTTAGTTCCATATGTGCTCAGTCAACACTGATGAGGTCAAGTCCCCCACTGATGATACCGCTGTCATCGAACACTGAAAAGTTGCTGCAACCATCAATGGCAGTCGATGTAAATGCTACACTTATGGGGTTGAATGCGCAACAGCTGACACAGTGGTTCAACAGTCTGAATTCCACACAAAGCCCAGCCAGTGGGAAGGGAGAAGATTATCTGAATAGGGTCAGGTTGAACATGGAGGCGCAAGAATTGGTGGAAGGGACTATGGGTGTGAACAGGTTAGAGTCCTACTCGGAAGAAGAGCTGAGGTATCTATGTCCCAGGATTACGAGAGAAGTGAACAAGGTTCATAAAAGCTTGCAGGAAATAGCTGACAAAAATGGGGTTGACATAGACAAAACAAAACACTTGAGCAGGAGCTATAGGTTGGATTTCGGGACCACAGATTTTGAACACATGAGGTCAGCAGGCATGAAGGCGTACCTTAGAGAATTGCTGCAGAGTGCACAAGTGTGGAGGTGCTTAGACAAATGGGAAAGCAGATGGGTAAAGAGAAAGGAAAAGAGGAAAGACAGTGTCCCAGAGCTCAACGAGAAAAGACCACAGAGCAGCGATGCAGTAACCATGTTACCAATGAGGGAGACAGCAGGGGGAAAATTAATACATGTACCATGGCACAGAAGCGACATTCAGTCTTTTACGGATGATTTTCCCAAACTGAGAGAGAAACCGATTGAATGGTATCAACAGACTGACAGGTTTGTGAAGCTTGCAAAATGTCTCTGGGAAGACCTGAACACTCTCTTTGAGATTGTGGTTCCGGCAGATTTGTGGGAGGATTGCAATAGAGCTGTAGGTTGGCCGACAAGTGAACCAGAAAGAGACAGGGAGGCGGGTGCACCATCGCCTATGGTGATGAGCCTGTACTATAAGGTGATTGAGCATTTGAAGACGAAGGTGGCCGCGAAAAATGTGGATTGGCAGAAGATCGATCGAACTGCCCAAGAGGCTAAAGAGTCGATTCATAGCTACTATGAGAGGTTGTTGAAGGCGTTTAAGAACTACAGCGGCACGGAAACAATAGAGGCGAAGGACATGCTCCATTTTGTGTTTAGATTTGTGGAAGGGCTGAGACCAGAGATAAGCCAGATGATAAAGTCGCATTTGATTTGTTGGCAGTCGAAACCTATTGATGAGGTGTTGAATTATGCGAAATACTGTAGCGACGAAATTGAAGTAAAACAGAAAAGGTTGAAGGAGAAAGTGATGATGATGCAACTTAAAGCAGCTCAGACAGGTCTGCAAGGTTTGCAAGGGTTGCAAGGGTTCCAACAGCAGGTACCGCAACCGCAGCCGCAGTTGCAGGGAAACATGGCGTTTCAGCCACAGGCCAGAGGCAGAGGCAGAGGAGGTTTTGTGAATAATGGTCCGGATTTGAACACTGTTGTGAATGGTGTGCAGGCAATGAAGAAGGTGATGCCGTGTCACGTGTGTGGAATTGTCGGTCATTGGAAACGCGAGTGCCCGATGGTGGTGCAGGAAGGTGCAGGTGTAGGTGTTGGTCAGCAAAACAATGATGTCAATGCATTTCAGACAATGAGGGGACCGAAAATGAGAGGTCCAAACCCAAATTTTCAGACCGTAAATCAGTTGCAGGGATTACAACCTATGCAGCCGCAGCAGATGCAGATGCCCCGTATGCAGATGACGCAAATGCAGCCAATGCAACAGCAGTTACCCATGGTACCTAATCAGCAAATGCAAATACCTTTGGCACCAATGAGTCAGCAGCAAGTGATGGTTCCTCCACAGGTCTCGGGTCAGGTAATGAGTACAAATAGCACCGTACAACAGTTCCCACTACACAGTGAGAGTGGAATAAACAATGTGTGGGAGAGTGAAAGTTCAGGAGAAGAAGGAGATTGTGTGCTTGCAGCATCCTTGGAAGTTGATCAAAAGGGTCCGTACGTGGAGGGAAGAGTAATGGGTCATCGTGTCTCATTCCTGGTTGACACAGGAGCAACACGTTCAACTGTTAAGAGCATTGAAGTACCAAATTTGCCACTCTCAGGGAGGACAGTTCAAGTGGTGGGAGTAGCAAACAGGCACCTGACGAACCCAATAACAGATCCGGTACCAGTCAGCATCGGTAACTATCAAGGGGTACATCAGTTTGTGGTATGTGACTCAAGCCCGATAGCACTGTTAGGGAGAGACTTGTTGTGCAAATTGGGTTGTTCGATTATGTGTTCGAACGAGGGAATAAAAATTCAGACGAGCAGTGATGGGAAGAAGAGGACAGTGTAGAGGGGGATGAGATGGAAATTGTCGATGAAGAGTATCCTCTGATTTGCCTTTTCCCGATGATAACTGAAGAAGATATTCCAGCTGAATTACAGGAAACAGTCGGAAAGGAAGTGTGGGATATGACAGGGAAAGAGGTGGGATTGATGAAAGGAGTGGAACCAGTGAAAGTGACTGTAAAGCCCAATGCAACTTTTCCCCAGACCCCACAATAACACATGGCACAAGACACCCTTATGAAAGTTGCCCAACTTATTGACGAATTTGTAAAGCAGGGAATACTGAAAGAAGTGTTGAGCAGTCCATGTAATTCACCAATCATGGGACTAATAAAGCCGAGTGGAAAGGTCCGAATTGTGCAGGATTTGAGGAAAATAAATGACATCATAGTCAAGTGTTGCCCTGTCGTACCAAATCCAGCTGTGATAATGTTTCAAGTCCCTTGCGATGCCGAGTGGTTCTCAGTCATCGACTTGTCACAAGCGTTCTTTTCGGTGCCTCTTCATGAGGACAGCCAATTTCTCTTTTGTTTCAAATTTTTAGACAGAGTTTACAGTTGGTGTCGAATTCCTCAAGGGTTTTCTGAGTCACCGTCAATATTCAATCAGATTTTAAAGAAAGACCTGGAAGCATTAGAATTGCCATTCGAATCAACTCTAGTACAGTACATTGATGACTTACTGATTGCATCAAAGACAGAAAGTGGCTGCACAGCCGATACCATTGCTCTGTTGAACCATTTGGGAAGGAATGGACATAAGGTGTCTCCTTCAAAGTTGCAGTTCTGTCAGAAGAAAGTAAAATACTTGGGTCACCAGATAGAGAAAGGGTCACGGAGAATAATGAAGGAAAGAATAACAAGTGTACTTCAAATGAGTCCACCAAAGACAAGGAGGGAGGTGAGGAAGTTTTTGGGAATGGTGGGCTATTGTCGCCAGTGGATCCCCAACTTCTCAACTCTAGCAAAGCCTTTACTGAAACTGACCCAGAAGGATGCCTTGGATCAAATTGAGCTGAAAGGAGATGAGATGGATGCTTTTATTGAATTAAAGGAATGCATGTGCAGGGCTCCAGCTTTCGGTATGCCTGATTACACAAAGCCTTTCACATTGTTTTGTCATGAACGTGATGCATGTTCCTTGTCTGTCTTGACTCAAGCCCATGGTGGCATAAACAGACCAGTAGCGTATTTTTCAGCTACTTTGGATCCGGTTGCAGCAGCACTCCCAGGGTGTTTGCGCGCCGTAGCAGCAGTTGGTATCAGCCTCACTCAGAGTGAAGGAATAGTGATGGGACACCCAGTAACAGTCATGGTCCCTCACTCAGTTGAGATACTTTTGACCCGCTCCCGAACGCAACACATGACTGGAGCAAGACTCACAAGGTATGAAACGGTAATTCTGGGCTCACCGAATGTGCAGCTGAAAAGGTGCACTACGTTGAATCCAGCAACCTTGCTCCCTGGAGAAAATGCTGAAATTGAGAACGCTGAAGACGTCGAGCATGACTGCCTTCAGGTGACTGAATTTTGCACAAAACCTCGACCTGACATTAAGGATACTAAGCTTGATGAAAATGACCAAATTGTTTTCGTTGATGGTTCATGTCTAAGAGATGGGATGGGAATTTTGAAAGCAGGATATGCTGTATGTACTGTAACAGGTGTCTTGGAAGCGGGGTGGCTTCAAGGAGTCTATTCTGCACAAGTAGCAGAACTTGTAGCCCTTACAAGAGCATGTCAACTGTCTGCATTGATGAAAGTCACCATTTACACTGATAGTCAGTACGGGTTTGGGATTGTGCACGACTTTGGACAACTATGGTCACAGAGAGGTTTCCTGACTTCTTCAGGATCCCCAGTGAAAAATGGGGAAAGGATAAGGGAATTGTTACACGCCATTCAAATGCCAGCCGAAGTTGCAGTGGTAAAGTGTAGTGCTCATACAAAAGGACAGGACTATGTTTCTCTGGGAAATGCATATGCGGATCAAGTCGCAAGATTTTGTGCCTTGAACTGTATATTACTCAGAGATGAATGGAATTCGATAAGTGAACCAGAACTCGAACCAGCTGAAGCATTTGCCTTGAAGGTTGTAGATACAATAGATGAATTAAAAGCATTACAGAATAACGTCAGGGAGGATGAAAGAGAGTCCTGGATTAAATCACAATGTATAAAGAGACCAGATGAGTTATGGGTTTCAAATGAGGGAAAATTTGTTTTGCCAAATAGTCTCTTATCACAGCTTGCGCGGTTCTATCATGGACAAGCTCACCTAGGGAGAGATGCCATGATAAGATTGTTCAAAACGGATTGGTTTAACCCCAGATTTCGTCAAGCTGCAGAAGCAGTTTGCCATCGATGTGTCACTTGCCAGCAGATGAACCCAGGAAAGGGAACAGTTGTGAACGCGAGCCACATTGGCAGGGCCAGTGGCCCGTTTAGTCGAATGCAGATAGATTTCATTGAGATGCCTGTGCATGGAGGTCTGAAGTATGTGTTGGTGATTGTGTGCATTTTTAGTCACTGGATTGAGGCATACCCCACACGTAGAAACGACAGCCTTACAGTTGCGAAACTATTGTTGAGGGAGTTGATACCACGTTTCGGATTCCCAATCTCTTTAGAATCAGATAGGGGAAGTCACTTCAATAACGAGGTGATAAAGTTACTTTGCGAAGCGCTGAACATTGAGCAAAAACTGCATTGTAGCTATCGCCCTGAAGCCTCAGGACTGGTGGAGCAGATGAATGGTACACTGAAATCAAGAATGGCGAAAATATGTGCATCGACAAATTTGAAATGGCCTGACGCATTGCCCTTAGTGCTAATGTCAATGAGAAACACCCCTGATAGAAAGACTGGATTGTCTCCGCACGAAATTCTCATGGGCAGGGCTATGAGACTTCCTGCAGTTCCCGCAAACGCGCTTTTGAATATTACAGATGATATGGTGTTAGACTACTGCAAGGGTCTGGCTGACGTGGTTCGCTCTTTCTCTCACCAGGTGGAAGCAACCACCTTGCCACCGATACAAGGTCCAGGACACACACTGAAAGCAGGTGACTGGGTCGTGGTAAAGAAGCACGTGAGGAAGTCGTGTCTGGAACCCCGTTGGAAAGGCCTTTTCCAAGTGATCCTGACGACAACTACCGCTGTGAAGTGTGCGGGGTTCCCAACTGGATTCACGCCAGTCACACAAAGAAAGTGTTGTGTCCCACAGATGAGGAAGTTGAAGCGCTAAAACTGCCAGTGCCTGATAAAACAGTGCTGAGTGCTGAGACAGAGCAAAACCGAACTGAAAGTGAACAAGCAGGAACGGAAGAGAGAGAGATATTCTCTGAGGACGAAGAGACCAACTCACTTGGGGAAGACCAAGGAGAAAGTTCAGACAGCGACCAAGCAGCTGAAGGTGACAAAGAACCTGAAGCAGCTGAGGGTAGCAAAGAGCCTGAAGCAGCTGAAGGTGACAAAGAACCTGAAGCAGCTGAAAGTGATAAAGAGCCTGACGAAAGTAACGGCGACGAAGGTCTCGAAAAAGGTGAAAAAGCAGGAGAGCCTGATCAGAGGAGGGCTTTCCCAGAAGCAGACGATACAGAAAAAGAAAAAGAGAACGTGATTGATTCCCCAGAAGGAGGAGACAAGGCAGAACAGAACGAAAAGGTTCAAGCTTCCTCAGAAAAGATCGCAGGTCCATCAAATGGACATGGTGCAAAGAGAAGACTAAGTATATCACCAACAAAACAAAGGACGGATGAAAGTTTGAACGACGGAGAAAGGCCAAAAGTGAAAGAGAAAAGAAAAGAAGTAACTGTCGTGGTACCATCCCCGAGTGAAGAAAAAGACTTGACAAAAGTGGAAAGTACCAGCGAAGCAGAATCGAAAAGAGAAGCAAAATTGAAAAGGAAAAGGATACCGAACAGAAGATATTCCGGTCCTGAATGGGCATATGTAGTTCATGACGATTGGACTGACGAGTTTGTATCTCTTAGCCTCGAGAACGAAGAAGAAGAGATACCAATAGAAAAGAAAAGTTTTATGGACTCTGTCGATTGAAAGGGTAATAAATGACATTGCTTGCTACAATATAACGTGATACAAACAACTAGTTGAGACATTGCTAAACCGGATGAGACACTTGCTGAACTGATAAAGACTGAGTTATTGCCGAATTGAGACAAATGCTGCTAACCGATAAGTGACTGGCCTCTTGAAGAAAACTGTGTGAAACATTGTGCTCGCTCAGCTTTGTAACTGAATTGCTAAATAGTTTCTTTTACAGGTGCTTCCAGCTCTCTGATTCTATACAGATCATGACTGGTACGCTACACAAAACAGTAGAAAGAAATATTGTAAATATGTGTGTATAGGCTAGGTAATTGCATGTGTACTAATAATAATGGCAATAGTGCTTACAATGCATGGAAAGGGTGAGAATGAGAGAATTGATGCTTCTACTTTTGCTCCTGTTACTGTCACTGAACTAACTGCACTGAAAAGACTAGAATTAGATGAGAGACACTTGCATGATAAGAAAGAGCTTTCGTATAACGTTTTCTATCGCTTATTAACAGAATATGTTGAGACTATGGATGCGAAAGATTGTTATGTGTGTACACAGATACCGACATCAGTAAAGGAAGGGGTGACTTATCACCACATGCCTCTTACATACGGGATTACATGCAGTATAGTAATGTCTAGATTTTATGGTCAAACTAACATACAGTATTTTTACTCAAATTATGATGTTACCTTTGCATATGTTCCTATAATAGCGCAGCTAAGCCAGATTGCTAAAGATTGGGATGCTAAGATAATGAGGGAATTTTTCGAGCCAATGCTACCTTTTGAAACGGCTCACGCTCATAGGGAAAACCTTACCTGCTTGCTCTCTGCAGTAGAAATAAGCTTTTTAGATCGCACAGATGATAGAAGGGCACAAATGAAGGCGAAATTAGAAAAAGAGCTACATAAGAGGACTTCAGTAGATAATTATGATTTTGCTGCAATAAAAACACAAGGGAGAATAGCTTTAGATGCTTGGCATGTAGGGAAATTTTGTATATATCGAGGTGAATCTTATTATGACAACATTTTCGTAGGAGCGAGTGAGTGTAAACATACGTTTATCTTTAAGGCCAAATGGACATTCATGATGAACGGACTTGACCCTGTCATTCCAGGTGTATATTACATTTGTGGGTATAATGCCTATTATCGGCTTCCGAAAGGATGGTGGGGGAGATGCTATTTGGGTATAGTGTTCCCAAAGGTTTATCAACTGGATGACCTATCGATGATTCAAAAGACATCTGGATCCCATCGTATACAGAAAATAGAGACCGCAGCTGCTGTGGTAGGAGATATATTTGGAGCCATGATTCCTTCATTGGGAGTTGTGTTGAATTCCATCAAAATAAGAAAGTTGTCTACTATAGTGGATAACATGTTGACAAAGTTTTCAGGTGCTATAATCCTGATAGATGCTGAACTTGCAGCGGAAAGAGCTATGACTCTTCAAAATAGGCTTGCTTTAGACATTCTTTTAGCAAAGGATGGCGGCGTTTGCAAAATGCTTGGTGCGCGCCACTGTTGCACGTATATTCCCGACAACAGTGTGAAAATTAAAACTATGCTTGCTAATCTAACAAAAGAGAGTGCAGATTTGAAGGAATTGAAAGAACCAGGAGTGTGGGAGAAGGTTGGAAAAGGACTTGCTTCAGTGGGAAATTGGATTGGGGGAATTTGGAATGGAATATTACTAAAAATAATACAGGGAATATTAATAGTACTGATTTGTATATTTGGAATTTTGGGAATAAAAATGGGAATAATAATGATTATGGAAAGAATTAAGAGGAGGAAGGAAGAGAAAATGATGAAAAGAATGGCAGAAGAATACAAAGCAAGGACAAGGGGAATTAAAAGGAAAAGAGAACTGACAGAATTTTAATGGAATAAAATTTGTGGGAATAGTTTGTGTGATGACAAGTAGTCATCAGAGGAGGGATTGATGAAGCTGAAATGAAGGTTTTACATTTATTAGCGCATAAACGTAGTGTAGCAATAATCATGTGTGATTTTAACCGAACTAATAAAGATTGTACGGGGACAAAATATGCCCTCAGAGTAGTTTGCCAACATTATAAGCGTGCTTTATATAACGTGATGTATTAGAATTGCACGAATTTGCCATAATCGTAAACGTGTGCTATGATTTGCTTGTTTGAAATGCTTTAGCTTAGCATTACTTTAGTGGAGGCTTCGGCCTAGTTGCCTGGTCTCACGATTTAGATGCTCGTATTTTTCCAATGTGCTAATAAACGTGTATTTTTGCTTGAAGCTGTACTTTTCCACTGAGATCGTTCACATGCTTATCTTAGGGTTTCGTGCCAGCCTGGCATATTTCTCTCTTTACTCCAAGGTCAATCTGCAGGTGCAGACAATGGAAGCTCTGAAAGTGAGTTAATTGGTATAAAATGTTGCAACTTGCGTACTCGTCTCCAAGGATAATGTATGCTTAAGTAAAAGCTTGAGAACTGTTGTTTTTGATTGGACAATTTGAAGTCAACCTATGAACCCTCCAATGGAAGACCCTACTGGATTTGAACTGTTGTCTATTTAAACCAGGTGCACGAGGAAAAAGTAGCCATTATTGCGGTTACCAGCCATTGCAGCTATTATTGGACATCCCGCCATTTTGCAGGACATTGCAGCTATTATGGCCCACTTTGCTGCGACGCCATTTTGAAAGAGACTTTGATGCTTTCTCTAATCGAGAGAAAGAGACTTTAAATGATTCTTGCCCTAGAGACTTTAACTTTAATCCCTTGCATGAAGTAGTAGTTTTACCTTGCCGCCGTGAGGCAATTGCCCCGTCCACCTTGCCCCTTGCCCCATCCCATGCTGATCGAGAAACGGTACCTGTGAGACGAAGACTTCCTTGTATGCTGATCGTAACTGGTAAATATGAAAGGGAATTGTACAATTGCATTGTGTTTCTTTTAGGTAACCAACTGCTGATTTTGACAAGATCCCTAGTTAGGAGTTTTTTTCTAAATTAATGTTGCTAAATTGTTTTTGCATGAAGTCCCACATGCCGATGCTAATTTGAGGTTAGATGAGGATTCCTTTTGTTGCACGATGCAATTTGAGACCTTGTTGTGCTGACTAAATGTATGCAATTAGTTCATTACAGATTATCATATTAGTGATTTGCATTGCTATTATCGAATGCCTTGTTATTCAAATGCTACATAGATTGCACCTGTTACGCCGCTATGGACAGCTATTAATGTTCATTTACGTATATCATTTGGTGTTGAGACACATCTATATTGTGCTAGCTTTGTTAATATAGGGAAATAAATTCACTAACTTTGAATAAACTGGTGTGGTTATTCCTGACTGAAAGGTCAGGGTTCGTCGGAATGTATTCTGGATTAATTGTCAAGTGTTATGTTGATCAGGGTATTGCTTATGTTCGTTATTGATCATTGATTTAATGAAATTGACTGATTAAGGGTGGCGAGGGTCCCACTTAGCCAAAAGATTCATCGGCCTAAAGAGCGTCCCAATACAGGTAAAATTTCTAGTACGGAACGCTCTACCACTGTCTAAGTGGACTAATGTTTTAGAGCAAGAGTTTAGCCAGTAGCAGAGATGGCATCTCGTTGGATGACTGCTGCTCAAGCCCTAATTCGGGTTATAGAGGACAGCTCTGACATAGGATCAGAGACTGAGACAGCAGATACTGAAACAGCATCTGACAGATAGGACAATGACACAGACTCTGGGAGAGATTTTTCCGACAACTCCTCTTCCAGTGATTCTGAAGGAGGTGATGAGGACAGTCCTGCTGTCCCTTTGCAAGCACAGTCCGTGCAGCGGGACAATAGCAGGTTAGCCTAACCCAGACAGCAGGTGCATGTGGCGGCAAGCACAGGGAGAGTGCTCTCTTGGGAGCTCACCAAATTAGTTCAGCCCCAAATTCCACAACCTAAATCATATTGTGGAGACATCAAAATTACCTGTCACAAAACAACCTGGTTTTGTAAGGCAGGCACCTGCGTTTTTGGTCCTAGGGTCAACGGCCATATAGGAAAACCTACTAAACCCAGACATTTCTGGAGACTAGACACCCAGGGGAGTCCACAGAGTGTGACTTGTGTGGATTCCCCAAAGTTTTCTTACCCAGAATACCCTGAAAAGGTGAAATGTTGAAAAAAAACTCTATTTTTTCTTGCATTTCTGTCACACAAACTGCAGGAATATGCTTGGATCCACAAAATGCCTACCACCCAGTGTTTCCCCACCTGACCAGATAAAAATGCTACCCCTCTTGAGTGCCTGTACCTAGTACCTGCATCAGCAATGGATCACCCCACGGTCAACAGTTGCCCTTATGTAAGGACTAACATTGACCATTGTGTGATCCATTCCTGACACGGGCACTAGGCTTACCCACACAAGTGAAGTACCATTTTTATCTGGAGACTTGGGGGAATGCTGGGTGGAGGAAATTTGTGGCTCCTCAGATTCCAGAACTTTCTGTCACCGAACTGTGAGGAAAAAGTGTTTTTTGCCACATTTTGAGGTTTGCAAAGGATTCTGGGTAACAGAACCTGGTGAGAGCCACACAGGTCACTCCATTCTGAATTTCCCTAGATGTCTAGTTTTCAGAAACATCCAGGTTTGCAAGGTTTTCCTAGGTGCCGGCTGAGCTAGAGGCCAAAATCCCCAGCTACGTACTTTACAAAAAACAGGTCAGCTTTCTTTGGGAAATGTGATGTGTCCACATTGTGTTTTGGGACATTTCCTGTCAAGGGCACTAGGCCTACCCAGACAAGTGAGGTACTATTTTTATTGGGAGACTTGGGGGACTGCTGGGTGGAAGGAAGTTTGTGGCGCCTCTCAGATTCCAGAACTTTGCAGCACCGAAATCTGAGAGAAAAGTGAGTTTTTTTGGCCACATTTTGAGGTTTGCAAAGGATTCTGGGTAACAGAACCTGGGGAGAGCCCCACAAGTCACTCCATCCTAGATTCCCCTAGGTGTCTAGTTTTAAAAAATGCACAGGTTTGGTAGGATTCCCTAGGTGCCGGCTGAGCTAGAGGCCAAAATCCACAACTCAGCACTTTCCAAAAAACAGGTCAGATTTCAATGTAAAAATGTGATGTGTCCATGTTGCATTTCCTGTCCCGTGCACAAGGCCTACCACACAAGGGAGGTACCATTTTTATCGGGAGACTTGGGGGAACACAGAATAGAAGAACAAGTGTTATTGCCCCTTGTCTTTCTCTACATTTTTTTCTTCCAAATGTTAGACACTGTGTAAAAAAGAAGTCTATTTGAGAAATGCCCTGTAATTCACATGCTAGTATGGGGACCGCAAAATTCAGAGATGTGGAAATAACCACTGCTTCTTAACACCTTATCTTGTTCCTATTTTGGAAATACTAATGGTTTCCTTAATACCTATTTTTCACTCTTTATATTTCACCAAATGAATTGCTGTATACCCGGTATACAAGGGAACCCATTGCAAGGTGCAGCTCATTTATTGGCTCTGGGTACCCAGGGTTTTTGTTGAACCTACAAGCCCTATATATTCCCGCAACCAGAAGAGTCCAGCTCTAACAATAGATTGCTTTCAAAAATCTGCCATAGCTAGAAAAACTTATAGAAGGAAACGTGGACAAAAATGGCTGTTTTTTTCACCTCAATTTCAAAAAGTTTGGATTTCAGCTGTTATTTTCTGTAGGAAAATCTTGTAGGATCAACACATATGACTCCTTGCTGAATTCAGAATGTTGACTACTTTTCAGAAATGTTTAGCTGTCTGGGATCCAGCATTGGTTCCACACCCATTTCTGTCACTAACTGGAAGGAGGATAAAGGTACTAAAAATAGTAAAAATGGGGTATGTCCAAGTAAAATGCCAAAATTGTGTTGACAAATGTGGTTTTCTGAATCAAGTCTGCCTGTCCTGAAAGATGGGAAGTTGGTGATTTTAACATCGCAAAACCTTTGTTGATGCCATTTGCAGGGGAAAAAACACATGCTTTCGTCTGCAGTCCTTTTTTCCCACTTTTCCAAAAAACCTAAATTTTAGCTGTATTTTGGCTATTTTCCTGGTCTCCTCCAGGGAACCCACAAACTCTGGGTACCTTTAGAATCCCTAGGACGTTTGGAAAAAAGGACACAAATTTGGCATGGATAGTTTATGTGGACAAAAAGTTATTAAGGCAAACTAACCCAATTGCCCAAAAAAGGGCTCAGTACTGGGTGGGGTTGAGGCCCAGCAGCTAAGGGGTTAAAAGTCCAAGATTTACTTCTGTTAAGGTAGGAGTAAATCACTTTCATAGCCTAGGGGTCGACCGAAAGCAACCTCAAAATAGGTTAGCATCTAGGACAAGAGGTTTCTTCTTGGCAATTTAAAGAAATCTAAAAGTGTGATAGTGTTAATATAAATGCGTTTTCGCATGCACAGTTATACCTTTGTGTAATTGTGCATGCGTGCCGACCTGCCTTGGCATGTATGTCCCGGGAATTCACAAATGTTTTCCTTTATGAATAATAAACAATCACAACTCTACACCCAGAAGTTCAAGTAAAACTAGGGATGGAAATTTACCAGTTTTTTTAAGGAATCAGGGCCTTTGTATTAGAGTGATGAAACGATCTTTCAGAAATTAGATGAAATGCTACGCAAATTGTGTTTCTGATCTGCAGTGTGCACAGTGCACATTTCTACATTTGAGACCTGGACAAATCTGCATTTTTTGTTCCCCAGCAGCACATGTAATATTTTAAAGAAAGATTGTTTAGAATAAGACCATGGTGATAATGTTTGAACAGCTTATACATTTCTTTGAGAGACCCCGGTTCCTCAACTGTTTTAGTTTGTGCTCTATCTACGGCTCTCTCATCTTGCTTCATTTTTTGTGCCCTGCTGGCAAACAGCCACTGCTTATCACTCGAAACACTACAAAGCTATTGCATATAAAAACCTGTGGTCCTAATAAGAATTTTATCAGCTTTCCTTCCCTCCAATCTGGGCAGATTCATAGTTTTCACTCTGTGAGCCAGAGCCAGAACTTCACTAGCCTTGATTTGCAACTAAAAATACTATCATTAATCTGTTTTATCTTCTGTGCCTCAAATGCTTCTAGCTGAAACGATTTTCTGATAGTCATGACTCTCAAAGCAGCTTTGAATGCAAGCCCTCTAGATTTGCAAGCCTATTCTTTTCCTAACAGAGTCATCAGGTCTTGCATGCAGACAGGTTTAGCTCTCTGTTTTCCAAATACCTGTGGTGTATTATACCAATATTCAGAGTGAGCTTTGAGTCAGCTATTGCTTACGCTAGACATTTTAATAGAAATAAATGCATTTAAATGCTAAACTGTATGAGAGAATTATAGGCCTATGTATTTTCTTTTCTAAAGCTTGCACAAAATACACGTGGCAGAAGATGTTAATGGCAAATTGCTTACTGCTAGCAAAGCAAATGTTGCTTTTATTTACTTATAACATGGTCGTTCATATAATTTACATGATGCAAATTTCCTATGCTAATAAAGAAAGTAACATTCTTCTTTCCTGCTTAACCACTTGACCTACATTGAAATTTTTAATTTGCTTGACGAATCTTAAAATGTGTTTCTTTATGAATAGGATCCTAGTGTGAAGGTGAGTGAGAATAGCAATTACGATATGTGTTTGTGCATAAACTTACATGAATGTTCTACCTTTCAGAAACCATATGGATGAGAATTTTATTGAATGTTTCAAAGGTGTTAAAAGAGTAGTTGAATGTATCTTGTCTTTAGAAGGATCTTTGTTAGAATTTACCATCTCGAGGGAAACTGGCCTTGTCCCATGGAACCTTCACTTTCTAATTGGGCAGAAGAATATGATCTGCAATTGTTAAAACATTTGTTTCATGGTATAATGTATAAACAGTGTCCCAGGGAAAGAGAAGACTAAGAGATGATGCTCTCGCCTGTCATTTGTATTCCTTTTTGCCATTTTATATGTCCTTCTTGATAAAGCCCTGACAGATTATTCTGTGTTACTAAGCTTTCTAGGACTGTTATTGAAAGAAATCTTCATGATTTAGTCAACTAAATAATTTCTTTCCTTTAGAAATTAGACTAGGGATCAGATTATGGGACACACTTTATGCTATGTTCTGTAATTCATACTTTATCTGATAACAAGAGATAAACTAACAAATTATTTAATAAAACGTTATAACACACTCTCATTGTTGACTGTGAAAACAAAAATTACTTGAGAGCTATAATAATTTAAACATTTGCAACTTTTTCTTCTCACCTATCTCTAAGGTCCGCTGTCTTAGGGCCCAAGAGTTGTGGAGAATATTATTTGAGAATTTATAGGTCAACCCGCTCTCCCGAAACTGAATGGTTGGCTTGGTTGCATATCTCATTTGCGTGCTTTAAAGTTGAGGGCTTTCCTTCCTCTTGTGTTTGTTACTCCCTTGGAGTATAGTTTCTTTACCATCCATTGGACTGGATCAGTTGTATCCTTTTATGGCTGACTATTATAGAAATATTTTTTTCTTTGTCTTTCAGAACTACATATATTTTCTTGCTTCTCGTCCCTCCTCCATGTGTGCTGGTTGTCTCCTCACATTCTCCAACCACCAGTCTTCATGTTGCTCTCTTCCTAGGATATCCTTTACTTAACCCACCCCCACCCTGCCTAACTCATTTCTTTCTCTTCCCACCCTTCCAGCTCAGCATGTTTTTCTTCCCTTGTTTCTTTGTTGCTGCCCACCCCAGCTCTTCAGTTGCTTCCCACCTTCCCTCTCACACACTTTGTAATTTTTGTAATTCAATTCCATCTTGCAACTCTAAATTAAAAGTGAAATGAATGAAGTCAACCACAGCGTCAATGAATAACTGCACGTGTTGTGATGCATCTATGTGTATGTGTCATCATGTTAGGCCCTTAAGTACATTTTAACACATGTTTTATACCTTTTAATTTGCTTCTCTAAGTTGGACAACTTGGACCGGTATATTAAAACTTTTAAAAAACTTAAAGAAAAATGACTAGTACAGTGTCATGACGCATACATTTGCATGTGTAGTGATGCTTACATTTGTATACGTCATCATGGTGTGGTGGCCGTTTTAGCTGTTTTTCTTTTTTTTTTTTAAATAGTGTTTAGCACCAACAAAACAATCTTCTTTTTGGCAATGGATTTGAGTATGAGTGTAGGCAACAAGCATTAGCAAAGGCAGAAGGTCAGCTAATTCATTTTAAAGGTTAGACATTTTGGCTTTAACAAAGTTTTTTTATTTCTTGTGCCATCCCAACCTCACTATCTGATTTGTTGCAACTATGAAACCCAGCATGTCAGAAGGGATCAAGAGGCGGGCCCTAACAGACATTTTTGGAGGGAGAAGTCTTGGAAAATAAGTAGCAGTACAAAGCAGCGCAAACAAGCCACATAAATGTTACAGAAAGTGAATTCACAGGAGGTGATGTAGCAGGTTTATGCATCATCTAGATTTCAGCCACCAGAATGGTATGCATTACTAACAACTTAAAAAATTAGGAAAAAATTGTGATGATGTAATTCCTTCCACTGACATGGACATAACCAGAAGGTAGTTAGATTAGAGCTAGCTAGTACTTGACAGCCCACCTCAGGCAAGCAACTTGACTCCAAGGCCAGTGCTCCAGCAGCAAGCAGAAAGTACTAAATGTTTTGGGAGGTATGTCCCCCCCGAGCAGTGAAAGCAACTTAAAAGGGATATTTGGTGACAGATAAATTACCTTCTTTCCTGAATTATTTAAAGAATGCAGGCAAATTTGGGTAGATTGTAGGGGCATCTGGCAGCAGGTCAAGCAGTGAGGGTAGGTGTATATTATGTGTGACACTTATCGCAGCTAGGGTTATGGAAACTTTTTTGAAGTCATCATCACTGGTGATATTTTATATATAAAAAGTAAATGGGATTCATGGGAAGGATTTGGAATACAGAATTCCAGGCTGCCCAGGAAATCCTAATGAAGGCATATTTTAAATGTTCTTGCACCCAGCACACTGTGAGGTTAGATGTCTCTACTCAGAAGCCACCTCCTTACCCATGGGTAGTCAGATTATAAGCAATTCTAGATACCTTACCAAAGACATTTATTGTCAGCGATATAGGAACGGCTGCACCAATTAGATGCTTCTCCCGAGCTAGAGGGTAAGATGAGGCTAACTTTAGTGTCCATAGGGACATCCAAGTTTAGCAACTGTCCCCAAGCATCCTTCCATACCTAGTAGAGGTTTTCTGCAGGCAGAGTGAGTGCTCTCCGGCACCTGCATAGTGCTCTAGCAGGTCAAAGTCATTGCTTCATCAAGCATGGTGCCTGGGCCAGAGAGAGCTGTTGTAGGTCCAGAGTGCAGGCTCTGGGCATGATCTTTAGGCCCCACTTGTTGGTGTCCCAAGCTACAAAGGATATACTTTTGCAGGCACAGGGTGTCTTCCACTACTTAGGAAGAGTGGAAAGGTCTGACTGAGTGTCAGACTGAGCTCCAGTTTGGCCCCTGGTGCGGTTCCCTGGGCCTCGGTTCCATTTGTCAGCCCATAGTGTGACAAAGTGTCCGTAATGGGGCTCCACGGACCTGGAAAGGAATCCCTAGCTCCTGCAGGGTTGAAGCTCCAAAAGACCCCAGCCACACTACATGCACATGTCCTCGGCTCTTTTCACAGGCCTGTGGTTATCCACTTCTTCATGTTGAAAAGCACTGACCGGGTCCCAGACCCCAAAGAGTTTATTAATCAATAATGAAAGTCAGGGGTTCAAAAGCAATCCTATATCACCATAGTCCTGACCATAAACAATGACAACTAATTGTTTGCAGGTTCCACCAAGCAGCTTCAGGAAACCAAAGCCTTTGCATTCCTGGGTGGTGTATATGGTAGGAAAGCTAAAACGTAAATATTCAAGGGAGCCACCAGAAACAGAACCTGCAGCCTAATTTGATTCAACACTGGAAACCTCACCCAGCATAGACACTGCGAGAGTGAGCTAGACTCCTCCATGCTAACTAGCCATGCAACGCCTAGCAGTCAGTGTTCAACTTCTTAGAGGGAAAAATGGCATTCAGCCACAAGTGATCAAGCGATAACCGTTTTATAATGTCCTTAGATGTTCCAGACTGCATGTGTGCTACACTGAACAGATCAAGGTGTGACTACATTTTGCCAAAAGGTGTGAATAACCCACTGAACCCCATTCATGACATGGATTAGGGATTGTAGTTATCATCCATTAATAATGGATTCACAGTAAGTGCAGGTCATAAACTTGTATTGATTAAGTCCCTGGCCATCGTACACACAACCTGTCACTACTAATAATGGGATGGTTAATGAGGTCCTTGGATCAGCCTGCTGGGGTCAGCAATGGACATGGTGGAGTGCCAACAAGATGATCAAACTTGGCCATCTCAAGAAGTAACATTTGTATGAGGTTTTCATAGGTAAAACTGAGGAAGGATCATTAACAGCTGAGGAGCCTGAGTGACGGCGCATGCCTTACTTTAGTCAGACCGCCCAGGATATTGCAGCATGGATTTGGACATTTTTCGGCTCATAAATGTACATTTCGTTGCACACTATTGTGTTTTATGCTACAATTTTGCAGAATTTTATTTTTTAGCAAAAGTGTGTTGGAAATCTTCCTATCTACAGGGTCACCAACAAACCTTTTGCCTTCCCCCTCCTCCTTTTTGCTGGATTTTTGCTTGTTGGCCTTAGGACTCTGTACACTTTACCACTGCTAACCAGAGCTAAAGTGCATGTGCTCACTCCCCTAAAACATGGCTTGATTAGCAAATTCCTGGTTGGCACATTTAATTTACATGTAAGTCCCTTACAGTGTGATATAACATATACTTAGGGCCTGTAAATTAAATGCCACCAGTGGGCCTGCAGCACTTAATATGCCACCCACTTAAGTAGCACCTCAACCCTTGTCCCAGGACTGCCATTGCAGCCTGAAGCCAGTGTCCCACTGCCATGTTAACTTGGTATTTAAAACCCCTTGCCAAGCCTTAAGCTCCCTTCTTATTACATATGTCACCCCTAACGTAGGTTAAAGGTAGCCATAGGGCAGGGTGCTGTGTAATTAAAAGATAGGACTTGTACTTTTTAGTTTTACATGTCCTACTTGTGAAAAACTCCCAAATGTGTTTTCTCGATACTGAGAGGCCTACCCCTCCCATAAAGTAACATTGGGGATTCCTTATTAAAAATGTATATGTTGTAATTCCTAAACCAGAGATGGTAGATATGTCATGTTTGATACCTATGAACTTATAATGTTAAACCCTATTTAATGGTAAAGTCAGAATTATCATCACAAGTTTGAAAATGCAACTTTTAAAAAGTTGGCATTGTCCTGCCCTTAGCTCTCTATGCCTGTAACCTGCCTTAGTTCATATGATTGGGTGTAACTGACAGTTGGGAATTCACCCATGCAGTCACACAATAGGGGATTAGCAGACCCTGAAGGGGCCATTAACTGACTTGATAGGAGGTGGACCTAAGCATAGCCCCTCTTGCAACTGAATAGTTGGGCTCTAACAACCAAGTATTGTCAGTGCAGCCAGCTAGAAGCCAGGGAAGGGGTGGCAGGAAATTCCTGGAAATTCAGAGAATCTTTCTGGAAACTTCACCCATCTTCTAGGAGCTTGGCACCAAAGTATAAAAATAGGGCTTCTAGACCTGCTCCTCATTTTACTACTGGACCTGCAGAAGGACTCTCAGAGGACTGCCTGCTGTTGTGACCTGCTGTGCACTCTGCTAGACTGCTGCTGTATGTGGAAGTACTGCTTTGCTGCCTGGAGCCTGTTTAGAACTTTCAGAGGCCAGCCCTGGTGTAGAGCCCTGCATCACCACGTGCACCCAGGACTTCAAAAGTGACTTCAAGGGCTAGTTTAGCTTGTCTCCTCTTCTGAGCCACAGGGACATACCAGACTCAAATCTTAAACCTGCACTTTAACCTAGCCTGAGTGAGTCTGTATTGCACTCCCACAAGGTCTCCAGCCACTCCTGGACCCTTGACTGTGGTGGTAAAGGTGCCCAGGTGGCCATTTTGTATAACTGAGCCTTGCTATTTTGAACCTTAAACTTAAACAAATCATACCTGGTTGTGCGAATTGGATTTGGATTTTGATGGTTTTGCTGTCAAATAGTTTATTAACATTTTGTCTATTTTTTAAGATTGGTTTGGGATTTTTATTATGTAGTGTTCTCACTGTGTTGCTGTTTGTGTACAATATAAATACTTAACAAACTGCATGTAAGTATACACTGCATATAAACCTGTCTTCTGCATCAGCTAATAGATTCTAATGTTTCTGTATCAGCTTCTTAGCTCACTAGTGGCATTGCCATCAGGACGGGGAGGCAGCAATGTGTTTCTAAGTTTGTTTAAAAACTCCATCACCCAAGGATCTGTTTTTTATATTTTTTTATACACAGGCAGATTAAGTGATTACAAGATAATGAGATGATACTGGGACCTTATCCCCCAGTTCAAAAGTTAGGACATCACCTTGCTTCATCTATCACAATGTGGGGAAGCACAGCCAGCAGTGGGTAAGGGGGTAAATGACAGGGTATTTTTGGCCATGTCATTTCTGCCAGCCCCGTGACAGCACCTGCTGTGCTAATTTGTGCCAGACAGGGATTCCCTCGGGAGGCCAAATGGGTTGGAGCAGTATGGAATTAAATGTTCCAGGCTAAAATACAAAAGAACGAGTTTCCCTGTGGTGTTTATTTTCATTTCTCACTCTCTTTAGTGGACAGGCATGAGGTAAGGAAGTAAGACAAATAAACAAACACCACCCAAGAGACCGATTTTTTTTGTGGCAGGTTTTCTTAAAATTGCAGGCATCTCAGTAGTCCGCCGATTTCACAGGAAAATTGTGATTCGCAAAATCGCAAAAATCTGTTCAGCTGCCTCCCATAGGTAACCGATGCACAGGATGTCACCCTTCTTCATGTGCTGGCTCGCCAATGGAGCAGTTTGCAGCTTCCAGATGCTTGGATGAGGACAGTGTATAAGTGGCTTTTCCATGGATGACATGTTTAACACCATCAAGGGCCAGAGTACATCCCCCAGTACTCTCCTCCTGGTGATAAGGGTGTGTATAGCAGAATGAGCATGATGGGAACTCCAGCAGAGTTCCTGAGCCCAGGCCTTGAAGGGAGATCAATGTAATGGATGGACCATCCTGAAAGGGAACCCAACGTCACCCAGCATGATCCTGTCATGATTCACCCTGGGCTTACTGTCGGTACTGGAAAGGGATGGTGAGCGGCCCCAGTTCCTGCAAGTCCTGCTCTGCCCAAGGTAGGGGCGAACCCTTCCGGGTGCCACGGTGCTGTTCACAATAGTAAGCCACCACAGTCCGTGCCCTCCAGAAGGAGTCCTAGAGGAAAAACCCAAGGGGGAAAAAACCTCCAACAGGAACTCCCTGAAACAGAAGGAGGACACAAAGAGAAGGCATGGCTCAAAACCATGCAGGAGGAAGAGGAAGGCTCTGAAGGTGTGTGTGAGGTAAGTAGTGCTGGGGGGAGGGCTCAGACACCCCACAACAATGTTCGCGTCGCGCGCCGTGCGCGGTGAGGACCGAGACCCAATTCTGGGCCTCCGGCCTCGCCGCATCCTAACAGCAGCGCGCGGCCGGAGAAAAGGGCCGCCGCGGGCTCCGCGAACTTTGAGACGGGCCGCGGCTTCCCCCGCGGCCCGGCCGGGAGACGCCGCGGCTTCCCCTGCGGTACGGCCGGGAGGCGAAGCAGCGGCCCGCGGCGTAACAGTAGGTCCCCCCCGACGCCCCAGGTTTGTGAGGGAAGAGACGGAAAAAACGACGGATCAAAAAAGGGCATGAACCGAAGGTGCGTCTTCCCAGGAGCACTCACTCATAGGGTAGCCCTTCCAATGAATGAGGTATTGGAGACGACCACGGAAGACCCAAGAGTCACAGATTTACTGGACCTCGTATTCAGGCATATTATCAATCAATTGAGGAGGAGGACAGGTGAATTGTCTGCGAAAAGGATCAGGGACGTAGGGTTTAAGCTGCAATACATGGAATACAGGATGTATTTTCCAAGTCTGAGGCAAGCGAAGACGAACAGACACAGGATTGATCTTCTGAAGAATCAGGAATGGACCATAATACAGAGGTTTAAATTTATTTTGGGTTAGTCGGAGAGGTAAGAATTTAGAGGAAAGCCAGACCTTATCGTGGATCTGATAACGCTGGGCCTCACAACGTTCCTTATCAGCCATTCTTTTCATGCGTGTTTTAGTGGCTAAAAGATTTGAATGTATGACACGTTGGATACCCCGTAGTTGCCGGACATTTGAGGTAATGGCAGGAAGATTGGAGGTTTCTTTCAGAGGAATAGGAAAGGACTTTGGATGGAATACATATGAACAATAGAAAGGGGAGACTTTCGAAGAACTGTGTACCGAATTGTTGTATGAGAATTCTGCAAGTGGTAGGTACGTAGACCAGTTATTTTGCATAGCATTACAAAAACTACATAAATATTGTTCAAGGCCTTGATTCAGCCGTTCTGTCTGTCCATTCGTTTGGGGATGGAAACCAGATGATAAAGCCACCTCTATTCTTAGTGTCTTACAAAATTGTCTCCAAAATCTGGAGATGTATTGGGGACCCCGATCTGAGATAATGACTTGTGGCAGGCCATGAAGCTGAAAGATCTCCTGAATAAAGATTTGACTTAATTCTTTAGCCGTAGGTAGTTTCCTTAATGCCGTGAAATGTGCCATTTTCGTGAAGGAATCAATCATTATTATTACCCGATTCCCAACCGAAGGAGGCAAAGAGCACATAAAATTTGTGGATATAGTGTGCCATGGACCTGGTGGAATAGGTAACGACGGAGTAATCCTACTGGTTTATTGTGAGGTGTTTGGCTTGTGCACAGATGGGACAAGAAGTCACATAGTCCTCAGTATCTGCTTTAAGTGTGGGCCACCAAAAAGAGCGAAGCAGGAGCTCTTGGGTAGCCTTCATTCCGCGATGTCCTGCGATGGGAAAGTCGTGGCACATACATAGGGCTTCTGTTTGGACCATCTTAGTAGGTAGAAACAAAGCCTTTTTGTGATAGTAGTATTCCTGGTCTTTATGAAGCTGTGGTTGTACGTTGTTCATTTCAGTTGTTTCAAGGTTGGAATATTAAGTCTTAACCTTGTCTAGGAATGATTGTACTAGGCCAATGATCTTATTATTTTCAAATAGGTTTTGCACAGGAGAATCACTACACTCAGGATAGCGGCGGGATAGGGCATCTGCCAAAATATTTTGAGAACCGGGGACATATGTGATGTAAAAATCATGTTGACTAAAAAAGCCTGCTGACTATTTTGGCACTGAAAGTTTCTCAAACACTGTAAATTCCAATGATCCGTCCGTACCTCAAAAGGTTCTTTCGATCTCATAAGAAAGTGCCTCCATTCGGTGCAAGCTGTCTTCATGGCGAGTAGTTCTCGTTCTAACACCGAATAGTTACGTTCGGATTCGGATAGTATGTGTGAGAGATAGAATACAGGGTGCTCTAGCCCATCATCATCTTGTTTTTGTAGCAAAGCAGCCCCGATTGCTCTTTCTGAGGCGTCCGTGACGACAATTAACTGTTTGGTGGTGTCTGGATGCCGTAGAATGGGAGCTTGAATGAAGGCCTTCTTTAACTCTTGAAAGGTGAATTCGGCATCTTGGGTCCAACAAAAACCCTTCCTTAGATTTTCTTTCTTAAGGGTTTGTGTAATATAACTGGTTCTCTGGGCAAAGTCAGCTATAAACTGACGATAAAAATTTGCCAATCCCAAAAAACACTGAGTTTCCTTGATGGAAGAAGGGGATGGCCAATCCAGAATGGCTTGAATCTTGTCTGAATCCATGGCAACACCTACTTGGTTAATGTAATACCCCAAGTATTTTACCTCAGTTTGGTCAAATTCAAATTTTTCTGGCTTGCAGAATAGATGATGTTATCTAAGCCTTTCTAATACTTGGAGTACATGTTTAGTGTGTTGTTCTGGGTGAACAGAGAATATTAGAATGTCATCCTGTTAGACGACCACTGTCTGGTGTAGAAGATCAGAAAAAATAGCGTCCATAAATCTTTGAAAGATGGAGGGAGCATTGGTTAGTCCAAAAGGCATCACCCAATATTCATAATGGTCGAAAGGTGTTCTGAAGGCGGTCTTCCATTCATCACCTTCTTTTATCCTTAAAAGATGGTATGCTCCTCTAAGATCTAACTTGGTGAATTTCTTAGCCCCTCTGACGGATTCTAAGATGTCCTTAATAAGAGGCAGAGGGTAGCGATCCTTAGTAGTAATCTTATTCAATCCTCGAAAGTCTATGCAAGGCAGTAAGTCTTTTGTCTTCTTTGGTACGGAAAAGAGGGGAGCCCCTGCAGGTAAAGAGGAAGGGGCAATCAAACCACTTTGTACATTTTCCTCTAGATATTCCTTGAGGATCTTCTTCTCAGGCTCGGTTAGAGAATACATTCGCCCAAAAGGAACCACGGCATCTGATTCCAGAGGAATGGCGCAATCATATTCTCTATGGGGTGGCAGTACTGGCCTTTCTGGTTTCTGGAATACATCGGCATATTCTAGATAATGTCTGGGTACTCCTTGTAGAACGTTGATGGAACATCCCACTTTAGGTGGTGTTAAATAAGAGACTGTTCGGGGACCAATAGGTACCTGCTAAATAACAATGGTGTTGGCAAAAGTGGGAGGAAAGAGAAATGGTTCTGGTTTCCCAATTAATGTAGGGATTATGCCGGGTTAGCCATGGAATCCCCAGAATCATTACGTGATGCGGTGAGGATATCAAGTCGAAGGAAATATTTTCTTGATGTTTCCAGAAATGCAGACATAAGGTAGGAGTGGTATGCCGGACAGTTCCGAGGCTAGGAGGGAACCATCCACCGTGTGGACTTGCTCTGGTACTTCCTTGGGTATTTGCGGAATCTGTCTTTCCATGGCCCAGTTTTCGTCTAGATAGATACCACTGGCTCCACAATCCAGCAAGGCCAGTACTCCTTCTTCACGGCCATCTGTTAATTGTAATGTGACAGGTAATAGAAAAAGAGCAGTTATTTCTTCCCTTGAGGAACAGATGGAAGGTATCTTAGAATATCCCGTCCTCACCCTTCTCACAGAGGACGGGAGCTGGCGTTTCCCAAGGGCTTGGCTGGACGGATGGGACAGGTACGAAGTAGATGACCAGCAGCACCACAGTAAAGGCAAAGTCCTTTTCGTCGCCTGTTTTCCCGCTCACTAGTTGATAACGGCCCTCGTGCCATGTCAATTTGCATAGGCTCTTCATCAGTAGTACCTTTAGGTTCAGAACAAGTCTCCTCGGAGCAATGAGGAATGGCGCGGGAGGGCATCGAGTGTGATGGTATACGACTCTTTTTCTTCTCCACCCTTCGCTCATTTAGACGATATTCTATCGCAAGGGTCAAATCCATTAAACCCTTGAGATTCTCCACTCTGGCGGAGTGCACTAGTTCATCTTTGATGTCATCCCTAAGACCCCTGCGAAACAGGGTCACCAAAGTACGCTCCACCCAAGAAGTTTCAGCTGCCAACTGTCTGAATCGTGTGATGTATTGTAGAACATCCTGACTTCCTTGTTGAATATTGCATAGAGCTTCTTCTGCTGAAGACTCAAGTCCAGGACGTTCAAACATTTGCTTAAAGGCAGCGACAAAGATTGAATAGTAAGACAGGCTGGGATCATTGCCTGTCACCAAGGGGGTTGCCCAGGCCAAGGCTGGGCCAGATAGAGCGCTGATCAAATATCCAACCTTAGTCTTGTCTTGCATGAACGGTGAAGGACGGAATGCAAAATAGACTGTCAAGGCATCTAGGAACTCTCGCAACTTGTTAGGATCCCCAGAGAAGCGAAGTGTGGTTGCAGAGACAGTAGGAACATCAATGGCTCTAGAGGCTAAGGCTTGTCGGAAAGCCATATTTTCTTTTCTTGCCTGTTGGAGTTCTTGGGCCTGTTGTTGGATAGTCAGGAGCAAGGTTTAACTTGTTGGTTCCGTACTCATCACGGGATTCTCCATGGTTCCAGTCAGCGACTGAAGTTTTGGGTGTTGTAATCTGTCACGATTCACCCTGGGCTTACCGTCGGTACTGGAGAGGGATGGTGAGCGGCCCCGGTTCCTGCAAGTCCTGCTCTGACCGAGGTAGGGGGCGACCCCTTCCGGTAGCCACGGTGCTGTTGACAATAGTAAGCCAGCACAGTCCGTGCCCCCCAGAAGGAGTCCCAGAGGAAAAACCCCAAGGGGGAAAAAACCTCCAACAGGAACTCCCTGAAACAGAAGGAGGACACAAGGATTAGAACTCAGGATCCTGGAAATCTGGAAGACTGAACACAGAACAAGAACGACTGGCGTCCAAACGAAGACCAGCCGGAGAGTGACCACCACAGCAGAAGTGTTGCAACGCAATGAGAAGAAGAAATGATTCCCCTTATATACCCCTAGACAGGAAGTGATAAACAGGAAGAAGTAACACCACCATCTTGGCTTGGGAAGGAACTATAGCAAGAGATAGAAAATATACCCTTGTACAAAAGGAACAGATGCATGCAGGGAAGAAGGGAAGTGCACGGCATGCTGGGAAGGAGAAGGCATGGCTCAAAACCATGCAGGAGGAAGAGGAAGGCCCTGAAGACGTGTGTGAGGTAAGTAATGCTAGGGGGAGGGCTCAGACACCCCACAACAATGTCCGCATCGCGCGCCGTGCGCGGCGAGGACCGAGACCCAATTCTGGGCCTCCGGACTCGCCGCATCCTAACAGCAGCGCGCGGCCGGAGAAAAGGGCCGCCGTGGGCTCCGCGACATTTGAGACGGGCCTCGGCTTCCCCTGCGGCCCGGGCAGGAGACGCCACGGCTTCCGCTACGGTCCGGCCGGAAGGCACCGCAGTGGCCCGCGGCGTAACAGATCCTGGGGTTGGCACCAGAGGCCATGTTGCCTTTACCCTCTGTGCTCAGTTAGTCCTGTCTAGGTTTTTAGCACCCAAAGACCCACGCCCTTGGGTAGCATGGCCATTTATATGAAAGGGAGGTAGGGCCATCAGGAAACCCTGGATACTCTACATTAAAACACAATGCTACTTAAAACAAAATGCACGCATGAACCCCGTGGTTGAGCATTAATCACTTTCAGTGGTGAGTGGGAAGCTCTACCGGGTGCTCAGGCTTCCAAGGGGTTTGAAGACTTTTGCAGTTAAGCCCTGCCTAGCCATCTGCATGCCCACCTCGATGGACCAGTGCAGAAAGGCAAACTACTCAGCATTACTCAGGGGCCCAAGTCCCTCTGCTCATGGAGCATTAAACTGTAGATGGTGTTAAGGTGCAGTGTGCCACAATGCTTCAGGATAATTACTTCTTGTAAGGCTTAATACAGGCATGTGGTCAACAGCCAAAAATTACCGATAGAGAAAGTTGAAAATAACTTAGAGGAGAGAGTTCAAGGGGGTATGCCACTAAGCACTTAATGGCTAGCATCCATGCAGTCAACCCAAAGGAAAGTCAGTTGCCCAGAGGACCACTGTGTGGGTGCACCTTGCCCCTGCAGTGATTGTATTTTCTCCATGCCACCACTGGCTCCAGGTCACTGGCAAGGCTTTGGAGAAGCATGTAGCTGAAGTTGAGTTTTACAGCTCCATGGCATCAGTTTCTATGTGTCTATTTGGCAAAGTAAGGTTGACAAGCTCTGTTCCCTAATTCAGTAATCATCTGTACCCCTCCTGTGAGCTGCCAGGGAGGGGACGTGGGATAAGACTCCCTGTTCTTCGTGCTGCCTGTGCATATGCTAACTGGGGAAGACTGTCCTCAGTCCACCTCAACTGCATCATGCTAAAGGGTGGGGAAACCCACACCAGGCACCAGTGGTATGCCCCTGCAACAGTTATCCATCTGACCAGTCTTGAAACACAGGCCACGGACCCTAACTTTGGGAATCAGAGAGATAATCAAAATACTGTAGGTGAATGACATTTATGACTTATGCATGCTGGCTAAGGTAGGCTCTTGCCACGTCTATGCAGCAGGGGAATTTTGCCTGCTCAGTAGAGAAAGTGCAGCATGACCATTTATAATAGGACCCAACAGATTGAGAACTATGCCTGGGCAGGGTGAAGCAAGAGGAAACTGTGTTGGAAGTCCGTAGGGGTCCTCTCATCCAATCTGGTCATCTGACCTGAGCATAGGGGCCAAAGTCTAATGGACCCATTTAGTAACTGTTCCCTCTGAAGTTTATCTCAGGATAACTGTCACTTTGAAAGCCTAGTTTCATCTAATAAAGCAAATGATTGGAGGTCTTGGGGCCAAAATGATCACCACTGTTATCAAACTATATATTGATAAGACGTCCGACTCACTAACCTGAAGACAGTCATTGAATCCATGTTCAAAGTGGGCCAATTTTTTAAACAAAAATGGTGCAGCAGAGTAAAAGAATTTGAGATTAAGGCACTCAATGCATATCAGACTACAGGATGGTGGCAATGGAAGTTAGAATCCGCTAAGGAGTATGTTACACCTTATCTGCCAAATCCACTAGGCCTAAAGATGGATGACACTGGAGCACCAGGCCTGTATCTAGTCACAAATGCTAAGCCACGATAAGTATGAGGGCTGGTGCAGTGTTCAAGGACATCTTGGTGAGGAGGAGCTGCTGCGGGTGTAGATCTGGATGGCAACGAAAAAAGCAATTGAAGATTGGTCAGTGGGTCCTAAGAAATAGACAAGTATTGTTCAGAAGTGGCTAATGATGGCCTCTGTTGCCATCAGCTGATGGAAAGGGAGCTGGGTCCAGGCCCTTGAACCCCAAGTGGGAGAGATCAGTGCCTTTGTGGCATCCAGTGCAGTAACACAATCACAGAGAATCCGACAGGAACCTCAGGGAGAGATCTATTTTCTTTCTGAAGAGCATGTCAATCTGGATGGGCTCACCCCAAGAGGTGGACTTAAACCTTGGAAAGTGTTGTAGTTCCAGCATTATTCAGTAAATTCTCATAGATCATTGAAAATCTGGGGTAAAGAGTGTACATCTTGTGCCATGCCTTACCCATATCCACAACAGGTTTCCAAGGAAAAGAGCCTCTGGCATGCTGGAACAATATAGCTAAGGAAAGTCTGCAATTCAGATCCAAAATTTTGGGATAAGGATTGGCTCTAGTGGCTGAGTCAGTTGGGCTGGGGCACTAAGGGCCATATTTATACTTTTTTAGCTCCGCATTTGTGTCATTTTTGTTACGCAAAAGCAGCGCGAACTTACAAAATACAATTGTGTTTTGTAAGTTTGCACCAATTTTGCGTAAAAAAATCACGCATATGCAGCGCTAAAAAAGTATAAATATGGGCCTAAGTGTGGCTGGGCTCATGCCAAAGCTAGATGAGGTGACTCTGGATGTGAATTTGGCTCCGGTGGCCGAGTAAGTGGTCCTGGGGTGCTAAGTGGGGCCGGACCCATGCCAAAGCTGGATGAGGTGACTTTGGATGTCAGTTTAGCCCTTTTGGTGGATTACCCCAACTGAAGTAGTTGTCTCTCACTATGCCTTTCCCCAGAGTATGGGCACCAGCCAGTGCCTAGCAGTTGACTTAAAACTAATGCAAGCCATCTGAATCTCTTTTTGAAGGTTAATTAACATGTTAGCTGAGTCAGCTAAAGTAATGCCTTGTGGTTCCATCTCGTTCAGACAAGTATTTTTTTATGTGAGCTTACTAGTCTGTCAAGCTTTTAACATTAATTTGTTCAGCACTTCATCCTGTGGGAGCAAGCTAGATCCTCAAGATGCTGGTTCCCAATTCCACTCTAAGGCCCATATTTATACTTTTTGCCGCATAACTGCGCTACCGTAGTTTAGCAACAAAAAGTGTAGCGCAGGCTTGTGTCATTTCACAACGCCAGATGGGCGACGTATTTATTGAATGCGCAAGCCGGCGCTAAACTTTGGCTAACGTCTTAAAAAAAGACAATAACCGGGTGGGGGCGACGGTAGGGAAGGGAGTGGGTTGTGCATCAGAAAATTACTCTAACCTGGTTAGAGGCAAAAAAATGCCTCTAACCAGACCAGTGCCATTTCCTGGCGCACAACCACCAAAAATGTCTTTGGAAAGACAGGAGTCATTCCCAACACCCCAATGGCCAGCACAGGGGACAAGTGTCCCCTGGGCATGCCCATTGCACCCTGTGCTCTGCAGGGGGCCCCAAGTTAGGGCCCGAGGGCAAAAAAGAATATAGAAACAAAATACTTATCTGGACTTACCTGGGATGGGGTCCCCCATCCTCCGGTGTCCCGCTGGTGGGGGTGTTCCTGGGACTAGGGGAGGGCACCTGTGGACCCATTTTATGGTGTATAACCATGGAAATGGGTCCACAGGTCCCCTAACACCTGGTCTGACCCAGGCATTAGATAATGGTGCTAAACAAGCTTGCCACCATTCTTTAGGCACTCCGCCCACCCGTGCGTCATTTTAGCACAGGTAATAAAAATGCGGCTATGGGGATGGCACCATTTTTTGGATCGGAATGCCTACTTTGAATCTCATTGACGTAAGTTAGGTTCACACATCCAAAAAATGGTGCAAACTCCAATATTTTGACACTAGAAGTTTCTCAAGAGTCAAAATATAAATATGGAGTTAAGGTTGTGCCGCATTTGCGTAAAACAAATGACACAAATGTCGCACAAAAAAAGTATAAATATGGGCCTAAATTGTTTGTGTCCATGACTGAGTTTTGAAATATACAGTAAAACCAGGAGAGCAAGGGAAAGGGAACTGGGATAAGACAGAAACAGAGAAATCTTCTTTATAAGTTGGGAACGTCTATTGTGCATTTCTTTTGTAGTTACACTCTGGTTCAAGTCACTGAGGGCCTAGCGATTCCTTCAGCCTAACTGTGAGCAAAGAACAAATATTTATAATTACTACACCAGTTGTTTTCCTACAATATCTTTCTCTGTGTCAGTTTTTACTTTCACTATTTCTTTATCTTGAGGTTCCTTCTTTTCCCTTTAAAACTGGTGACACTAGGATGGTGGCTCTCTTGATCACTTCTTATCTTCTAGAATGAGCATTCCATTTACCAACACTATTAAGTAGATATACTATAATAGCCCAGGTGTAGCTTTACTGCAGGAGACCCACCTTCTCGGCAACCGCTGCCCCTTTCTATGCAGATTTGGTTATAACTGAGCCGTTCACTCCAGCTTCAACAGAGGCTCCAGGGTACGGCAATCCTTTACCTCAAATCCTTCCCCTTGGTAGTCACCAAAACACTATGGCCCTCATTACAACCCTGGCGGTCGGTAGTAAAGCGGCGGTAAAACCGCCACCAGGCCGGCAGTAAAAAAAATGGAATTATGACCATGGCGGAAACCGCCAACATAGACAGCCACTTTACCACTCTGATGACCGCCACAGCGGTACAAACAGCTTGGAGGTCACCGCCAACAGACAGGCAGAAGACAATGTACCGCCCACAATATTATGACAGGCCAATCCACCACCTTTTCTGGGGCAGATTCAACGCAAACAAAAACACGGCGGAAACAGGACTTGGAAGGAAAAACACTCACCTCTACACACCCCACGAGGAACCAGGAAGCCATGGATCCTGAACTCCAAATCCTCCCTGCGATAGTCTTCCTGCTCCTCTACCAGGAGCACCAAAGACGGCGGCGACGACCAGAGTGAGTATTGAACCTACAACACACGGGAAGGGGGGAGGGAAAAGAGAGTGACACACACATGCAACACGCAACACCCCCACCTTCACCCACAACAACATACACACAAATACATGCAGCATTGCATTTACACCCCCAACCCTCACTGGAAGAACGCAATGACAAAAGGAAATGATTGCAACCATTGTAATCAAGAATAATCCTTTAGTCAAAAATTTATATACACTATAAACAATTATGTACACCAAGAATTCAAGTACAGGTACTGCACCTATATAGTCCGTGGACCACTGGGCCCAAAATGCATGAGCGAGGCCCACACTCGATACCCAATCGAAACGGAGAGAACACAGCAGGGGCATCAGATCGAAATAAAACAGGCACCTCAGGGGGAAGAGGGGGCACCTCAGCCGGATGAGTGCACAACGCCAGCTCAACGAGGGGGCTCCATGCCCATTGATGTATCCTGGGGAGTGCAAAGCCACAGTCTCTCAAGTCTCTCCAGTGGGTGGGTTGCCCACTGCTTTATCCTGGGGAGTGCAAAGCCACAGTCTCTCAAGTCTCTACACTGGGTGGTTGCCCACTGCTTTATCCTGGGGAGTGCAAAGCCACAGTCTCTCAAGTGGATAACAGTCTCCACTGGTTCTGGAGGGGGCTTTGTGCCCAGAGTTCTTCATCCTGCCAAGGACTGAGGTAGTGGATGTGATACTCCACTGGTTCTGGAGGGGGCTTTGTGCCCAGAGTGCTTCATCCTGCCAAGGACTGAGGTAGTGGATGTGATACTCCACTGGTTCTGGAGGGGGCTTTGTGCCCAGAGTGCTTCATCCTGCCAAGGACTAAGGTAGTGGATGTCTTTCTCCACTGGTTCTAGTGGGGGCTTTGTGCCCAGAGTGCTTCATCCTGCCAAGGACTGAGGTAGTGGATGTGACATTCCACTGACAGTGGTGCAACATGCAAGCTGCCCAGGCCCCTGGAACTGACCACCAGCCTTGTACGAATGACCACTGGGGATGGCAACCATGTCTGCGGTGGTGCCACTGGCTCAGGATGTCGCTGGGCCGCAGGCGGTGCTGGCGGTGGGGTCAGTAGGGGTGGTGCTTACGGCAGTCATTGTGGAGGCGGTGCTGGTGGCGGCCTCACTGACTGCGGTGCAGGTGGCTGGCTCACTGACTGCCGTGCTGGCGGCGGTGTCAGTAGCGGCGGTGCTGGTGGCGGGCTCACTGACCGCGCTGCTTGTGGAGGTGTCAGTAGCGGCGGTGCTGGTGGCGTGCTCCCTGACTGCGGTTCTGGCGGCGGTGTCAGTAGCGGCGGTGCTGGTAGCGGGCTCACTGACTGCGGTGCTGGTGAAGGGCTCAGTATCTGGGGTACTGGCGGCGGTGTCCGTGGCGGCGGTAGATGTGGCGGTGCCGGTCTTGTCCGCCATGCAGGTTGGTGGCGACGTTGACTTGCCTTTCATTTTCAGGCCCTTCCCCACCTTGGATGGTGGCACAGCTGTCTTGCCACTTCCAACAGTTGTCTTGCCTGAGCCCTTGGTGGCAGGTGTTTTGGCCTTCTCCCTCCTGGATGTGGGCAACTTTTTCTGTTTTGGAGGTGGGGGGATGTCCTTGGCCTCGCTCCTTGGGGCACTGGCAGCCCTGTTGCCTGGCGCACTCCAAAATCTGGCTATTGCTAGCACCACTGTGCCCAGTGATGTGGTGGCTGAGGTGCTGGGTTGGGAGCTGGAAAGGCAGGTCCTAGGGGACAGACGGGGAGGAGGAGGTGTAAGGAAGAGGTCAAGATTTGATAGGAAAAGCTTTTTAGACACACTGGGACGGGTAGATGGAGGGCGTTTGGGAGTGGAGGAAGAGGTAGTGGTTGTAAGAGGTGTTTGTTTGCTGACTTTGGGTGAAGGTGCATGGGCTGGAGGCTGTCATGAGGTGGATGGCTGTTGGGTGGGTGTGTGACTGTGTTTGTGTACTTTGGGAGGAGGGCTTACAGACACACTGGGAGAGGACACAGGGGATGTGTGAATGGTAGTGGGGGTGGTGAGTGCAAGTGAGCGGTGTGTAGTGATGGGCGTGCTGGTGATGGAGGTAGTGGCTGAAGATGTAGTGCATGCAGGTGTGAGTGGAGACGTGACAGGGAGGGAGGAGGGAGACGTGGAGGAGGGGGACACAGTGGAGGCAGTGGATGTTGGTATGTGTGCATGGGTATGATGCTTGTGTGAGTTCCTGTGGGATGTGTGGTGCTTATGTTTGCCAGAGCCACCCTTGTGTGTTGAGGTGTGTGCATGCTGGTCTGATGGTGTGCTTGGGATAGGCTGAGGTACTGGGGATTGGGTCTGGGTGGAGGAAGTTAGAGGTGGGAGGCTGGACACAGGGACAATGGCTGCAATCAGTGCTGAGGCCAGAGCCTGAAATGCTCGCTGTTGGGCTGCCTGGCCAGAATGAATGCCCTCCAGGTATGCATTTGTCTGTTGCAACTGCCTCTCTACACCCTGGATGGCATTCAGAATGGTAGACTTCCCAACAGTGAGGGATCTCAGGAGGTCAATGGCCTCCTCACTGAGGGCAGCAGGGCTGATTGGGGCAGGGCCTGAGGTGCCTGGGGCGAACGAGATGCCTACCCTCCTGGGTGAGCGGCCACGGGACACACGCTGAGGGGCTGCTGGAAGGGCGGTGCTGGTAGGGGTGGTGGCGGCTGTACCTGTATATGCGGTGGGCACAGAGGGGCCCGCCACCGCAAGGGAGCTCCCATCAGAGGAGGAGTCAGTGTCGCTGGTCTCTGCTCCTGTCCCTGCCGTGGAGCTCCCCTCTCCCTCCGTCCCTCTGGTGACTTCCGACTCCGTTTTCTCGCCCTCCAGGGCCATGTGGGATGCAGCTCCCTCCTGCTCCGGTGGCACAGCTCGTTGGCCTGATGATGCTAATGCACACAAGAACAGGGAGACCACAAAAAGGGGGGGGGGAAGAAGAAAGACATATTCAGTGCATGCAATACCGCTACAGTTGGCGGACACTACAGACACAGCAGCCCTCTCCACTACGCCATGCACTTAGAGTTCCCTAATTAATCACAGGGACATGGGTACATGGCCTATGCCCGATTGCTGCACACATGGAAGTCACAGGAGCCTGACTAGGTGTAGATGGCTCTTACCACTGGTGGGGTTGGGCTGCCACTTAGCCTGCCTCACAAAGGGTCCTTGCCTACAAAGCTTGCCCTAGCCTAGGGGAACCCACTGTCCACCTCTCCCACCCAGACACCTCCAATGCACGCAGAGTCAGATGGATGTGACAGTACTCACCCCCTTGTGGCTGCTGTGATGCCCCCAAGCGCCCATCCAACTCCAGATATGCCACCGCCAGGATCCGGAACATCAGGGGGGTCATGGAGCGATGGGCACCCCTCCCACGTTGGGAGGCCACCCACAGCTTGGCTCCGCCATCTTCTTGCTCCAGCAGCGACTGTCCTCCCATCTTTTACGGCAGTGGGTGCTCCGTCTGTGGTGGACCCACAGGGTCCAGACATCCTTGGCAATGGCACGCCAAATATCCTTCTTCTGGTCGGGCGCTGACCTACAGGGATAGTACAGGGGGAAAGGAAAAACTTTAACCATCCGGACCATCACAGTCACTGTCCCACGTTCTCACCCTTGCCCTGACTCACATACACTCACCGTCCGATCATGCAGGCCTCATCCCCCCCACCCCGTATCTTCCATCCACACCACTCCAAACAGCATTGCCCATACAGCATGCTCACAGTGTACTCACCTGTTTGTCTGGAGGACCGTAGAGTACCGTGTACTGGGGGAGGACCCCTTCCACTAGTTTATCCAACTCCTCCGATGTGAAGGCAGGGGCCCTTTCCCCAGACACATGAGCCATCGTCGCTTCCAGTCTGAGGTCACAGCAGCACTTGCAGTGTAGGTCCTCTCCTGTCGAAGATCAGGTATCAAGTGAGTGAACAGACAGAAAATGGCAGTCACGTCCGCGGCGGTGCGTACCGTCACCGCCGGCGTACATCATCATTGGCTCTTGGGACCCATAGGGCCCAGTGTAACCAATGCAGGATTGCACTGCGGTCTTCGACCGCCTACCGCGATGGTGTACAGCGCCAGGGCAGTTACCTCACATCCCCTTGTCCCACATTACAGGTCAGGCAGCCACCATTTCAGTGGGCCACGTGGCATTACTTTTAAATGCGTCACACATATCTAGGCCTTGCATACACACAAAGACAGGCACATAGTGGATTGACAAATTTGTGCAATACATTTGTTTTTTACCCTCAGTGTTGGCTGACTCTGTGCTCGCTGTTCTCCTCCCTAGGGCACATCCGCTGGGGCAGGTGAGGAGATGGTGGCATCCTCCGGTGTACAGACCGCTGGTGGACCTGTCGACAATGGAAGAGAGACATGTAATAGTCACCTACAGACTTGATTGTGCCACAATCCGGGAACTGTGTGCCCAGTTGGAGCCCAGACCTGATGTCAGCTATCCGCCATCCCACAGGAATACCCCCTCTAGTGCAGGTCCTGTCAGAACTCCATTTCCTGGCAAGTGGGTCTTTTCAAACAACAGTGGCCATAGCATCAGGGATGTCCCAGCCTATGTTCTCAAACGTGTTGTCCAGAGTGTTGTCTGCCCTGCTGAAACACATGCACAGCTACATCGTGTTCCCTCAGGTGGAGGATTTACCTACAGTGAAAGGTGACTTCTATGCCCTGGGACATATCCCCAACATCATAGGTGCCATTTATGGGACACATGTGGCCTTGGTCCCCCCCGCAGGAGTGAACAGGTGTACAGAAACCGGAAGAGCTACCATTCTATGAATGTGCAGATGGTGTGTACATCTCCAAAGTGAACGCCAAGTTTCCTGGCTCAGTGCATGATGCATACATTCTGAGGAATAGCAGCATCCCTAATGTGATGGGGCAAGTCCAGAGGCACTGTGTGTGGCTAATAGGTGAGGACAAGGACCTTATACCCTGTGAATAGTTGTCTGGGTCTGGGGTTATCCCTAAGGGTTAGTGTGTGTCTAACAGTTGTCCCTCAACATTTGCAGGTGACTCTGGTTACCCAAACCTGTCATGGCTACTGATCCCAGTGAGGAATCCCAGGACAAGGGCAGAGGAACGCTACAACGAGGCACATGGACGAACTAGGAGAGTGATAGAAAGGACCTTACGCCTCCTGAAGGCCAAGTTCCGGTGCCTCCATATGACAGGTGGTTCTCTGTACTACTCACCAAAGAAGGTGTGCCAGATCACTGTGGCCTGCTGTATGCTGCACAACTTGGCTTTGCGACGACAGGTGCCTTTTCTGCAGGAGGATGGTCCAGAAGGAGGTCTTGTGGCAGCTGTGGAGCCTGTGGACAGTGAAGAAGAGGAGGCAGAAGAAGAGGATATCGACAACAGAAACAACGTAATCCAGCAATACTTCCAGTAAGACACAGGTAAGAGGACATCACTGCCTCCTACATCTGATAAAATTGTTGGACCAATCATATGTCTGTCGCTTTCACCCAGTGTATGGACCCTGACCTGTCCCTTTGCCTTTCCATTTCACAGATGTGGGTCCACTGTGTGACCTCTGCTATGTTACCACATGGACTAGAGCTGTGTGACATAGGTATGTTGACAATACAATGGACACTGCTATTTTCCTCAGTTATTGCAAATACACATTTGTGAAAGCACAGACTGACTCCAGATTGTTCTGTGATTCAAGTGTGTTTATTTTAGTGCAAATTAGTGGAGGGGGTTGAAAAATGGTCAGGGGTGATGGTGGAGGAATGTCCATGGCAGAGTCCAGTTATTTGTCGCACAGGTACATTGTCCAAAGGGGCATAGGAAGTGGAGCTAGGGCAGTTTAAGGATGGACAGGGTGACAAAGTGGGACAGAAGGATGACATTCAGGGTGGTCTCATTTCTTGGCGGGGGTCTTTGCATTGTTCTCCTTCTTGTGCCTGGATCTCAGGGACCATTTGCGGGGTGGTTCTCCATCTGAAGGGGGTGGGGTGCTGGTGTTGTGGTCCTGTGGCGGTGCCTCCTGTCCACTAGCGCCGACGTATGTGGTGGGCAGTTCATCGTCCAGGCTAGTGTCAGGGGCCCCTTGTTGTGCCACAGTGTCCCTCCTGGTGTTCACAAGGTCCTTCAGCACCCCTACAAAGGTGACCAGGGTGGTGTTGATGGACTTGAGTTCCTCCCTGAACCCCAAATACTGTTCCTCCTGCAGCCGCTGGGTCTCCTGAAACTTGGCCAGTACCGTTGCCATCGTCTCCTGGGAATGATGGTACGCTCCCATGATGTTGGAGAGGGCCTCGTGGAGAGTGGGTTCCCTGGGCCCGTCCTCCCCCTGTCGCAAAGCAGACCTCCCAGTTCCCTGGTTTTCCTGTGCCTCTGTCTCCTGAACCGTGTGCCCACTGCCACTTCCCCCAGGTCCCTGCTGTTCTTGAGTTTGTGGGTTTGCCTGGGTTCCCTATAGTGGTGGACACACTGCTCCTTGATGTGTCCTGGGGACAGAGGTATGGGTCCGCTGGGTGGGTGCTGTGCTGGTATTTCCTGAGGGTGGAGGCTCTGTGGTGGCTTGTGACTGTGTCAGGGGAACCAACTGTCCCGAGGTCCCAGATGGGCCGGGCTGGTAATCTAGATCCAGTTGGACAGAGCTGCTGTCATCACTGTGGGCCTCTTCTGTGGGGGGGAGGGTGGACATGTCTGGAACCTCCTGTCCGGTGACGTTGGGTAGGGGTCCTGCAGGGGTGTAAAGGCATGATTATTGCATCTGTGAGTGCCATGGTGTGCAATGGGTGGGTGACCCTGTACCCCAGTGCTCACATTCTTGTGTAGGACCTTGTGTGATAATTGTTTTGGGGTCTGTGTGGGTATCTGTAGTGGACATGCTTTGGTGATGGGTGTCCATGCTTTGGTGTTGCATGCAGGGCTTGGTGTTGGGATGGGTGGTTTGTGATAGTGGGACATATGTGAGGTGTTAGAGTGATGGGGTGAGGGTGAGGGTTTGTGATAGCATGCAAGTAGGGTGGGGGATATGGTAGTTAAGATTTGACTTACCAGAGTCCATTCCTCCAGCTACTCCCGCGAGGCCCTCAGGATGCAGTATAGCCAAGACCTGCTCGTCCCATGTTGTTAGTTGTGGGGGAGGAGGTGGAGGTCCGTTGCCAGTCCTCTGAACTGCAATCTGGTGTCCACCTCTTCCTGATGTCATCCCGTGTTCTTGGATGCTGTCCCACTGCGTTGACCCTGTCCACGATTCTGCGTTGACCCTGTCCACGTTTCTGCGCCATAGCTCCATCTTCCTAGCTATGGAGGTGTGCTGCACCTGTGATCCGAATAGCTGTGGCTCTACCCGGATGATTTCCTCCACCATGACCCTGAGCTCCTCCTCAGAAAACCTGGGGTGTCTTTGCGGTGCCATGGGGTGGTGTGGGTGATGTGTGAGGTGGTGTGTGTTGTGATGTGTGAGGGGATGTGTTTGTGTGTGTTGTGTGAGGTGCGTGGATGTTGTGTGAGTGATGGTGTTGAGTGCCTGTGGATGCTAGTTTGTTGATGGTGGTGTCTCTCTCTGGCCTTCTGTCACAATTCTGGTTGTAAGGGTTTGTGGGTGATGTGGGTGTATGTTTTATATTGTATTGGGTGTGTGGGAGTGGTGTGTGTATGTGTATCAGGTGTATGTATTTTGAATTGTCCAATGTCGTTGTGTTTTGTATATGTGTGTGTATTTTGAGCGCGGTGGTATGTACCGCCAATGGAATACCGCAGTTGAAAGACCGCTGCGTGAATTCGTGGGTCGTGATAGTGTGGGTGTATTCCTGTTGGCGTGACGGTGGAGGTTTAGTTATCGCCAGTTTATCACTGACCTTTGATGTGGCGGGCTTGTGTGGGTGTCTGGATTTTGGCGGATTCCGGCCTGTGGGTCGTAATAGCTGTAGCGGAATTCCACGGCCGCAACGGTGTGTTGGCAGTCTTCTGCTTGGCGGTAAGCGGCATTTACCACCAATGTTGTAATGAGGGCCTATATGACCCATTGGGTAGATATGTAGGGTTGAAGGGCAAACTGGAAGCAAAGCCCTACACATTTTGTAGTGTCTAAGTTCCCTCACAAAATACACAAACAACATTTTCAAGACTTAACCCAACTGACTGTAACACTGCTGCATGGTTGTCATCCCTGGGACTCTGTGACGCCTGGAGAGTCTGGAACCCCAGAGATATTGCTTATACCCACACTACACCATCTGGACGCACTATCTCCCGCATAGGCTACATCTTCTTCCCAGCAGCTGTAGTCCCCACAATGACAGGTGCTTCTATGCTCCCTTGATGTATATTGGACCATTCTCCACAGCTTCTCTGATCCAGCTCACCAGTTTCCCATAAATGCCCTATGTGGGGCCTCAGTGTGAGGTTTTTCACAGACGAATGCTTGGTTATACATCTAGCTAAAGAGCTGAACTCATAGTTCGATTCTAACACGGGCACAGTCCAAGGAACTGGCACTTTGTGGGGATTGGGTAAACAAACAATCCGAGGGATGGTGAGGAGGTATCTGGGGCAACAAGACAGAGAGAGAGGCAACGTGACATCACTGACCTCAAAACCTGTATACTTCCCACTGAAACCATGCTCACACTCCGAGCGACTGAAGCACCGACTCGTGAACTCAATGTTGACAGAAAAGCGCTTTGCCACTTGGTCTCTCATGAGGCCCATCAATGCTGGCCCACGATCACCCAGCCAGTGTATGAAAACGCGACAAAAATAGTATCCTTCTATACCGACTGGCAATCAGAAACCTCAAGTCACACTTTATTACTGCTGTGACTACCGCATCTGGATCCCTAGCCACCTCAGCTGAGGATACTGCAACTGCTTTTGCTGCTTATTACCAAGATCTGTAATACTCGCCTACCATGTCCCTTGGTGAAACAAGAGTCTTATTTCTCTGATTAATACTGATGTTAAAATCTACACCAAAATTCTGGCAACTAGGCTCCATACAATTATAGATACCTCAGTACATCCACATCAGTGTGGCTTTTTGCCGGGACGTAGTATGAGACTGCATACAACACCTACAGGTCGCTCTTGCTAACATGGATGAACTCCATACAGATGTGGCCCTATTACTGGTTGATTTTGAAAAAGCATTTGACAGGTATGACTGGAGCTATCTGAAGGTGGTGCTCCATCAAATCGGATTTGGTGCCCAGTTCCGAGAAATTGTTTCTTTTCTGTACTCCCACCTGACCGCCCAGGTTGTGATCAATGGGGTACTATCTGATGTATTTCCAATTGAACGTGGCACCCATTAGAGCTGTCCCATTTCCACCTCCTCTTTGACCACCCCATTGAGCCCTTCGAGCAACTGATCAGATGCGACATACAGATAAGAGGCTGTCAGAGGCAGAAGGCCCCGATGACAGAATCGCAGTATATACAGATGATGTCCTCCTATACCTCGCAGGCCAGAGGGACCTCCGGCCCATGTGCCCTTGAGCTTCTGCGTCTTTTTGAGGAGGCCTCCACCTAAATAAAGAGAAATACCTACTTATCCCACTCCGAGAAGAAAGTGTGTTGAGTGCTTGGCGGTAAGGCATCCCCATTGACCGTCTTAGCTTTAAATACCTCAGGATTCATATTGCAACACTGCCCGAACTTACGCATACACTTAACCTAACGCTTGACAGGAAGACCACCAGGAACAGCCTAGCGACGAGGCACAACCTCCCTCTCAACTTCCCGGGTAGAATCGTCCTAATATAAATGATGATACTGACCCACTGCTTATACACCTTGCAGAATTTCCCCTCTTCAAATCCCCAACACTTGTTTTGTGGAGTAGCAGCGCTGATACGAACCTTCCTTTGGCATGGTTGCTCTCCAACGGATCGCCTATGCCAAATGACACCCTTGATTTATGATGGAGGAATTGCCGCAGTGAACATTTCTCCTCTCCTCCTGGGCATCCCACTTATTGATTATAAATTGTTGGTTGATGGTTGGCTGGGATGATCCTGAATATCGACTGAGCTCTGTGTGCTGGGTTTGGATGGTGTAATGCATCACCTACATGGCCAACCATTTCCCCCTTCAAATGCCGGAAGAAACCAGAGTGATATTCTTCTTGTGGAGGGGGACACTCTGCTTCATGTGTTGGATAGACGTCTAACCGGCCAGACCACCCTTTGTAGAGGTCACTGGTTGGAACATCTCTCAGGCTTGGAGGGCTTTTGTAGGTGGGATCAAATAGGGACTACAACTCTGGCTGATGTGTGGCTTTGGTCTACCATGTACTTATTCGCTGACCTTCAATATCAGTTCTCACTCTCTCACACTCAATTTCACAAATATCTCCACATACACCATGCTTTAGGCTGCTATAATGCACACCTTCAGAACTTCCCCCCCTCAAAGCAAAGCTGGTGATGGGGAAGATGGGACGTGGAGGCATTTCCAAACTATATCGTACTCTGGAAAACAATGCCCCAGAGACACTAGATCGGCTTCATCAAAGTGAGAGGAATGGGTCTGGGAGATTGAGGAGGGAAAATGTGGGAGGCAAGTATGGCCCCTTGAGAACTAGCAATCTTGGTCCCCTGATGTCAGACACAACTACACTACTTACACCAGACCTACTTGACCACACAGTGCCTATGCATGGCAGGTATCCTTTCAGTCCCCAACTGTATGCATTGTCACTCCGCCAATTTATTTTAAATAGTGTGGCAATGCCCAAAGATCACCCGATATTAGTGTAAGATAGGTGACACCCTCTCAGCCATTCTGGGTGTTCCACTTCAACAGACTCCAAAGTTGGCACTGCTGGGTGTGATGTAGGATCTTGGAGGTGCTCGAAGGGGACAGGGCTCTGGTGGGACTGGTGACCTTGGTGGCCAAAAGGGACATAGCGCACTCCTGGAAATACCCCAAGGCCCTGAAGCTGAACAAGTGGCATATTGGCATGCATTGGTATGGCAGGAGTAACCGTGGTTATCCTAAAACATTCTCATAAATTTGGAGTAAATGGAAGGAGTATTGTAGACTGTCTGCTAAATTGGATGATGTGTCGCTACTGACAATTAAACTGTGGGGTAGAGGGGTGGGGGAGTTAGGAGGACAGGGATTGCAATTAAAAACGGGGACCTTCTACTCCCTTGTTTTCTACTGAATGGTATCATGTTTTTCTTTGCACCTTTACTGCAAAATCAATAAAATCTGTTCATCCTAAAAAATAAATAGGTATACTTTGGTACCAACCTTGAACAGTTTCAAGTTCTAAAATGACAAGTGTATACCAGTGTTTTTAAGCTTTGTTCATAAGGTGAAAAAAAACACAATTCAAATCTGTAAAACCATGGTCAATCCTTCCCGTTGCTCAGGGGTATCCACAGTGCTTGTGGTATATTTTAACATTGATCTTTCAACCCTAAAAACTGCACAACAGGCACATGCCTAACACCCGCTTCATGATTTTGGCTCACTTCTGGGTTACTGGCAGTAAACCAGTACTTAAGACCTTTTGTAGCACATGGCCTTTGATTGGCATGTGTTGTGGGTTGTTGTGGGTTGTTGTGGGTTTTTACTTTCATACAAGTTCACACTGGTTTCCCGTCCCTCACATATGTTATTTTCCTGCCTCACAGTTCTCCTTGTTTGTTTCCATTAGGCCTCCCATCTTCCTTGTAGCTGTGTTGTGTGCTTCCTCTCTTCTTGACTCCTAGCTTTTAAATATGTAGTGGCATCCTGGGGCCCTCAGCTAGAATCCAGGCTTTTCAAAGCAACACCCACTGCTGAAAAAGGTAAGCCTTACAAGTGCCCCTGCATTGTGAATGTTTAACCAGGATTGTATCCCTTACTTAACTGTTGTCCTCTGTTTTCTATGCCACCAGATAGAATAAACCTGCTTCCATAGCATTGAGATAGAGTTGTGCCGTCTCCTTGTTGAGATGATTCGACTGTAGAAGAGTGAGATCCAGTCTGTTGTTTCTCTCTCTCACACTCTTCCCCTGTTTTTTCCAAATGCTTACTGTTTTTCCACCTTGACCACCTCATAGGTATTCAAGGAGGTTTTTATTGAATACACATATCCGTAACCTAAAATTGGTTTTGTGTTATTATTTCTTTTGTGTTTTAGCTTTTTTTCAACAGTAGTGGCAAATAGTTCCACAAATTTTCTCTTTACCTACCCACTTATTTTGTTACCCATAGCAGATTTGCACTCTGCACTCAATGAAATAAAGTGTAAAGACTTAGAAGTGTGGGCTAGTGTCCTCTTGCTGTTTTTTTTAATATCTATTAGCATTCTTTGCAATGTTCTGTCCTCTATTTCTGCCACCACATATACTGGTTTCTACATTTGGTTGTTTTATGCTGATGAATATTAGAGATGCCCCTTTTGTCCCCAGGCTTAGTTTTATATTACAGAGTTTGCACATAACTCCACAAGTGTTTTTGACCTCGGGTTGGGTGAAAAATTCCCATGTGTCAGAGCTGGTCAGATACCTATTCTAAGCACTTGACATCATCCCCTCCTTTTTCATGACTAGGTCCAGCAGATGGTCTGGGCTAATATCCCTCTCCTGACTACATCATTTTTCTTTTCCTAATTGCTGCTACTATCTGGATGGTTCCTCTACGGTCACTTTCCTATCTACAAGTGGTGTTTCTATCACTATTTACTAAGGAAGTGGCAATTTTCATCTTGATGATGGATATCTGTGTTGCTACCCAATCAACACCTCCAAATGTGAGATAGTCTGTGGTAGCCACAAACCTCACAGAAAGTACAGTTCTCATTGCCATGAAAGGCCCCCTTTTTTGGTCGAGCCTGCGTGAGCATTCGGTAGAGCATGCGCTCTCACTTGAGAGACTATTGTTTTCAATAAAGGTCTTAGATCCCGCCCACTGCTTACCACTTGTTGACTCCAGTGTCACTCTTGATAGCTGCCTCCTAATTGGTCAGCGCAGTTGATACATCACTTCTGTTCCTAACTGAGGAGCACGGACCAAGCACAAATTAATTCCACTTGATTAGTGCAGATCCACTTTGATGGAGGTACTATTTATTCTAACCCCCGCCCCACTCCCCATGCACTTGTTGTCAATAAATGTACTTTTTGCTTTCGCCATAATGCAATTTTTTTCCGATTCATTTGTGATGATTCTCAGGTGCTGCTCACTGGATTTGACAGTGATTGGTCTTATTTGCCTTAAGTGACTCATTTGGAAGTACTGAAAAAGGTTGCTACAAGATCCACCATCTTGGAAAAAAGCTATTATTTATCCAGTTATGAAATATCTGCAAGAAAAACTAGTAAATGTGTGACAGTTTTTCAATTTCCTACAAAATATCTATGAATAGTTGTTTTACATAACTGCATATATTTTGTTTAATTTTTTCAGTTAATATTAAAATGTATTTACAATGATATTACATTTACTGTGCTTGTGTAATTAAATACTTTGTTTCCAGTGTTTTCTTACCAACTGAAATACGAGAACAACACAAAAGGCTGCTATATGTCAGGACCTCCTTCGTTCTCATTATCTAGTCTTTCTTTATGTGCAGCTACCTGATGTCTGCATGCTAGCCTGTTTTCTATGTTAACAGTGGGGTCTCTGCAATAGCCCCTGTTTATTTTTCAAGCACTGTCAGACTATCTTTGGTGTCTCGTCTGGCAGGATCTCAGCTTCTATACCTGGAGTGCATATACTCTAAGAAATGTTAAAATCCATATGACATGTTACTCTTCAGACTCCTAATAAACTTTCACAATAGAATGTATACAGCAACCTGTTAGCAAAGGCCAAAGTCACAAGCTTGGTGTGAACGCTAGTCTATGCTAGCCCCACTGTGTGATGCAACAGACTAAGGACCTTATTACGGGGGCGGTCCAACCATCGCAATCCTGGCAGTCTTACCCCCAGATTACGAGAACGCCGCCTCCGCCGGGATCAGGGATTGTGATGGGCTGGCAGCAGTAAAAGTCGTGGTCAACCACGGTGGTGCTGAGTTTGGCACCGCCGTGCTGATCAGGACTTTCCTTTCTGCCAGCCTTTTCATGGAGGGGTCTCTGCCATGAAAAGGCTGGCGGAAAGGCATAGTTGGGGGCCACAGTAGGGCCCCTGCACTCACAATGACCCATTTGTGGGCCGTGCCGGGCCCCCATGTCAGCACCATGTCAGCACCCTTGGAATGCTCACTGTCTGCTATGGCAGATAGTGTGCATTCTGAGGGTGCTGTGTGCGACGACGTTGGCCTTGACACCCAGAGGAAGGTGAGGCCAATGCTGCCACACTGTTTCTGCCGGGCTGACCGGCCAGAACGTTGTAATACAATGGTTGATTCCAGGATCATTATGATACATTTGGACTGATGTATTGAAGTTGAAAGTTTTTTGTGAAGTGTTCACTTTATTTTCGTGATTTTGTGTATATCAAGAAGGGACCCTCATTATATTTAATCCTTGCAAATGAGGGCTTAATCCTTTACAGAGGTTCAGGTCCATTCGCATGGCACCGGATCGGAGTCTACAACCGCAGACGAAATTGTCAACTGTAACAGCTACATAGATAACCTTACCTCAGCGGCCTTCAATCACCTTTCTCCCACCTCTCTGCTGGCATCGCCACCAAGGCAGTTATTCCAACATGCCAACTTAGAACTGTCATGCCCTTTGGACTCATCAGTCTTAAGACCGAACCATCTACCAAAAGCCTGCTCCTGCGATAGCCTCTCTAGTGCAGTGCAAGCAGACCCAAAATTGGGCCAGAGCTCGTTCAAATGTCTAGAGCACCCAATGGATGGACTCTGCCTCGATCTACCTCTCGGCAGCTCAGCACCCCTCAGTTGATCTGCTCCCTGGGACAAACCAGAAAGCTGCTTGCAGTGGAATCCATCATCACTTACCGCTTTGGAATGGGAAGCAATGGTGGCAGTATACGGAGATGGGCTAGGTGCGTTGCGGCAGAGTCAGTCTTGCTCTACCTTGCGCTCAACTGCAACACCTTTCTCTAAGACCGGGCTCCAATTGAGGGTCGACATACCTTCTGAGATTGCCATTGCTCCAGATATACCAATAGTTTTGAATACCATACAGAGTACCCTACATCTCCAGTCCACCAAAATGGACACCCAAATTAAATTGCTAAATACATTAGCAGTTTTTACTTCAGGAATCGACTCAAGAATTGCAGATCTCAATGACTTGATAGTCAGAGCTCAGAACTCTGCAGATTCCTGGCTACCTGTCTGTTCCTGTACCTGCTCTTCAATCTTGGATAAACTAAGCTCTCTATCAGGAGCCCTAAGCAGCGTCTTTGAGGACTTGAAAAGAGCACTTGCTCAAAACGAGGTGGTTGCTCTTAGACTCGGCCTTAACCCCACAATCCTCTCTAGCCCCCAACAACATGTCTGCAGGACACATCCTTGGAACCTTCCAAGCCCTCCTTACAGGAACCTACGGATGGCCTACGGATGGCCACCGACCGCTAGCGAACAGCCAAGCAACACAGCCCCCTGGACGCTCCTTGCAGAACTCAGACTCACCGAGCAGCTCGGCCCCCTCCCAGGCTTGCGGCTCCTCTTCCTACTCCGGAAGAAATGCCAACGGAAAGGGAGGAAACACAGACTAAGAACATCTAATAACAAAAACATAATTTCCTTCTACAGCAGCCAGGTAGGGGGACCCAAAAAATCGTCCTGCTCTGTTTCAGGGCTTCAGACTCAGGTACTCGCACCCTCATCGGAAACTAAGGGTGGGTCATCTGGCGCTCTCAAACCGTCAGCCTGCTACAGCTCCACCTTTTCACCAAGACAATTACGAGAAGGCGCCTCTATTGGTGATTCTAGTAGTAATATCATTGCCAAAGGAGGCATGTCCCGGACCCCTCCTCCGGGAACCGTCAAATGTCCTGACAAATGCACTTTATCAAAAGTGGCCCTTACTGCCACAGCAAACGTTGATAAAAGATCTCACCAGGTCCAACTGTCCCAGAACTTAGTAAGCCAAGAAAAGCCCAGGGAGAGGGCGCAGGAGAGCGACCTCACACCAACAGCACCAACAACTTTCAAGGCTACCAGGTCTCAAAGCAGGACCAACCATATGATGCTCAAGCTACAAATAGCCTCTATGAGCTCTCTGTTGACCTTGCGCAACAATGACTCAAGCTCCACAATAACCTTGCTGCACCCGGAATATAGATCGAGAGTCTCATTTGACCTGCTGAACCATGGGAACATTCTATGGTTGTTAGGACAACTCCCCGAAACCGCAAATATCACCTCGGCAGACATGGTCTCAGTGGCATTTATCCCTCCCTTGGCACACCAGATGAATGAAGTAACCAAAGTTACCTGGACCTCGGCAGAGGTAGCAGAACAAGTGCTTGGAGTAGGCACTACATTCAGGAGCTGGGGGATACATATAACCCCAGCACTACACCCTGCTTATCCACAAACTCTTTTAAATCAGCAGGGCGGTCAAGGGTCTCAACCATCACCCAGTTCTTTCAACAAGGAAACTCAAACTCAAGGAAATCAATGAACTCTCATGGCATGACATGGCCCAGTTCAGCATCTCTGCCTGGCTCTGGGGCACCATCCTTCTCTAACAAATGGAGCTGGTTACCCAGCACACTGAGCACAGGATCAAGGCAACTACGATGGGATGGGCTAAATATCAGCAACGAAAAGGACAAGTCCATCTTTGCAATATGTTCCTGGAATATCAATGGGCTACTGGACAAACTGGAGGACAAGTGCCTACTTAACTACCTAACGTCATCCAGATAATAATGCTGCAAGAGACATGGACATGGACAGACACCTACAATTACAGGATTTGTGAGCTATCATGTTCCAGCAACAAGGAGGGCTCGCTTTGGGCGCTTGAGTGGTGGACTCATCACATATCTCAGTTCAACAGTGAAGGGGCACCATCATACGTCTGCAGCAACGTGTAGCAATCTGTTGACAGTTCTTCTTACTGTGACCCAAGGCCCCCTCCACCCTTCATCTAGCTCTAATGAACATCTACATCCCACCGGGAAAAATTCACAAACTAGAAGCTGCATGTCAACTGAAAGAGAATATTGAAGAACTAGTCAATAATGCTCCATGCCCCCAACTGATCCTAAGCGGTGATTTCAACATGAGCCTGTTGGGATCTGATACTTCTGATGAAGCCACTATGGCACAGAACCTTCTTTGGCAGATAACGGACCAAGCTCCAACTGGGTCTTGTAAGATGGACAAGCCAGGGGAACAACTCATAAAAGATCTTGAAGCAATGGGACTCCGATCTGCCAACGGTCGCTTCTGCACGGATCAACCCCCCTCATTCACATTTTTTAACCAAAAAAGCATGATCAATAATAGACTTTACAATTGTATCCCTACCCCTGTTCAGCCAAATTTTGAAATTTCAGCTGACAAGCAGAGGGGAGAGTGACCACATACCGCAAGAGCAGCATTTTACTCACCCAGTTGAACATCATGAACCTCCGGATGTGTTGCAGCAAGCCATATATATATCTAATGGGAGGCAAATTAAGTGGTCCTCCAAGACCACTCCTGCGCTGGCAGAGACAGCCAAGAGAATATGGGCCCTTAAATTGAACCTCACAGACCCTGAGCACGCACCACAAACAACCTGGGTTGAGTTTGTAGTAGAGTTTTTGGCACCCTACCATCAGCAGCTCCAAGGAACAAGAACCCACAGCTTACAAAGCCCTTCATCAAGGAGGTACACAAAGACATTTAAATGGAACTTAAACTCCGCCCTCTGCCATCTTCAGAAAGAACCTAGGAATGAAGCCCTGAGAGCGCTTGTATCTACCTACAGGCAGGCCTATAGAGGCCAACTTTGGACACATCAAAGAGACAAGGCAGCCGTGTTAGCAGCAAAACTCTTACACACATCAAAGACAAATCGGCATGCACAGTTCTGGAGGCTCATAAACAGCTTAAGCTCTGTACAACACTCCCCCACCATGATTAATATCTCTGAGCCCACCTGGTATCAGTATCTCTCACATCATTTTGGCCTTTCGACTAAGCGCCCTGTAGGTGAGGCAAAAACATCAACCTGTACCTCCACCGACTCTCTAAAACAACAACGCAGCTGTTTTTCAGTTTCCCCTGAAACAGTAAGGATGAGAATTACTAAGTGTCAGAGCAAAGGAGCACCATGTCCCAATGGTATCCCTGCCACCCTCTACAAAGAGGACCCAGATTTCTGGGCAAAACATCTTTCGACACTCTAAAATTGCATTGTTGCTACCAACATCATCCCGCAAGCATGAAGAGGCTCAACTATCACCCCCATCTATAAAAGGGGTGCGACTAACGATCCAGCAAATTACTGATTGATAGCACTCCTAGATGTTGATTCAAACATCATTTATAGACCCCAAAGCTGCATTTGATCAAGTAGAAAGTGGGAAACTCTGGTTTAAGCTCGCAAGTTGGGGAATTCCCCCCCAGTTGTTGAAAGCAATAGTCCTTCTCCCCACAGATACCTGGGTGAGGGTCAAACTGGGTGGTGGGATGCACCTTTCCAGGAAAATTTACACTCTTCAGGGTCTGCGTCAGGGATGTGTGCTTGCAACCCTTCTCTTCAATTTATTTTTGGCTGACCTACCGACAGAAATGGACAAGGTGAACTCACATTCACCAAGGCTGGGGCAAACTCCCATGACAAACTTGCTGTACGTCAACGAGCTCATCCTTCTCAACCACACTAGAATAGGCCTGCAGAGGCTACTTAACTCAACAACTGAATTCTCTGGAAAAAATGCTCTCCTTATTAATTTGAATAAATCAAAAACCATGCCCTTTAAGACGACTGGGAGGACGCAACATCAGTGGTACTTGGGTACCAATGAGGTTGAAGTAGTGCGTGAATACAAATACCTAGGGGTTCTTCTTGACAGCAATGGCTCCTTCAAACCCCACCTGGAGTCCCTTAGTCGGAAATCCACCTCGCTTGCATTCGCGTTCAACAGCGTTAAAAAAGCAACTGGTTCTTCAACCTATCTGCCGTTATTAAAGGTCTTTCAAGCCAAATTAACACCAACAATCACATATGGCAGCGAAATTCTAAGAGGCCGCTGTGACGACCACTTGGACAAAATGATCACTAAGCTCTTCAAGAGGTTGATCAGGCAGTCTCTATCAAGGAACGGGGTGTTTATCAACCTAAGCCATAAGCTCAAGGTAGCAAAAGAAGGCTCACTAAGCTCTCTTATTTGGGTGGAATTGACTTCGGATCCATCTTAAGCCTTCTGCCGCTACCTTGAGTCCTCCTTGACAGCACTGGGTCTGAAAGATCAACTACTCCAACTCAGCTCACATCAGCTTGTCAAACGTGCAACAAAGGTAAGCGTTAAGTCTGTCTTCTATCTTCAGGACAAAGAGGCTTTATCTAAACGAACCCATGCCTGGTTAGTGCTATCATCATATGGCTCTCTAATCCCACAACTATATCTGGGAGCAGCAATTAATCCTGAAACAACCTTTTTGAAATATTGAATGGGCTGCCTTCCAACATATGCCCACCTTCCAAGGTGGACGAGAGTCAACGTGACTGACACCTGTCGATTATGCTGGCTGACTCCGGAAACGCTAATCCATCAGATATGCCTATGCAAAAGCATCACGACAGATCGTCACAGGCTCTTACGACCAGTTTTGCTTCAAAAGGGACTGCACAGATGCAGACCGGCAATATTGGCAGGCTTCAAAGAGGTCGACGTACAGCAAAGATGCAGACTGGCTCAATTCTTGGATAAATTAGCGCGCCTTCTTCAAGAGACTGAACAAGCGAGGCAAATGTGCACAATCAGTCTGCAAGCAACATCGTAGCAATCCGTAACTTAGTTGAAACATTTTAACCCAAATCGATTTTATTACTGTATTTATGACTCCCTGTTTTTTTTTTTTTTTTTTGTCTTCCCTTCTTTTTTTCTTCTTTTCTTCTCTTTTCTTTTTCTCTCTATTCTTCGTGTAATGGTTTTTATTGACTGAACATGTGTTCAAATTAAATACGAATACAAAATTATTTTTGGTGAGGTCTGTTAAGGCTACTATCACTTTAACCTGAGGGGCAGAGTCTCCTTTACCTGCTCTGCTATGTGACCATCAAGTTTTTTTATTGTTTTTTTGTGTTGTGCTATGTCCATGAGTGAGAGAATGAGTTGCATGTCATCGGCATAAGAGTGGACGTTGATATTGTAAGAGCGGATGATGCTAGTTAGGGGGATTATGGATGCACTGAAAATGGTCGGGCTTAGAGAGAATCCTTGCAGAACTCCGCAGATCAGGTTGCAGGCATCTGAGGTGTATGATGCTGGGCCCTGAATGCATTAACTTCATGGTGACTACGGGTTCTTCTGGGGAGAAAATGGTCCATGTAGTTAGCATTGGTTCTCTGGATAAGACTGGGAGACATTTGGCAAGATGTGTGGGCTTTGGTTGTGTTTTGCTGCCAAAGAATTGAGAGATTGTTGCAGAGGTCCTGTGAGCTGGAGGAGGCCAATAGTGAGATGAAATCTTTGACAATGGTGAATATTTATTTGCTTCTGTTGGTGTTGACAATGATAGAGTCTGCCAGATTGGCACATTTGGGCCCATATTTATACTTTTTTAGCCCCGCAGTTGCGTCATTTTTTGACGCAAAAGTGGTGTAAACTTACAAAATACAATTTTGTGAGTTTACGCCGCTTTTGCGTAAAAAAATGACACAAATGCAGGGCTAAAAAAGCATAAATATGGGCCTTGGTGTTCCAGATCATTTGGTGGTAGCATCTTAGGACAGATTTGAACATGCTTCTGTCTACATTGTCTTGGCTCATTCTCCATTTGCACTCTAGTTGTTTGCAGCGGCGTTTTATCAGTCTGAGTTTCTATGTGTACTAACTGCCTTGGGATCTGTATCTTATTGCATTGCTCTGCTTGAATGGGGCAGGGATTCAGTGCAGGAGGTGATCCAATTGTTGTAATTCTTGCTGGCTTTAGGGAGGCTGGTGCTGTGTTCATGTTGGTATATGTTAAGAGTGGTGTTCCAGTCCTTGTCAGTGATGCTGTTCCAGTTTTGGCTGTCTGGTCTGGTGGGGATGCTTAACTTGTCAAGAGTGTGGTCTGTCCAGGGGACTAGTGTGGGCTGGTAAACTCGGATGCTGCTAATGTTGGTGAAAATAGGGTTCAAGAAGTGCCCAGTGACATGGGTAGATCCCTCTACTTGCTGGGTTAAGGTCAGGCTTCCAAGGTCTTCAATGAGTGCTTTTGACATGGGGTCAGCATGATTTTCCAGGTGGAAGTTCAGGTCTCAGGGTAGGATGTAATTAAAAGCATCGAGGGCAAGTGGTGTGATAAAGTCTGCGATGGTGTTGGTGAAGTTGGCGCTCGGTCCGGTTGGTCTGTAGATGAAAGTGCGGGTGAAGTTGGCTGTGACGTGGTGCTTGAACAACAGTTGTTCCATGATGGAGGATGACATGTCCATGGATTTGTTGCAACTGATAGTATTCTAGTGGGTGATGGTGATTCTGCCTCCGAGCTTGTGAAGTCTATCTTGCTTGGCAATCTTGTAGCCGTGGGAAATAGGGTGGCTGTGACAATGGCAGGTGCCGATGTAGGGTTCTGTGAGGAAAAGCAGGACAGAGACATTGTCGTGCAGTAGGTCTCACATCCCTGTGGCATGGTTGGTGAGTGAGTGTTGACAAACATGCATACAAGTATGGAGTGTTTTGTGGGTGGCTGCAGGACAATGTCAGTGTGAGAGAGTGGGATTTGGGTGCTGTTGGTGTGGTGAGTATTAAGTTTAGGTAAGAGCATAAACGTTTGCAGGAACTGCAGGAGAATACTCCCCAGTGTTGGGTGATACAGCAAAGAAGCAGCGTGTGGAGTAGCAGCAAAGACTGACTGCACAGAGTTTCGAAGCATGGTAGTGGCGGGAGGGCAGAGGGCCAAGATTCCTTGAGCTGGGTGCAGTCAGACAGATGCAGGCAGGTCTGCCTTTGGCACATCTTTCTTGCACCAGCGGTGAACCTACTGAGTACTTCTGCTGCACATCAACGCTCTGCCAAGGAATAAGACAGGTGTAATGACACATTCCTGTGCAGATGGATGATGGTAAATCCAGTAATGTCACTTCCTGTACACATGGATGATGGAATTGACCCCTCTTGCTTGACTTTTTCTTTCAAAGACAACTTTGGTGAGAAACCAGTTATAACACTTTCTATGCAGATGGATTAAGGGAAATCTAGTGAAGTCACTTCCTGTGCAGATGGATAATGGGTAATCCAGTGATGTCACTTCATGTGAAGATGGATGGTGGGAAAACCAGTAATGTCACTTCATGTGTAGATGGATAATAGAAAACGAAACCGGGGACCATGACCCATGTCCTGTAATTGCGCCAACAAGATGGCTCTTTCACTTGCAGACAACCAACTCATATTCTTGGGGTCCATGGCATCTGATATTTATCCACGGATCTCAAGAGTTCTAACGGAACTCAATCATTTTGAGACCCTTATTTTTAAAAAGTTTAGTCTATGGATGGTCACGACAGATGGCCTGATTTAGAGTTTGGCAGACAGGTTACTCATTCACATACATGACAGGTATCTTGTCTGCCTTCCTACAAGTGCATTATATTCCATAGCACCTATAATAGGGCAGATGAGATACCCACCACATTTGTGGTAACGTAACTCATCTGCCCAACTCTAAATAAGACCCTAAGTCATTGAACCTCCGCAGACTGAAATGCCAGCGATGTACAAAAGTACTAACCCTCTCAAGCCCACCCCGCACCTTTTTTAACATTTGTATTTCAAAAACTACTGAAAGGATTTGCACAAAACTAATGAAAGTACGCTTTCTCAGTAAATTTCTAAGTTGGTGTAAATATGTTCAGCTGTTTTTGTTGTGGGAATGAGTGAAATTTCCCATAGGAGCTAAATTGTGAAAAACACAATTGTTTTTCACCCTCTTAATTTTTTTTCCCATGCACGCATCTTCATCAAAATTGATATGCAAGATATTAGCCAGCTACGCCAAATGAATTTCAACTGTTGACTCTCAACTGCTGCAAGAACAGCTGAATATATTCAGCCAGGGTCAATTGCACCAAATATGTGCTTTTCAGGGTGGGGTTGATGATGGTTCCACCATAGGGAACATTGCCTTTCCTACTCCTTTAAATGAATGACACAGGGAAACAGACAGAACATCCATCTTTTCTGACAGAAGCCAGTTAGCACTCACATTTAAAGCACACCACATGTCCTGTGCCACGATAAGGGCTTTCACAAGAAGTGTTTTATGAATCTATACCCCTGGAATGTAGGCTTTACAGGTTGGTTTTGCTGGAAAATGCGTATGTCTGAGAGGCTTTTCAAATGTGGTTTTATGGGCATTCTCAGCTATGCATTTTCTCACAGAGTGCTATAGTACCTGTGGCCCTAGGATACTAGTAGTAAATCAAATACCTGCTTAGGGATATTGCCTAGTAACCTTAGACTTCAGCAACAGAAAAGGTTTAACTTGATAAGTATTTGGAGGTCACCAACCAGATATCACAAGGAAAGTTGAACTGTGGCTGAACAGATCAAGGAACTGGGCTGCACAACCAGCCAAAACAAATTCAAATGTTGCTGACAGATAATATTATGTAATCTTAACTTTACTATTGCCTTGTGCAAAATGCAATGTCCCCTTGCGTAGGACATAATTCAAACAATGCATAGTCTCTGAACATACCACATTTCATGTTAAAACACAACACACACTCACAGCAGTGATGAATCTATGTTAGTTGAGTATGTATCAGATTTGAACAAGAGCTCCAGTAAATACCTGCTACATCAGTACAGGACTCCCTGCAAGTGGCCCAATACTTTGGCATTGTGTCATGTGAGGCAAGGAAAGCATGTCTTTGATTCTCATGACCCATTTGTCTCAGGTCACTTGCTTTGCCTGGCTGGCTTCAAGTTACAATAGTCCCAGTCTCTCTGTGGGGTATTTTAAGGGTGCTGGAGGCTGTTGGGTGCAGGAGGTGGTTGGCGGAATGTAAAGACATGAGGGATGTCAAAAAGGCTTTTTTTTATCTGCCATCACATACTATTTTGTAGAAATGTCATTCACATCAAAAAGCAGCCTTTTGGCTAGGTTTGCGCTTTATAAATAATATATGCATACATATATACATACATCTACGCCTTTCTAAAATCATAGCCACACCTGTGTTTCATGCGTTAAGTTCCCAGTTCAATATAGGGAATTTGGACCATACGGCATGAGCCTTTTTAGGTTCCGCCTGCATGCAAAAATATTAAAAGGGGCTTAGAACCTGTCCCTTACCTACCTGAACTTACCATCGGTTTATACCAAAAGTTGCTCTAATTTATGTGCTTCTGACTGGCAAGCACGTCATCTTCCTTTACTTCCTGCTCTGCTTTGGCGCCTGTGCCGTCGTGCGGAGCCTGGACCAAGTACTCCTTCTGGTCACTGGCCACTATCTACTGGCTAGTGTCCTTCCACTGGCTACTTCACTCTGGAGTTACTTTTTTCATTTACTGAGTGAACCCACCATCTGCACTCCCGCCCTCCTCCCACTCTTGGCTGTATTTTGACTTCGACCAAAGGTTATTGCTTTATAAAACAGATGAGCCCGCTTCTGCTGTCGCGCTACTGTTTGCCTTCATCACTGTACGCTATTTAGGGGGCACCAATGATTTAGTAAAAAGTTCATATCCAATGTCTTTAACTCATGTGAGGGTCCCGCGCCACACACATTCTGGATATTCAGGATATCCATGTTCATTTACATTGGCCATGTCTACTGACAAACTCCTGCCTACTCATTGAGATGAGGATTGGTGTTTATATTTCATTTTCTGACCCACAAAGTGATCAGTTTTAGTAAAGTGAACTATGTGATAAACTTGTTTTATTTACTTTTACACATGCGTTGAGAGTGCATGTGTCTGAAAACTCTCTCTTTCTGCCCTGACCTCCCACCTCATGTTGCTTCACCCTCCCACCACATTCCATTGTTTTTTTGCCCAACCAACCTGACACCCTAGCTCACAGTCATTTACCAACTTTATAAGTAACTGTGCTATGATGCTGTCAACGCTGGCCGCATCATATTGCTTTTTTTACTTTAAACAATGTTGCATTGCTGTTTTTATGCATGCTATTGTCCTGCTGTGCTTTTAAGGCCTGGTGCACAGTAGTATGTGTGCAATTTGTGTGAAAAACAGCGCAGGTTGATTAAGCAACACAAGGGCAACCTGGATTAAAGTTTAACAAGAAGCATTAAGCGATACGCTTTTTTTAAACTTTAAGCCATGTTACCCTTGTGAACGCGTGGAGAAACCTAAGCTATTACCTCAAATCAGATTGTAGGTTTCACACATCAGGCCGATTGGACCAAACCGACATTGTATAGAGGGGATGTCAATTGCATGACACCATAATCATCACAACAATATAAAATCAATATAATCTACCATCTCATAGTACTTCAATAATCATACCACTTTTAGTAAAAAATTAACAATTTTATTTCCCTATATTAACAACGCTAAAGTCACAAAAATAATTCACGAGCACAAATGATACATATAGAGTGTCAACAAAGACTGATTAGAATGCCTCATGAATCTGAGTTTAGTCAAAGCAAATAAGCAAATCAATTCAATGATTATAACGCAAGAACATAGCACCAAGATCTGTGCTAATGTAATCAAATACATCTGAACAAATGATAAAACATCAATAACAATTCAAGACCATGTGAAGAAAAACATTTCCCTCACTAACCACTAATTAGCATCAACATGTTGGACTTCATGTAAAAGTTTTAGAAAACACAAATTCAGGACACCCTCAGTAATCAGCATCGGAATACAGGATACAGGATGGGACAGGGTAATGGTTTATATTTTGGACTATAAGCTACACTAAACCATTAAAGCATTAGGAGCATAAACTCAAAAAAAAGATCTGTTAGAGTGACAAACCCAAAACCAACCTAAAAGACTCTCTGACTCTCAGTAGGACTGACTCTCAGAGAAGAAAGAATAATGACTGAATAACATATGAACAACTCTAAACTCAAGAAGTGGTGACCAAACACTAAATTAAAACTGAGAAATGAACATGGTTGGACAAAACATAAGGTGAGCAAAGTATGACCAATTAGAATAATAACAGATATCTACGAATTATACATTCAGACAGAGTTCATGATTTAATTGGTTATCGAATCCCTAAACTAATACATTTGTATCCTAGACTTCCTTCTCTTCCGTCTCATCTGTGGATCCTTTGTTTCCCCCTCATCAAGAACTCGTGCTCAGGGTATGCGATTAAACATTGTTTCATTCATTTCCACCCTCGAGGATACACACATGTTAGTAACATTTCTCTAACAATGAGTATATTAAGACTTCTGACAACAGCTGAAACGTTTCATTAATTACATCATCCAACAACCTTGTTGAAGCTTATGCTTTAATTCTGTAGATGTCACTGTTAACACATTTATTTGTTAAGAAACGCACTAGAGAAAATATGTGCAGAATAAATTAAAATAGTTCTATTCACGCTAAGTTAACACAGGCCTACATAAGATGGTGGCCATTTTATAAAACACTCGTTTTCATTACTGCATTGATTAATCAAAGTTAAACCACACATTAGTCTATAAAATGAGTACGTTATAAAATCTAGATTTTTATCACTAAAATCTCTGCCTCCACAATCCCTTCTCTGATGACTATATATGTCATCACACAAACCTCTCAAATAAATTTATGTATGTCAATTTAGAAAATTTAGAATATTGTCTCTTTTTTTTCTTATAAATCTTTTTTTGCTTCATTTTATCCCCATAACATTTATCCATTTGAACATCCAATCTTTTCAGATTCTTTTCAATTTTTTGTCTCTTATTATTATTTAATACATTTTGTATATCCCCCATATTCCAATTAGACAAAACACTATAATTGAAACCCATTTGATAACTTTCAATACTATTCCGTTTCCCAAGTTGCCAAACCAATTTCCCACTGAAGCTATTCCCTTGCCAGCTTTTTCCCAGATAGTATTTTCAGTTAGTTCTTTTAGTCCAGGTTTATCATCTGTTAGATTATTAATCAAACCTCTAACTAATATTGAATTTTCCGATATGTATGAACAACAGTGACGCGGACCAAGTAATTTGCAAACTCTGCCCTTTTTCATTAAAAGAATGTCTAATACAAGGCGGTTCTAGAGAGCCATAGCTCTTGTAGAAGCCAATTCAGTATCTAGGAGTATGATAGCTCCAGAATAACTCATCAACATGTTATCCATGACTGTAGACAACTTCTGTATCTTTATCGAACGTAGAACAACTCCCACTAAAGGAATTATTACTCCAAAAATGTCTCCAGCAATACTAGAAACTCATTCTCACTTGTGTCTCGTTTGAATCTTAGAAAATTCAGGAAACTTACTCAAGTTTTCCAACTGATATATTTTCGGAAAGACTATTCCCAAATAACATGTACCATTCCATCCTCTATGAAGATGATAATAAGCATTATTTCCACAGATATAATATACACCAGGTATTGGAGGGTCTTGTCCATTCAAAATAAAACTCCACTTACTCTGAAACAAAACCACAGGTCTGCATTCACTCATACCCACATATACTTTATCAAAATTACTTTCAGGCCTATATACAAAGCTTTCCCACATGTTCTGCATCTAATGTTAGTTTTCCTTGTTTAGTAATGTCAGTATAAGCATATTCAATCCCAGGTCTACGACTAAGTTATCTATCTTAATTTTAATCTCTCTTCTCCTATCTTCTGTGTTATCTAAAAATGTATTCTCTATAGATGTTAGTAAGCAATTAAGATTGTTTTGATGGGCAAATGCTGTCCCAAAGGTTAATGTAGGCTCAAAGAAATCTCTCATTAGTACTATGTTATGAACTCTGGCTATTTTACTCAATCAATAACAGGCACAAAAGAAAGAACTACGTCGTAGTTCGAGAAAAAATATTGTATACATTCCTGGTCATGGAAACGCTTTAGTAAAAGACTGCAACTTATAGCATAAATCAGTGGCAGACTATGATATATAATTCCTTCCTCCACCGAGGCTGGAATCTGCGTGCAAACATGACAATCTTTCACGTCCATCACTTCAGCATACTCACGCAATAAGCGATGGAAGACTTTAGAAGAAAGCTCTTTGTCTTCATGTAAATATTTCATATCTATCTTAAACCTATCTATTGTAGAAGATGTACTAGTATCAGAAGTGTATGACTCTGTATCATGGTTTTCTCCGTTCATCTAAAAAAAATCACACCTACAAATAATATTAAACATATTATAGCACAAACAACTGCCAAAACAATACATACAAATCTACAAAGACTATATTTAGTAAGTTGATTACTAAAGTTTCCCATAATCTATTGAGAATCTGAAATTAGAAGTAAGCAAAAATACTACTATGCAGCAAAACGAAAACAAAAATTAAAACAAAAGACAAACATTTTCAAAATTCAGCATCATTCCCTCCTAATTTTTGATTTTGATTTTTCAAAAGTTAATTCACACAACAAGATCCTCCTTGTCACAATCGGATAAAAATAAAATCTGTCAAAACCAGTTTAGCAACTTGTCAAATTAGGTTGTCAAAGACTCTTTAGGCAAATGTCTCTAGGCACGACTTCATTCAATAGTCTTTTCTCTTTCAAAATTCAACTTAACACCAAGAAAGAACTTGTCCTTTGCATGCCAAAATATAAACTCGGGATGTCTTTCTCAAAAAAAAAATTCACGAACTCTTCTTGCCATTCATTTGTAGACAAATATGCCCATTCTTGTCTAGAATATCTTCTGTTGGCAACTCTCTTTCTCTTTACTCTTGAATTACTTTCGAATTCTTCTTCACTGATGTTTTCTCTTACATTCAGCTCTTTCTTCTCTTGTACTGATGGAACTACGTTTATCTTCTCTCTTTTTGAGCTTTTCTCTGGCCAGCAGTCACATTTCAAGTGTTTTCTTGTCAACACTTTCCTCAGGATTGAATTTTAATTATTTTCTCCTGATGTTCCCGTGTTGACTACTGTTCCTTTGCCAATGTTCATCTGCTGACAGACAATAAATCTATGGCAAACTACTTCAGCAACTTGTCTAAATTTTGGATTAAACCAATACTGCTTGAAAGTTCGAATCACTGCATCTCTCCCTGTGTGTGCTTGACCATGGTAGTATCTAGCCATTTGAGTAAGCAAACTATTTCACAGAACAACCTTTCCTTCTGCTGTTACCCAAACATCATCATCCCTCTGGATACATTTAAGCTTTACCCAGTCTTTGCGCTCTTCTTTTGGAACATTGTCTTGTAGAGCCTTCTGCTCTTCCAAAGTATCGACAATTTTCATAGTGAAATTTTCATAGACTTCATCATGCTCAGACAACAATGCCCAATTTCCTTTGAATGAAATACCATTCAAAGTACAGAATTTTGCAACTTGATCTGCATATGCATTTCTCAAAGTTACATAATCCTGTCCCCTTTGGTGTGCACTGCATTTCACCACTGCAATTTTCTCCGGTTTCTGAACAGCTTGTAACAATTCATGAATCCTCTCACCATTTCTCACAGGTGAACCAGAAGACGTTAGGAAACCTCTCTGTGACCAAATCTGGCCAAAATCATTCACTATGCTGAATCCATATTGACTATCTGTATAGATTGTTAGTTTCATCTGGTCTGAAATCTGGCATGCTCTAGTAAGAGCCACCAGTTCTGCTATTTGTGCAGAAAATACTCCTCGAAGCTTGAAGCTTCTAGTATGCCCGTGATAGTACATACTGCATTTCCTGCTCTCAATATGCCCACATTATCTCCTAAGCAGGAACCATCAACAAAAATAATTTGATTGTTATCTTCTAGGCAGGTGTCTCTAATATCTGTCCTTGGCTTTGTACATAGCTCTATAATTTCATACAATCATGTTCAGTATCATCCAATTTATCTGAACCAATTCTTTCAACCAGGAATAAAGTTGCTGGGTTAAGCACTGTACATCTTTTGATTGTTATATTTGGTGCTCCCAAAATCACTGTTTCATATCCTGACAATCTCGCATTGGTCAGGGACTGTGTCTTTGAACGAGTCAACAGAATTTCTATTGAATGAGGTACCATCACAGTAAGGGCGTAGCCCATAACAATAGCCTCACTTTGAGCAATGCTCTGCTCCACTGCTGTAACAGAACGCAAACATCCTGGTAAGGCTGCTGTGACTGGATCCAAAGTAGCTGAAAAATATGCTACTGGACGATTGACACCTCCATGTGTCTGTGTCAAAACAGATAAAGAACATCCATCACGTTCATGACAAAACAACAAGAAACTATTTGTGTAATTAGGCATACCAAAGGCTGGAGCTTGACACAAACTCTCTTTCAGTTCATTAAATGCTCTCATACACTCTGCATCCACCATTATAGGATCGGAAACATCCTTATGAGTTAATCTCGGAAGGGGCTTTGAGATAGCTGAGAAATTTGGAATCCACTGACGACAATATCCAACCATTCCCAGAAACATCCTCATCTCTTTCTGTGTATCTGGTACTTTCATCTGTACAATTATCGCAACTCTCTCTCTTGAGATTCCCCTAGTTCCTTTCTCAATCAAGTGACCAAACATCTCACTTCCTTCTGACAATATTGTAATTTTGTAGGGGACACTTTCTGACTATTGTCTCCTAGGAAATTCATCAAAGAAATTGTATCATTTTTACATCCTTCCTTTGTCTTTGATGCAATTAATAAATCATATATATATTGCACCAATGTTGATTGATAAGACAATGCTAATGACTTCAGGTTCTTTTTCAAAATTTGATTGAAAATAGATGGCAATTCTGAAAACCCTTGTATTCTACACCAACAGTAGACTCTGGTCAAGAATTTAAAACAAAAGAGATATCTACTGTCCTCATGAAGAGGCACAGAAAACAATGCTTGACACAGATCTAACACAGTAAGCCATTGAGCATCACAAGGAATCTGAAACATGATCACAGCTGGATTTGGCACAACTGGACAACACTTAATCACGATGTCCTTGATTTTCCTCAAATCCTGCACAAGTCGAATTTTTCCACATGGTTTTCTCAAACCCATTATTGGTGAATTACACAGACTACTCAACACTTCTTTTAGGACTCCTTGCTCCAAAAACTGTTCTATTAAAGGTCTTATACTCTCAATAGCCTAATTTGTCATCGGATATTGTGGAGTCTGAGGAAACACCACCTTCGGCTTCACTGCAACTTTGACTGGTTCTACTCCTTTAATCAACCCAATTTCCTTCCCTGAAAGATCCCAAACTCTAGACTTAACAGTCTTCTGAAAATCATCTGGAAGATCTTTTATCTCAAAAATGGAAAGAAACTAATTAGATCAGTTAAAGTATTTTCTTCAACTTCTGGCTCATTAAAACTAATCAAAGGAAACTCTTCAGGCACTCGTTTATTATTATCAGTAAGTTTCAAGTCATCTTCATCACTGTTTGCTTGAATCTCAATTCCAAGTAATTAAACAATTTGTTTTGCACAACAAATCTCTTCCCAAGAGTGACACAGGAATGGAATCACAAACCAGAAACATACGCAAACCCTCAAAATTACTAATGTTAACAATAACTGGTTCTGTAATAGGATTTGTAAAATGTTGATTTGCAACTCCCACAATCTGAACTGTTTTTCCTGACAAAGGTAAGTCCGGAAACTCTACTGATCTCACTGTTGAGTGTGTAGCTCCAGTATCAACCAGAAAAGAAACTTCATGTCCATGTACTTTTCCCTTTACATAAGGTCCTCTCTGATCCACTTCCAATGAAACTGACATCACGCACTCCTCCTCATCTGAACTATCCATCAGCCATACATCATTTATTTCATTCTCACAATGTGTTGGTCACTCATTCACTGTATTGTCACTTTTTTTTACTCTTTGATTCGTGACTACCTGAGAAAGTATCACCTGTTGCTGATTCATAGGACTCTTTGGCATCTGAATCTGTCTCAGTATGTGAATCTGCTGTGCAGGCACCATCTGCATCTGCACCTGTGGCTGCAATTGTTGTGTTTGGGGAATCTGTATTTGTTGTACCTGTGGTTGCACATTTTACATCTGCTGCATTGGTTGTAATCAGTGTCCTGCAGCACGGCGTTCTTATCCAAAAAGAAGAAACATGAGCCTTAACGTTATACTTCGTCACGGCAGCAAAGTGTAAGACAAATAGATTGATGTTATTCAAAACATCTCCCGCTCTTTCATTGGCATCCCTAAGAAGATAATTTTTCAAATCTTGGATCTATGAAAAGGATAAATAGTGCTGATAAACTCCAATAAGAAATATACTGGGATTATTGCATTAGATGACCTTGGATAAAATAGGTGCTACTAATTCAGAGGAATCCCCAGTCCTGATAATGACCCATTTCTGAATTATGTCTAAATAAGGGTCGAAACGTCGACAAAAATGATCAATGTGGATTACTGAAGAAATAATATAGTGACTTCAAGACTCCTAGATTGAAGGAATCTTATTGAAGTTCACTGTTTGTTGTTTTTAAAAACATTTTTGTATATATTGTACATAACATTGGCACTTTATTTATCACAATATTCACTTTCACTGTGTTGTTATTTTGAGAGCACCTAGAAATTAATGATTAAGAATTAATTTTAAGCTTATTTACAATATAAAAGGTCATACTGGATGTTGTTGCAAAGAAATAAAATCCGCCACTTCTCCGAACAAACCGCTATGGCGGAGACGACCGCTGGGCTGGAGACTTGGGTCTCCAGTCCGGCGGCCGTCACAAGACCGCCGGCGGTATCATGACCCGGCTCACCGCCATGGATTTCATGGGGTTGGGCACCGCCATGAAATCCATGGCGGTAAGCACTGTCAGTGCCAGGGAATCCCTTCCCTGGCACTGATAGGGGTCTCCCCCACCCCCACCCCGAGTCCTTCCCCGACAACCCCCACCCCCCTGCTACCCCAAAAGGTGGCAGGACCCCCCTCCCCACCCTGACCCCCGACATCACTATACAGACACACACCCGACACGCATGCAGATACCACAACACACATACCCACACACACACAAACAAACATGCCAACAGACACACACAGTCATACACACACACCCACATTCAGACATGCACACACACATCCATACAGAAATACATACAGGCAGACACGCACACATTTCCAAACACACTACACCCCCCATGCATAAACGCACTCACACACCCCCTCTTCATACTCACACGCACACCCCCATGCAAGCACACAACACACAACACCCCCCACCCCCTCCCCTAACGGACGATCAACTTACCTGGTCCGTTGATCCTCTGGGAGGGGACGGGATCCATGGGGGCTGCTCCAGCGCCAGCACCCCGTCAACAGAACACCGCCATGCCGAATCACGTAATGTGATTCCGTGGGCGGTGTTCTGTTGACGGGGCGGTGGAGGTAGAGCAACCTCCACTTCCCCGCCGACCGCCAGTATGGCTGCTGGCAGCTCTCAATCCGGAAAATGACAGAGGGCTGCCAGCAGTCATAATTCACCGAACGGAAAACCGCCAGCAATGGCGGTCTTCAGCACGGCAGTCCCTCGGCGGTCTTGTGAAAAGACCGCTGACGTTGAAATGACCTCCTTAGTCTATAATTCCTCTTCAGGTTTTTCATTTTTGTTAGATCTATTCCGTACTCATCTACTACTTCTTGTAGCGTACGTCTCTCGCTTCCTTTGTAATGATCTTACACAAATATCTCAATTGAGCTCCCGTATATGACTCGAGTCTGCTCACACCCATTGTTCCTTCCAGAAGCTCATTCCCTTCCATTGACAATCTCACCCTGTTTATGAATTCTTCTTCCCTATTCTGAAGCTCTGGAGTTCTTGAATCATTCAAAGTTTCTAACCATTTGGTTATCTCTTGTGCAGACAAACCCTTTAATGAAACCCTGTCAGGCTGAGCACTTAATGATTGCTGCAGTATGGTACTCATGCATTGTGGAGTTCCTTATTTCTTCTCTTGACCTCTGCATGATCCTGTTCTAGTATATGTAATAGGAGACAAATCTATTAAAGGATTTGACTTACTCACGGTTTGTCCTTGCCCAGAAGAGGACATAACTCTATTCTGACTCTGAGCTATAAAATTCACTACACCATTGTTATCCTGGGCATATAATGGCATAGGTGGACCAAACATAATTGGTACTGAAATTGCATATGGGTTTCTTATTTCACAATGCTGTGACCTTCCTAACCCCATATTCTGTAGCTGTGGTGTCAGCACTCGAACAGGCTCTTTTTGAATTAACCTCAATTCTTGTACATTTTGACCTGAAGACATCACCATATTAGTATTTGTCTTTACAGTCAGAACCTCTGGATAAACCTCTGGAATATTTATCTCTGGTCGCTGTCCATTTTTTAACAAATCACTACTTTGCATCTATACTTGTTCCCTTGAACCTGAACTAATCTAACCTGAACCTTGTGAATCTCGACCTGGAAAATTTTGATTCATGTTAGAGCTGACCCGGTACGGATTCTCTGTGATGAGACAATCAGCGTGAACTGAGCTTTGTGATGCTACAGCTGATAGTGGTGCAGTCGGACTAGCATTATTAATCCCACTTCCACTACCCCCTGTATCTCCTTGAGCCACATATGGTGGTGGACGACTTTTCAACATCTCAGACAAATACCCCTCATCATCCGTATCACCATCATTAAACATAACTCTTTTAAGCTCTTTTGATTTCTGTCCCTTGACTACTGAAGAACTCCCTTTATTCTTCTTTGTCATGCTTAACTCACTTCATCACTTTTTGTCAATGCTAGAAACAACCAAACACCCTGTAAGGTATCGTTCCTCCACTGTCTCTGTTCATTGTCACATCTAGCTTCTGCTAGTGACTTTTGTACTCATCTGATCCTCTTTTCAAACTTCAAAGATTGTTGTTGTCTTGCGACTAGTTCCCAAATAACCTCGAATTGAGCTGGTCTTGGAGGAAGTTTGACTGTACATTTTCTATCTCAAATTCTCCAAAATCCTCAAATTAAGCATTCCATTTTCTGGAAAAGCCAAACAACCCTCTTTCTTTGTGATTTTAATCCTATGTTTCTACCAAAGATATGCTCTGGTATCTTTCTTCTCAATTATGATTTTTTGGGCGAACAAATTTCTTCCTCTCTTGCTGGAATGTACTCATCACCTCTAAGAGCACTTTTTAAAGCTTTAAAAAACGTCATTTTCTCTAAATCTGTTCTAAAACAATTAATCAGGAAGTGACCACAGACCCACAATCCTCTTCAACACCCTTTTCGTCCAATCATAACACACAATTGTCCATCAATCCGTGTGCGAACCATCTTGCTAACCAACCTATCACAGCGCGGCACCAAGCTATGTCACACTCACTCACACACACCCCTCAGCATGTCAGCTGAGACGCTGACAAAGCTATTCGGCTTATCTTCCGTAAACTCAACACACAACCTACAGCAATATTAATTTGTGAGCAATACTCAAAAACCAGAAGAAAACAAACTTGTCTATTTATTATAGGTAGGTTAACACAACCGCTTTAGGAACCTTCCAAATTTCACCTTCTGCTTTCGCATGTACAGCTATACTTTTTCACAGTTCCCCACATCAACCTGCAAATTTCACTCTCAACTGATCAAAGGATCAGTCCTGGTGCACATAGAACTCGCCAAATCTCAGTTGAAAAATCTCAAACTTTCAAATCATCTCAAAAACTTGACTTACCAACCACACTAGATTGATCTACTAAATAGAAAAAATTACAACCTATACCAAGTGTCTCACTACACTTGTCAATATACTCCGGAGTCTTAGACCTCTCTCATTAGGTTTGTCTTACCAACAACCACGTAGATAATTTTTCCTTGCATTAGGCATCACACTTGTATGAAGTTCACCGACTTTCCTACTCACATATCTCTATGGAGTACACCCACTCCCTATGAACACTACTTCTTCTATTGGAGTACGCCAACTCCCAAATAACTCACAAACAACTCAATCATCTGCAAATTAGCTAAAGCTGTGCAAGCGCATTTTCCCAAACCACACTTCATCTAACAATAATATGCTGTGAACACTCCCTACTAACCTAAAGGATCTCTGAGGACTGGGAAAAGTCACTTAAGGCATCTAGCAACTCATTGTGTCAAATCCGTAAAACATCTTTGAAGAAAAATAGTAATCAAAACTCAATTAGATTTTTCACAAATTATGACATCATCAATGACATAATCTAAAAATTATTTGTTTCAGCTACCAAAAACTGTGAACACATGGAGAAACCTAAGCTATTACCTCAAATCAGATATTAGGTTTCACGCATCAGGCTGATTGGACCAAACTGACATTGTATAGAAGGGATGTCAATTGCATGACGCCATAACGATCACAACAATATAAAATCAATACAATCTACCATTTCACAGTACTTCAATAAGCACACCAGTTTTAGTAAAAGGTTAACAATTTTATGTCCCTATACTAACAACGCTAAAGTCAAAAAAATAATTCTCAAGCACAAATGATACATATAGAGTGTCAACAAAAACTGATTAGAATGCCTCATGAATCTGAGTTTAATCAAAGCAAATAAGCAAATCAATTCAATGATTATAACACAAGAACATAGCACCAAGATCTGTGCTAAAGTAATCAAATACATCAGAACAAATTATATTAATTAGCATCAACATGTTGGACTTCATGTAAAAGTTTTAGTAACACAAATTTAGAAACACATCTAAGTCAGGTTATGTCAAAAATCATTAGCAGCAGTTGATTCAGTGAGTTGCAGCTGGAACCTGAAAAACAAAAGCAGATAACAAGTACAATTCATACATTACCCAATGGACTATAAAATCAGCAAGTTTGTCTGCTTCATCAGAGGGACACCCTCAGTAATCAGCATCGGAATACAGGACACAGGATGGGACAGGGTAATGGTTTAGATTTTGTACCATAAGCTACACTAAACCATTAACGCATTAGGAGCATAAACTCCTACAACATCTGTCAGAGTGACAAACCCAAAACCAACCTAAAAGACTCTCTGACTCAGAGAAGAAAGAATAATGACTGAATAACGAATGAACAACTATAAACTCAAGAAGTGGTGAGCAAACATTAAATTAAAACTGATGAATGAAAATTATTTGACAAAACACAAGGTGAGCAAAGTATGACCAATTAGAATAAAAACAGATATTTAGGAATTTTACATTCAGACAGAGTTCATGATTTCATTGGTTGTCGAATCCCTAAACTAATA